>NC_133585.1:55615324-55968990 GCF_964106895.1 Numenius arquata
GGTAAAAATGAAATTTCAGTAATTAAAGTGCGTGTAAGGGGAGGTGTTTCATTTAGGTTTTTGTTTGTTTGCTTTCATCTAAAGGCCTCCAGTGTTTTCGTATCTATTCTATAAACAGGATAATATAAAATCATCTAGTTACAGAAGAAATGAAAAGTTGAATGATTCGTTATATTTATATGGCCCTAAAACATGTTGCAGAATTGTATTTATTACTCAGGAAAAAAAAAAAAAAAAAGAAAAAACCCAAAACAATAAAACATCTTATTGAGTAGACGATTATATGGCATTACAAAAATCTGCCTTCCAGTGGAATCCTTTGGCCTACACATGTACAAGGCTATAAATCTTGCTAAATATTTGTTTCAGAAATTGTCCAGAAGGATGAACAGATTGATTTTCCAGACCTAAATCATTTCAACACCAAATAGTACTCTGGAGAAAACCGCGTTTCTCCTCTCGTTGTTCGCAGACACATTAAGATCACACACTGAGCTGCAGCTTTTCCGGGCCTTTTGGCTGGTTTGATAGTGGCAGGATGGAAAAGACGCAGCTAAAAGCAGTCGACGACAGGACAAAAAGCCCACGGCAAAATTTAGGAACTAATGAATCCATTTCATTAATTCCGAACTTAGTTACAGACTGAATTTCCAGCCTGTGCATTTGCATGAATTTGAAAACCTGAAGAAGGACCAAAACAAAGGGAATCTAGGACTTTTTCATAAAGTAGCTTGTAAATATTTTGGTTTTCACAAAATAAAACATTTTCTTACTTTTTTTTACAAAAAAGTCAGCAAAACCTTTATTTTCCTATTAAACTTGTCAAACTGTCAGATCAGCATTTTGCAAAGGAAAATTTTTTCAGCTATGAAAATTTTTTCAGCTATAAAAATTTTTACTTGTAAGTTGTTTATAATTTAATACGTCTATTTAATGGTGTCCTGATTAATTTCCCCAAAGCCTTTGCTGCTCTGTTTCAATTTATGTTCTGTAGCTGTGATTTTAAAAATGCCATAATACGTATTTCTTCAACAGAAAAGAATATTATTTTTAAAATGTTATAACATGTATTTCTTTAATGGAAAAGAATATTTTTTTCCAACTGCACTGAAAGGATATCCCATGTGATGTACCTTCCTGTTAAAGACAATACGTACTTATGGGTTAGGCACTTAATTCTGTGTCTTTAATTCACCGGTGAAAGCCTGATGCCAGGTTTTTCCCCTCCTGCCCAAAGCAGCCAAAGACGATATTCACAGATCTTTAACAGCAGAAAGAAAAAAAAAAAAAAAAAAAAAAAAAAAAAAAACCCTGACATTGCATCAGAGGCCATTAAAAACTGAAAAGTAAGGAGTGTTTTTTCTCACTTCTGTCATTCATAACGTGCCTCAAATACAATTATGCGTGTGTGCACTCATCAGTAACATGTTGCAACTGCATTTTTACCAGGCGTTTAAGGCCCAGGAGAACCCATTGGGTTTGGGCTGCTTTTATGTAGGTTGATCAATCTTAACGAATCGATTTTTAAAACATGGAGGCCTGATTCTGCTCCACCTCAGGCAAAAATGAGGAGTTATCTCCAGTATTGACAAGTGTGAACAGCTCTTATGAGACCAGACGTAGGCCCGGTGTCACGTCTGAGAGATTAGACTCTCCTGAAAAGCTAAATGAAAAATTATGGCTTAATATAGATTTTCTAGAGATTTGCATCCCTTTAATACAGACATCCAGCAAGAGCTCTGTGTAAAGGCCACTAATGTCTGTTTATATATGTTAATGTTTAGTATAAAGAAAGTTTAGCGTGAAACTTCTCTTTTTTCTTCATGGAGGAAGAGGAAATTTATCCTTCCAGCTGTTAAATCACCCCTTTGTCTTCAACATGGTTTGGGGTTTGTTGTTTTTTTCTGACAGGCTCAGGTTAAGAGAATAACAGTAAGAAATACCTCAAAATAGGTCTTCTTGCAAGTACAGCATAGAACTGGGGAACCTGTAGAAAAAGGAAAAGAGAAATTTCCTAAACACAGCCACAACCTCTCTCATTTACACTCTGAGCGTCTTTGGGTCACAAACAAACAAATACGCCTCTTGCGTTTAGTCCCTACTTCTGAAAAAAAGAACTGTATCACTTAGAAAGACCCTAAAAGCCATGTGGAAAGGTAGATTTAATGCATCTCTAAAAAAAAAAAAAAAGAAAAAGAGAAGTTCAACACCTATTTGTCAAAACTCTCATTTCCTATTAAGTAAATGAAATGGAATTGTTGGTGTTGCAGTGGTTTAGTGAGTTTCTCCTCTTCTAAATGAACACAACCTGCTGGACCCAGCAAATTCATTAAAAATGTGCTTTTACAGGGTAGAGGGCTTTAGGAGCTGCACGAACCCATCAGACTTTATGAGTTTTCAGACCAGTTTCATTCACGGGGTGCGAGTGAATATCTCCCAGTTCCCAGAGAGCCTCCCTTCACAAATAAAAAGAGCAGAGATAAGTTGGGAGGCGTGCAAGGTAAGGCAGAAAATATAATTAAAACACAGTTGCGTTCTCAGGCCGTTGCAGCCGCTAATCTTACTGATTTAGCAGTTCTTCCATCCACGAGTCCTCACGGGGGTCTGAGCCAAAAATTACTCCAATTTTCAAGGATGCCAATGAGCAAATATTCAGACATAATTTCAGGTAGGCTGAAGATCAGTAAACCTACAGCATGAAGTGACAGAACATGTGTCCGCTTTAAACCTACAAAGTTAATGGGATCATTTACATATACATTAAGTGCATACTATATACCATTTACATATACATTAAGTGCATACTATATACACTGCCTGGTTCAACGCTGGCATTATTTTCACGCGCAGGAGGTGCAAAGCCCAAGGCAAGCGAAGGAGGCTGCTAAGCACAGGTTTCCTCCGCTGGATATCTGCGAGATACACTTTGTGGCCAGAAAGTGAAAATAAAAACCAGGTAAATTCTGTGTTACTGCACTAATATCAGACAGCTGACCATAATTTTCCACTTACATCCCCGTTCGCATAAGTGTTAAATATCAGTCCTGCTGGTGTTTTATGAACTTTACTCGTAACGATTACAGATGGTACTAAAACCAAGTCCATTGTTTGGCTGTTCTTTACACTCCTTCTCCTGTGCATGTGGGTTATACATCTGCAGGAGAAGCATGCCAAGGTAAAAAAAGTCTGGGCCAAAAAAAGTGTAGAAAACAGGTGCCTGAATATTCAAATAATGATGGGCTGAACTTGTAGTACAAGATGTTCCTCAACGCTCATGGTCCCCTGGCCCATTTCAGCCTGACATCTCTATATTCTAGGAGTCCGTTATCCTACACCGTTATCCTGGGCTCTTTTATCCCTGTTTATGGAGACTTTTAGCAGGTTGTTCCTCTCATATCCCAGGAGGAGTCTCCGCCATCCTCCACAGGGACACATCTGATCTAGGGAAAGTGCCTTGGTTCCTGCTAAGTCTTGTGAAGGGAGGGGACAATGAGAGCATTTCCCCCTCCAGCCCAGAGCTGATGTTTCAGATGTTCAGTTGCCAAATCCGAATATTGACAAATTCAATATTCAACTGCCAAGTTCTAAAGCTGGTCATACACTTCTTTATGTACCAGCCTTCATGGGCAATCAGAGTATATGCCTAGAAAATGCATGGGAAATCTCACACGTGGGCATTTGGCTTGTAGCTGGGACCACACAACATTGTGACACTTTCTTTTTAGGGAAAGTGGAGTCACTCTGAAGGGTTTTGTGATGGTTTGGAGCTCTACCTCCCCAGTGGACACATATCTACCATGTCCCACCACATTTTGCTTCCCAAGGCTGCCCCTTGCACTTTTCACACGCTGATCTTCCATTCACATGGGGTTTGCTCTCCCCTGGTCTTTCCAACCAGAAGAACTGGGGCACCTCTCCAGTGGCTGGTCCATCCCCGCTTCCCTGGGACCAGAGCTGGGTGCAGCTCAGGCACGGACCCAGGTATCCTGGTGTGGTTTCACAAAATTTCATCCCTGGGCTTTTTCACTCTGTAAGCAAGTCTAAGATCTCAGGAATACTTCAGTAGTGATTAAAACCCAAACATTACAGATAAGAGAAGGCAGATAGCCACCGGTGGAGCTGAATAAATGCCAAATGCATGGAGAGGTCCACCCAGGCATTTCTGGGCAGGTGGATTTATGCCTTCACACACACCCACCAAGGAATGCTCCACAATCCCCGCTGGGAAAGCCATGCCCAGCTATTTGTTTGCACGTACATGGTCATGGGTCTCCTCTCGGCATAAACATTTGTATTTGCAAGATGGGCCTGGGGCAGTAAAAACTTTTACAGTTCGTGTCTTCTCTGTCCTCAGCTATTTAACTTTTAAAAGTTCATGACTCTTATTTCTTCGTTTTTAACTACTCTATGAATGATTTTACCACTATAGCAAATGTTTCCAATATTTTTTCAAACACGAAACCACTAAGCAATCTTTGTATTTACTGTGCTTCGCTTTAATGCATAAATCAAAAGACAATAACAAGCCTAATGTCAAAGAAAATTTTTGACACTTCATACATTAAATAAAAGCAGCCGATAAACAGTTTAGATGAAATTATGGCTTGAAATGTAGTTCCCAAGAGGACTGTGGTTCATAAATTGTTTTTATACTGCTTCTGTCATTGTTGATTTGAGATATGCACAAGACACCCACAGTCATTACCAGTGCTACCATTACTTAACCTGCCTTTGCTCTGACTGGTATTTAGACACATGGAGACGACCAACCATCTATTTCTGTGAAAAATGCGTTGTTTGGTTGTCATCACATGTGTAGCATGTTGCCTTCTATTTGAAAGCTTGACACATAATAAAAAAATGGAAGAAAATCAGCCTTTCAGTTTTGACTGTGCCTGAACCCCAGAAGCTTCTGTAGCTACTTTGGGTATTCAAGGGGGGAGGGCATTTTCTGGTGGATACAAAAGACATTTATTATTTGATTGATAATAGATCCACCCTCTCAGAGGTGAACCAGTTCAAGCTCATCAGTTCTCTGTTGCATCATCACTTTCAAATCTCATTGAAAGAGAAGTTTTTGTATTCTTTTAGACTTAATCTTTTTCTATAGCTAAAAGCGACCACATAAATCCTTCCTTCAAAAGGTCTGCTTATGGCCAGAATATTTATATTTACTTGGAAATTAATATACCAGTGTTCACTTCAAGTATGGGAAATGGGGAATAGCTTGTGTGCAATTAACTGTTGTGATGTCCAGCGAGGTTCCGAGCAAGACCTTCATTTCTTGCTCAGTTCTTCTGGTGGAAGAGTTTTTCAAAGTATCTGAGATATTGCACCTTTCACATTAAGGTCTTGGTCCTTCAAAATTGCACTCCCTGTGCAAATATTTTCCTCTCGTAGGAACAGAACGGTCCATTGAGCTGTGCTCTCTGTTCTTTTACCACTGAATACTGGAAAATAGAGTTAAGAGAGAGCTAAGAGTTAACTCAGGCGCTCACCGTGGAAACGTTCTACCAACAATGAATTATAAATAAAACATCCGTGGACGAATCTAGCAAAATGATAAATTTATTGAGTGTACCACTTGAGTTTTTTATAGGTCGGGGTACCCTCTCTCCCTGAGCAAAGGTGGTAAGCTCCTCAAAGTGCCCTTAATCATTACGCTAACTATGTGAGAGCGTGTTTGCTGAAAGCTCTACAGACGGAGCATTGTACCCCAACGCCAACTACACCCTTTCAGCACAAACAAAACTAATAGATTTTTAAGAGAGACTTTATGCCTTCACGAGCAACTAGTCTTTAAAGGGTACACATCCTTAGCACAAATCCTGGTGATGGAGTACGTGCAAGCAGAGGTCTTAAAAAGGAGCATATATGAAAGAGAGTCGGCGTGGCTCAGCAGATTTCCTACAGGCTGTGCTTTCAGTGGGCTCCTCCGACACCTCCCCACAGGGATTTCACAGCAATACATTGCGGCCATTTGAGGCAACAAGAGGGTCTACCCGAAATAAAGCATAAATATAGTCCCACTCCTCCACTCAGGACCTTTGTTGCCCTTGTTTTAAAGGGAATGGCACAGCCAGATGATAGTACTCTTATTTTTTAATTCCTCCTGACAATTTTTACTAGTAGGTGCCACTGACAGGGCAGTAAGACCCATAGTAGCTGGCTGGCAGCTGGCAGGCCAGATTTGTAAAGTGAAGCCTTGGGCAAGTGCCGTGGGGAGAAACCGAGACGTACGAACCCCTGCTGCCCTCCTACAAGTCGTGAATTTTTCAGCAGGGAGATTCACGCCAGTAAATTGGGTACATAAGCATAACATACGCAATTAGCTTAGAAAAAATTAACCAGAAGTGGAAAAATCCTAACCTTGACATTGCCTTTTATTTGTTTTATTTCCTTATTTATTTTAAGTATAATGGAAAGGCTGCTGCTTTACTTCCAATACCATTAAAGCACATAATTCATTCCCCCAAAACCACAGGTTTTCCTTATTTTCTTTCTTTTTATTTTCTTTTTTTTTTTTTTTTTTTGAGGGGCTGAGTGTAAAACTAATCATCCAGTGAAGAGTTTATCCTTTTATGGTACAAGGAGTTGAGCTCACCTTTGGGCTCTGTCCAAAGAAAAAAATCTACAGAGAAGAAATTTATTCCTGGAGGGCCAATAAACTTGCTGTAGGCATTAACATTGATAGGATGTTGATCTAACTTCTGTCCTCTCTACTGCCCTCATTAAAGTGACTATCAACCCTTCCTTCATCAGACCCCACTCGTTTTCACTGAAATCCTTGCTACCTCCAACAAACTGGTGGTAGCTGGGACCAAACTCTTCTTCTTAAAGCTTTGAACATCTCAGAGCTTCCTTTTGCTCTTCCCCCTCGTGGCCAAGTTACTCTTCTCCCCGCTTCCTCCTCTTTTCTTCCTTGCAGCAAAAAGGGAAATCCATGAGATTCAGACCAACTTTGTCTTCGGTGCTCAAGACAGGAGCCAGGAGGATTTTAGCTGCCCCATATCTAAGCCAGAGATTCAGAAATCCTGCTTTGGAGCACAGCCTAACTGGAGGCTCCTAAATTCAGCCAGTGCTAACTCCACTGCAGACCACAGAACTTCTCCTCAGACATGGGTTCACCACTTGAATTCACCGGAACTGAAGGTGATAGTGGCTGTTTTGCCCTCTGCCTGGCCTTCTGGATAGAACAATCATAGAATCACAGAATCATAGAATGGTTGGGTTGGAAGGGACCTTAAAGCCCCCCCGGTGCCACCCCCTGCCCTGGGCAGGGACACCTCCCACCAGACCAGGTTGCTCCAAACCCCCTCCAACCTGGCCTTGAACCCCTCCAGGGATGGGGCAGCCACAGCTTCTCTGGGCAACCTGGGCCAGGCTCTCACCACCCTCACAGCAAAGCATTTCTTCCCCAGATCCCAGCTCAATCTCCCCTCTTCCAGTGTAAAACCGTTCCCCCTCCTCCTATGGCTACACAATCCATCCATCTTTCCTTGTGACTACCAAAAGCTTTCTCCAAACCTCCTGTCCTCATCTCCCTCCACTCTATACAGTCTCTCACACTAAAAATTATCAGGGTTACCTTGCCTGGTAATTAGCTCTTCCAAGTTTTCCAGCCAGGTGCATCTGTCTGACATTTTCTAGGTTAGATTTCTCACGGCAGGCAAAGAACAAAACCCTACACCAGAGTGGAGCTGTACTTGCTCCTGCATTTGACAGCATCCTGCCATGACTTCCAGCACAGTTTCTTGACAACAGAAAAGGAAAAAAAAAGGAAAAAAAGGAAAAAAAAAAAAATAGCCTGCTAACAGCCCACCTCAGCTCTTGACTTAAAAGGTTAAGATTCAGTTGTTAAGCCTTCTTCTCTGCACACTTAAGGATTAATTATTGCCAATGGGCTAAAAAAAATATTAGCCACAGAAGAGGTATTCTAAATTGTTTTCTTTTGATGTCAGCTAATGATTTAATTTTTTTTTCAAGGGCTTATGAGAAATGGACTGCTTATTCTGGAACAGGTATATGGACTGACTTGCCTGTGCGTGGAACACACACAAAAAGAAAAGACTTTTCACACAGTCCAAGTACAAACACGCCTGACCCACACTTGGTGCCTCTCTTGCTTTTTCTTCCTGTGTGAGACTTAGTGTGGCATTACCTACTTTTATTTTTAAGAATTTTTTTAAGGATTTTTTTTTTAGAAAAGCAACTGTGGAATGTAGACACATTCACAACTAAAACAACCTCTTTTTTATTCTTGACTGCTTTAACCCTCTCTGAGAACAGTCCCTTGAGCCACGGTTTATAGTCAATCACCAAAAAAAAAGTGGGGGGTCCATTACCTTCCCCTTTTAATTGTAGGGCAGGGGCCTTTAACTTTCCATGGGGCTTTAGTAAGAATTTCTTCTGGGCAGAATTTCCTTGAACCTGGTAATCAAGACCACAGGATACGTGTTAATTGCCTTTGACATGCAGAATTATCTGCATTTACCCAAGCTAATAACATCACTCCAGACATACTCGTTTTTAAACACATGGTTTAAAATCATCTATAAACTCAATTACTATTCAAGTAATACAAAGATTGACAAACACTAGAAAAGCTGAAAGAAGTGAAGAGGAATATGCAACTTTGTCCTTAATTCACCCTGTTTGAATTCTATTCCCTGCAAGACTAACAGGACTTAGGAAATCACTCCTGTTTATAGTTCCTGTTCTATTAAGGCACAATTGCACTGATTAAACATCAAGTTGCAGTCTTAATTTTGAGTGAGCTTGCTTGTCCGTGCTAAAGTCAATAATCTTAATGATAGGTACAACGTTTTCATTTCCCTGAACACATTTTTTTCCTCGATGTCTAGCTGTATAAAATGTTAGAAAGAAGAAAAGAAAAGAAAAGAAAAGAAAAGAAAAGAAAAGAAAAGAAAAGAAAAGAAAAGAAAAGAAAAGAAAAGAAAAGAAAAGAAAAGAAAAGAAAAGAAAAGAAAAGAAAAGAAAAGAAAAGAAAAGAAAAGAAAGAAAGGAAAAGAAAGGAAAAGAAAGGAAAAGAAAGGAAAAGAAAGGAAAAGAAAGGAAAAGAAAGGAAAAGAAAGAAAGGAAAAGAAAGGAAAAGAAAGGAAAAGAAAGGAAAAGAAAGGAAAAGAAAGGAAAAGAAAGGAAAAGAAAAGAAAAGAAAAGAAAAGAAAAGAAAAGAAAAGAAAAGAAAAGAAAAGAAAAGAAAAGAAAAGAAAAGAAAAGAAAAGAAAAGAAAAGAAAAGAGAGGAGAGGAGAGGAGAGGAGAGGAGAGGAGAGGAGAGGAGAGGAGAGGAGAGGAGAGGAGAGGAGAGGAGAGAAGAGAAGAGAAGAGAAGAGAAGAGAAGAGAAGAGAAGAGAAGAGAAGAGAAGAGAAGAGAAGAGAAGAGAAGAGAAGAGAAGAGAAGAGAAGGGAAGGTAGAAATGAGTGGGTGTAGTGGTTCTGAATCAAAGCATCTGTAAGCATTTTTAGAGCTTTAATAATTTTTTAAGTGTTTGTATAACTTCTACTTTGAAAGAGTATCATCACTGGTAAATGTTAATTAGATATGAGTAAGTGATAGGTAAAACAATTTGACACAGTTCCATTTACTTTTCTCTTTATAGTTTATTCACAAAACAAGATGAGATTGATTTAAATAATATTCATTGCTCAGAATTACTTGATTAATATTTTCTTAAAATTCACATCTCGTTTTCTTTACCCATTACTTAGCAGATTTTCCACATGTAGCATTTAAAAGACAGAACTGGAAGCCAGTGTGGTTAGGCACCAATCATATTTTCATGACCAAGCTATATAGTTTGATAAGAATAACGTATTTTTGTTTTCTAAATTTATTCTGTTTATTTACTAAAGATATCTGTTTGTCTTTGCTTCATCTCCTCATTCCCATCCATGTGTTGTCTTACTCTATTCTTGTGGTGTGCAAACACGAATGTTCCATATTTTATACTGCAATAAAGGCTTCACTTAGAAGCACTACTCTGTTTTATTTGTTAAATAGCAGTAATGTGTCCTGATAAGGTGATTAAGATATTCAGAATTAGTTTATCCTGACATAATTTTCATATTCAGATCCAAAATATTGTGAACATTCAATAATTCTCACTTAAAAAGCTGTCTTCTGGCAAATATTCATATTCTTTGTTAGAACACGCACTGCAAAGTGATAGCTGAGTGTGGAGAGGGTGTAACGGGACTGTGCATCTCTGTAACCACAGCTTCCAACCAGAGTTAATTGAAGGAGAATTAATGGGTTCAACATTCATTCATGTGAACATCAAAGCAAATAATCATGGGAAAAAAATATTGGAATAATAGTAAACCTTGCTAATAAATAGGGTGCTGCAGTGCCCTACCTGGTGTCTTTTCCCCTGCCCTAAGTCAAGCGGGCAGAGGACAGCACACACTGTGGTACCTTTCCTCCTGCGGTTATTCTCTGCCTACACTCACTTGTACCCTTTTACTGGGGATGGTGGCGGCTGGAAGTCCAACAAATGGGTAACAAATGCACATTGAAGATGACAGTACGAAGGTGACAGAGCAGTGTGAAGCCAAAGACAACAGGACAGTGAATTCAAGGAAAAAGAAAGCTGTAGAGGTGAAGTGATATTTCTGAGATTTTTTTGTCAGTCAAATAAGTTGATTGCAAGGTAACACTGTGAGTGCTTCTAAGCATATAATTGGAGTGGAAATAGGAAAGGATGTAAATGCCTCCTAAACTACATCATGTCCTGCTGAGGTCCTGCCCTTGGGATAATCAGACTCCCCAGGAGCTGGCTTGGCTGGACACCCCTCACCCTGGTGGGGACGGGAGCCCTGTCCTGCCTCGCGAGCCTTCCATCCCTGGCTCAGCTCCATGCTCTGATCCTTCCTCCTGTTTAATTCATACCAAAACAGACAGTGTCCAGACACGCCTGCCAGCATCCTTGGCAGAACTGGCTGGGAAAGTTGGTGGCAGAACCCACCTGAGAACAGGAGGAGTGTCATGGTTTCGGTTGGGATGGGTTTGATTTTCTTGCCAGCAGCCAGTGCAGGGCTTTGGTTTAGGTTTGGGATGGGAACGCTGGTGGTAAAACACTGGTGGGTTTTGTTGTTACTGGGCTCTCAAGGCCGTTCCTGCTCCTCACCCCATCCCACCAGCGATGGTCTAGGGGGCTCAAGGGGTTGGGAGGGGACAGGGCGGGACAGATGATCCCGACTGGCCACAGGCACATTGCATGACATGGGACATCGTGCTCAGCTGGGGGAGAAGAAAGAAGAGGGGGATGTTGGGAGTGATGGCGTTTGTCTTCCCAAGTCACCATTACAGTGATGGAGCCTGGCTTTCCTGGGGATGGCTGAGCCCCTGCCTGCCATGGGGAGCAGAGAAGCTGTGGCTGCCCCATCCCTGGAGGGGTTCAAGGCCAGGTTGGAGGGGGCTTGGAGCAACCTGGTCTGGTGGGAGGTGTCCCTGCCCATGGCAGGGGGTGGCACTGGATGATTCTCAAGGTCCCTTCCAACCCAAACCATTCTATGTTTCTATGAACTCCTTGGTTTGATTTGCTTGCGTGTGCAGCTTTTGCTTTACTTATTTAACTGTCTTCATCTCAACCCACAACTTTTCCTTCACTTTTACTCTTTCAATTCTCCCTCCATCCCAACCAGGGGGAGTGAGCAAGTGGCTGCGTGGTCCAAGCTGCCACTTGGGGTTATACCACGACAAGGGCTAGGGGCAACGAGAACAGACTAACACACTTTGCCCTCAGTCTCCTTCTCCCCTCATTTTTTTTTCTTCCTTGCTCATGATGGAGCCGCCTGACCCGACAGCTCCTCACTTTGCTGCCTTCAGATGTCTCTAGACTTCCCTTTGAAGCCGTGAAAATCAGGCCATGAATCACAGGGGCGATGAGACACGGGTGCAGACAGACGGAGCAAGCAGTCAGGCTGCCGGTCCTCTGCAGCAAACGGCTCCCCCAGGTCAAAGAGGCGGGCAGGCTTTTCAGCAAGGCAAAACTGATGGGCGAAACCTTCAATTAAAAGCAGAGATAGGGCAGTAACCGTCTCTCATCCTCAAGACTTCAGGCTTTGGTGCCTGCAGGGACCCCAGCAGAGGGTGACACAGTCTTCACCCCCTACCAGAAGCCCTGGAGTTATTGCTTTTGTTTGGCCAACTTCCTATCCAGCCATAGTCCTAGGGGCTTTATCCCTCCTTAAATTTGGTAGATGCAAATAACAGGTTATTAAAAAAAATGGTCCCAGATCCATCAGGATCTTGTAGATTTTGTTATTTCAGAGCTGTGGAAGGCATGGGGGGCTCTACCTGCAGCAACACCTGACTCTGCAGTCATTAATCGAGGGTTGGGTATCCCAAAGACAAGATATCCCAGAGGAAAGATTCCTACATGTAAAGCCAAGTTGTGAGAACACACATCAAACTGTAACTTCCATTATCAATTAGTTCTCCTTATTTCTACCATCAAAGTTCAAGCATAAAACAACTGGAACAAAAACAAGCAACGTCTACATTTTACCCATGTTTTATACTCAATTAAACATCTTTGCTGCTATTTACATAGTTGAATGGCACTACATTTACACCATGCAATTTCATGTTATTTCTATGTAAATATTTCTTTAAATCCAGATGTAGGTTCAAATTAATTGTGAAAGAAACACTAAAATAAAATAAACTTCCATTTGGGGGTGATCACGAATTACTCTAAAACTGAAGAGCAAGCTTGTTAAAATACAAAGTGAAAAGCAAACAATATTAAACCAAGCTGAATAAACGAGGAAAAATAACACACAAGGATGCCTTTAGAAAGGTTTGCCTTATTGTAATGGATTCTGAGGATCACAGGTAAATTAAAATTCAATGGGAGTTTTAATTTAAGCAGCATGAAGTGACTCAGCAGTTTAAAATAAAACCTTGTTGCCCATGCATACGTGGCCCAAAATTCCTCTAGTGCAGAATTTACCCCTTCTTCCTTTAATTCTAGTTAAATCGTAAATGGCAATTTCAATCTTCCATCCTGCTTCCTCCTTGAAACCCGCTGCCAAAGCACACACTCCCTCTGAACCCTGCCAAATTCTACCTCATTTAAAAGTAAACTTGGGGAGAAAGAATGGAAAAGCACAATCTCAAAACAACTAGCTCATACCCTTCCCTCGCTCTCGTTTGCCTGACATCATGCTTCTCGCTCAGATGCGATCTTGTACCCAATTTAGACTGAAAAATCCTCAGTGGTAACTATGGTTTTATTCCTTCTACTTTTTTTTTTTTCATTCCACAGATGATGTTCTGTACAAATAATAAGCAGGATCTCTAAAGCTGTACATTTCCAAATTCCACACAAGTCTCAGGGAACTGTGGGTGTTGAATAACACAATCTGAGCACAAAAAAGTATTCAGTTTGAATTTTTTAAGGGATTATATTTTCAAACCACTTTATCTAGAAGGTTTCATGAATCACTTGGTGGCTGGAGGTTCATTTCTACATATCACTGATTTTCAAATTTCCAGTCGTTGGATAATGGTGTCCACAGAATAGTTATCAACAGTTTGTTTAGCAAATGGAAACGGATCAGGTGGGATTCTGAAGAGGTCCATCTGGGGACTAATTCTTCTCAATGGCTTCACTAATGATCCAAATGATAAACTACAGAATATACACAAAATTTATACATAGAAGATGGCATCAAGCTAGCAAGAACTGCATGTAAGTGGAAGGGCAAGACTGCAGTTCAAAATGATCCTCGTAAAATGGGAAAAAATAGAAAGTCATTATGCTTTCTGGAGTAATCAACTGCATAATTAGGTGGAGAGATCCCAGCTTGGGGTAAATTTTTAGGGAAGAATTTACTGGTTATTGTGGAACACAGGCTGAACGTAAACCATCCACGTCAAATCAGCATTAAAAAAAGAAGCAAACAGGCAGTAGGAAATATTAGCAGATTCATGTGCTGCAAGGTACATGAGGTAAACCTTCAATTCTGCTCACCGTGGGTCTAAGTTGCCCTACTGTGCCCAGTCACATGGTTTCAGGAAAGGTGCAGCTGAATTAAAGAGCCAGTAATTTTTAAAAATAAAAATAAAAATAAAAATAAAAATAAAAATAAAAATAAAAATAAAAATAAATAAAACGGTTTTCTGGTGTAAAGAAAAGAATCCTAAAGATGAAGATGTTAATCAACTATGTAGAAGTCAAATATAAAGAAGAGAAGAAGAATAAACCATTCTCCATGTTGAGGGTAACCAGAAGATGCAACGAGCTTCAGTAGCAGCAGCAGAAAACTCAGCAAAGATTCGGGAACAGGTTTTGTCAGTAAGAGAGAGATACGAAAATAAATCACCTGGAGAAAAAAAAAGGACTCTTCTCTGGAAATCTGTGAAAACACAAACCCCTGAAAACCCTGCCAGGTACCCTGTGCTTGACAGATGATCCCACCTTGCAGCACAAGGTGAAATACCTGCCTTTTCAGACACCACCCAGCCTTTTGTTTTCTCTGGCTTCTTTTAGTCCTTTTTGTTTGTCTGTTTTGAAAACACTTTGGCTTTGTTTATTTGAAATATAGAAGCAAAAGGCTGTTCAGTGGCATCAAAAGCCTGGTGAGCATATTCCCACTGAAGAAAAATAAGTCAGTGGTCATTTTCTGATGGTACCTCCGTCCATCCAACACACTCCTTCAGCCACCTTCTGGTCCCTTTATGGCTATGGATTTTGACCAGTGCAGGGTCAGCCCCTGCTCGGATGAATGTTCTCCAGCAAGGAAAGTCCCTTGATTTAATTTCATTTTATTATTAAGGTGCGGTCTCCTGGAGGTGAAGGGTTAATGACACACACCAAATTATACTGAAATTTCTTTAAGGAAGAGATTCATCTTGGACCTAGGGCTAGAGAAAAGGATGACAGTGATTGATCTTCTCACCACTCGGCAGCGTCAGCAAAGCTACAAACATATATTGTTTTTACTCCTCTGGAGTTATTTATTGAGCAAAGGGAGGGTGGACAGCACTTCCTTTGAAGTCAAACATCTTGCTTGGATAAGGAGATATGTTGCATGAAACGAAAGTAATAAAAGGACAAAATGCTTTATTAAATCTTCTTTATCGCAATATTGTGTTCCAATGGCATGATCTAATTAAAGACGTATATGAACCGCTTTTCATCTGAGGATCAGTTCAGAGGCCTTCATTTATTCTGGGACAAACACGCTGCTGAAAAGTTTCCAAGATTTCCAGTGATGTATTCTTTCCATTCTCTCTAATAGGTGTTGATGCTTTAACTACCTCCTCAAGATTTGTTGTGGAGGGGGGAAAAGAGACAGCACGTTTTGAAAGGAAGAGACAAATTATTTCTGTATTATGAAAGCGGCAAGAAATATACTGGTTAGTCATTTAATACAGGAAAACTTCTTAAGTTGTGTGGACGTGACAGTGGGTAGCTCTGAGAGGATATTTCATCGCTTACAGGTAGTTCGTTTCACTTCAGCTCCTTCCTGCACATGCAAGAGGTGTAATATCAGATGTTTTAAAGATGCCTTCGAACAAAAATCTTTAGGAAAATGGGGGGCCTGTGCATTTCCCTCCTGACTCCCAGGTTCAGTGGCTGGAGGGCGTTGCTAATTTTCCTTAGGATGGTGCTCGAGGGAAAAAAAATTGTGGGCTACAGCCACTATCTTTCTCCTTAACTGCACTCATTTTTGCCCAAAATTTGCAGTTGGCTTAGTCCTGGAATAATATTTGCATTGAAAAGATCTTGTTTTACTTACAAAATCCATTCCAACAAAGTTTGTTTCCATTTGCCGGTAAACACGGTTGTGCTATGTTTGGTATGAAACAAACAGACAAATGATATCTCATCGTCAGTAAAAGTTAATTGCAGAAACACTATAAATTTCTTTGTTCAGGTAAACTACATTTCAAGTGTCTAATAAGAATGGGATGACAGATAATTCCAGTCATTGCTCCCTACATCCTTTTGTGCAATGGAACTGTAAATCTTGCGTGAGAAGCCTGAATCTCCCAAATTAAAGTTCAGGCAAAAGCCTGAATATATTCTGTATCAACAGGTTTGAAGAGCTTTTGTGAGATGTTTTGTATTGCTCAGAGTTTCATTGGACTGCACCAAGAGGAGATTGTTCCCTATCTGGAAACTAACATTTAACTGAAGGGAAATGTCTCTTTTTTTTTTTTTTTTTTTTTTCCATTTCTTTTGCTCCTAGATTATTCTCCTCCATATTGTGCGCGTAGATCCTTCCTCTTAATCTGTGATTGGTTTTGGTTTGGTTGTTGCATTCAATGGTCATCCCTATTTCTATGCATGAAGAACGTCCATTGAGAACATAAATTGAGAGTAGTTTTTATTCAGTTATGTTGACAAGTATTTAGGACCTTGTGGACCTCACCAGCTGCCACCAGCCCTGCCATAAGTCCTTTATTCTTCCTTTGTAATCATGTATGAAGTGACTGTAATTAAAAAAAAACCCACCTTGCCATACACAAGTACTTTTGTTCTTACTGATATTAAATATCCAAGACCTTGCTTCCTCCCTCTCCGTGGATTCCTTAGGACTGTACATTGTTCTCCTCCCTACAGTCCAACAGAGCTCAGATTTGAACAAACCTAGGACCTCATCCAAGACCATCTGGTTTATCAAGCCTTTAATCGACCCTTGTTGTTGTTTTAAAAGAGAAAATGGGAACCCATTATTAACTGCTGTAGTCTGGAGGAAGACAAAGTCATTTTCTGCTTGAAGTGGTAAAATATACCCCTGTGCTAAGGCAATTGGAGCTATTACAAACAGCTCTTAAATAATGCAAATTAAAGATTACCTGCAGAATGTGTAAAGCAAAATAACTTTGAAGGAAAACAGATGAAATGGTTTGCTGAAGTCAAAGGAGGGAATACGTTTTTGGGGATGGGGAGTTGTGTACTTGTATTTCAAATTGGGGTTTTGTACTTGTAATAAAAATTTAAGCTACATATTAAACTTTTGGGGGAAATGAACTGCAAATAATATCCATGTTAGACTAAGAAAGAAGGTCATTCTATGAAAGAGTAAAGGAAGTATGAGCCAAATGGGACTTCTGTTGTATCTGATTTTATATAGTTCTTCTGATAACTGCAAAAAAATCAAAGCCCAGCAATATTTAGATTAATACTGAAATGAACTGGCAGATTTAACCGATTATAGGGCAGGAAGTTAGAGCAGTAGCAATTCCACACTGTTAACTCCTCAGCAGGTGAAACGGTCACAGTAAGAACGGGGAAATTGCTCTTCCAAAAGGCGTGTTCACTCCCATCTCTGGCAAAAAACAGGAAGCTTTGATATCTTTCTTCATCTTCTATCAGCACGTCTCAAGGTCCCTCTCCAAACTTATACAGAAGGCCCCTTCTGGGGATTACATGTATAAATTGGTTCTTGATCATGAAGATGGATCATTGAGTCAAAAACTGAAGGTCGCTGTACCATGTACAGCAATTCCATCTGTGCCACTTCCTTCTGCACTGCCATGTCTTCATCCAGCTGGTCCAATGGAGACTCCAGAGTCCAACAGAATTGCGTTTCACAGATATATGAAAAAAAAACCCCACCAGTTAATCTCTCAAGACTGTTCCAACGCAACTGGATATGAAGCTGTAGAGAAGTGGAAGAACATCTTTCGTTGGGGAAGAAGAAAAGAAACAGACTCCAGCCCAATGACGGCACAAAGGAAGACACAACAGCAGCGACAGATTGAGCAACGGACCAGCAAATCCTGGGCTAAGATTAATGCTGGAAAACGGACCAAGAAGAGCTTCCTTTGAGGTTGCAGAGGACCTCAAAAACATCTACAGCAAACCAGGGTGATTTGGACAATGATTAAAGCTGAAGAAAAGAAAATAACCTACGTTTCTAGTTGTTGGTGTGCTGGCATTGGATCTTCACCACTGGGTGAAGAGGTGAAGGACCAAGGTGAAAGACCAGAGGTGAAGGAGAGAAGAGAGCAGCCAAGCTCATAACTAGCCCAGGGAAAGCAAACATATGCATTTCTATATGTCCCTGTGCACTCCGCTCCCGACAATTACCTGGAACACCATCTATATATGGAAAAAATGGGAAATCCGTACAGATGCAAACACATCACATTTCTAAAAGATGAAGAAAGCTTTTCCATCAGGCCACCTGAAACAGACAATGCAGGTTCTCCAAAACCTTAAAGTATTTTGAAGGAAATTGGCCTCTGCAGCGTAAGCTCATTTCTCATTCAGAGAGGGGATGGTGTGTCAACTGGCCCAGGAACAGGCTAGTCCTGTAGGACACCATAGATCTGGATGCTTTTCTCTTCCTCCCTGGATGCTGTGGTTTTTCCAGCAGAAAGATGTTGGTCATTCTGGTGCTACCAGCCCTTCAGACTGTCCTCAGTCCTGCTTGTGTGCTCCTCTCCTGAGGAAGCAGTAGCCAGGATAGCAGAAAATCAGAGCAGATCCCCAGCTTTTAGCAAAGCAAGGGGAAATCAGCCTTGAATTTCCAGGGGACCTCGTTCCAAAGGCTTAGTGTGAGTCACCTTCTGGTTATCGGTGGCTGCTGGAGCAGGCTCAGGATGCCTAAGAAATTGAGGTGAAAAGCTATGATACTTCCACAAAAATACAAGTTTAATTTAGAACATCTTTTACAGAAAAAAATGAAAATGAAGAAGTCCTATTACAAATTATGTCTCTTCCCACCTTAAAACCAGCCTTCATATTAACAAATGAGTTTTTGCTTTTTAAATCATTGTTTCCTGGATCATTTATTGCGTTCTTTGATCTTGGGCTGTAACTTTAAATCTATGTCATCTTCCTTGGGCTGTTTAGATAAACGTAGCCTAATAACTTCGCAGTTTTATCTTTAGCAACACAGATAACTATCGCGCAGTCTGTTTGCTGTTCAGTTGTGAACAACCACAAGATACTATTTTTAAAACTTCATAAAAGTCCTGCAAAAAGCTGAAAGCACTTAAAGGATAATACTAGTGGCTATCGCTGTGACTGTAAAAAAAGCCTGTAAATTAATGCGAGACTTCTCTTATCTTTTATGATTTCAAAAACAGATATCAAAGTAGATATAATTACTTCATAAGGTCTCAGCTATTAAATAATTCTGCATTTCTTGTGCGTTCAAATCTCAGATTTTATTAGTCAGACTTTTAGTGACAAATTAGGTTCCCCAGTATTTACATGTATTACTTCTAAAACTTTTTTGACTTGTAAATCTCTTTACAGACAGTAACAAAAATCTGAGTAGAAGAACTGATGTACAACATGGTAATTTTAAAATAATGAAGCATTAGCAGAACTTGAATACTTTATAGAAACCAGGTTAGAGAGGTTACGAGGAACTATCAAGTGAAGATGAAGCACCAGTGGACTTATTGCTACAGACTTCTAAAGAGACGGGATTTCACACAGAGGGGGAGTGTTGGTGGCTTTACTGCCTAAGGTTTTCTGACCTTAATGCACTTTTTGAATGCCTAAGAATCCAAAAAGAAACCTGAATCAAAGGTTAGGTGCTAAATTACAGTTTGGAAGATTTTGCTGAATGGGGTTTCCACACATTCAATGCCTTACACTAAAAAATTTTATTGAATATGCTCTTCCAAATATTTTAAAACACTCCATGGCATGCAAAAATACAGTTTATTACCTTATCAATTGCAACCTTTTCTTCTGAGCTTTTTCAAAATAGCTCCTGTGAATTAACTGATTTGGTTAGTTCCAATTTGACACGATTAAGCTCAGGTTTCCCCTAACATCCGCAATCATTCCTCCTGCTGCAAGTGATCAAAAATACTGTGTGAATAGTTAGAAATCATCTCTTCCAGTAATTCTTTTTTTTAAGAGGGCCAAATATAGCAGTTCTGATATAGATTGCCTCAGGTGACGGCATAGTTTGGGGAATATATCTATGGTGTAAAATTCAGATATGCTTAGAATATAAGAGAGGGCGACACTAACTAGGTCTAGGTGTCCTGTCTGAAGTGAAGACTCGGTGGTCTCTTCTATAATATCTGACCCTCCACAAAAGGAAGAAAAAGGATCACTGCATCCTTTCACAGTGAAGGAAATGTTCTGCTGTGATAAGCTATCTTTCTACTTGCAGTAAGGCAGGACAAAATGTGAATATATATACTTTTCTCCCAACACGTGGCGAGTTACTCATTTTCTTGTGTTGTGAAGATTGGAGAGCTGGTGCAATCATAGAATCAGTCACCCAGGTTGGAAGGGATCTTTCAGATCATCAAGCCCAACCATGAACTCAACACTGACAAAACGGAAGTGAACACCTTTGTTCACCTCAGTCCCAATCCTCATTTGACAACCTGAATGATAATGGCGTATCCTGATACCCTCTACATTGTTACCCTGCAGGGTCTGAGTGAGAGTAAGTTGGTTGGACCAAGAGCTGGGCAGAAATGCAAGGCAAGGGGAAGACCTAGGAGAAAACATCTCTCAAGTTGGCTTTGCCTGGGTGATGTATTCAAGTTCAACGAGTACACTTTACCAGTGGTCACGCAGAAATGAATGGGAGGTTGTAGAGAGTTGGGGGTCGGTCTCTTCTCCCAAGGAACAGGCAATAGGACAATAGGAAGTGGCCTCAAGTTGCGCCGGGGGAGGTTTAGGATAGATATTAGGAGAAATTAGGAAAAACCTCGACAATTCTAGGATTACAGAATCACAGAATCTTCTAGGTTGGAAGGGACCTTCAAGATCATCTTGTCCAACCATCAACCTAACTGACAAAAATAAACACCCACAAAACAACAAAATGCAACACCATCATTAAACCATGTCTCCCAGCACCACATCAACCTGTCTTTTGAACACTTCCAGGGATGGTGTCTCAACCACCTCCCTGGGCAGCCCATTCCAATGTCTGATAACCCTTTCAGTGAAAAAACTTTTCCTAATATCCAGCCTGAACCTCCCCTGGCGCAGCTTGAGGCCGTTTCCTCTAGTCCTGTCACCTGTGACTTGGGAGAAGGGACCGACCCCCGCCTCTCTACACCCTCCTTTCAGGGAGTTGTAGAGAGCGAGAAGGTCTCCCCTCAGCCTCCTTTTCTCCAGGCTGAATAACCCCAGTTCCCTCAGCCTCTCCTCATAAGACTTGGGCTCCAGACCCCTCACCAGCCTTGTTGCTCTTCTCTGGACCCGCTCCAGCGGATTCTATGATTCCATGAAAGCAGCATGTGGACAGGGAGTACAGACGATAAACCTGAGCGAGTCCAGCCACCAAGAAGGCCACCAAGACTGTTTCTTAAACTGTAACATGGAATGCTCTGGATATTGTGGAAAAAAAGATCATATGAAGATGGTTAAGCACTGGGACATGATGTGCAGTCTCTGTCCTCGGGACATTTCATGACCCAACTGGACAAAACCCTCAGCAACTTGTTGTGGCCCCGTAGCTCACCCTGCTTCAAGACAGAGTTTGGGCTGGAAAACTCCAGAAGTTTCTTCAGCCGGATTATTCAGTGATTGCAGATGACTGCAGATCACAGCAACCAGTGGTGTCTCAGATTTACAGCGACCATGAACAAATTTCAAGTTGTTTCAGGCAATTTTGAAATTAAGCGTATGGATGGTTCGCTTACGTGGGAAGCTGTGAGGCGGGTCAGCTGTTTCACAGATTTTCCGTCTCGTGCCAGCAGCCCACTTGTACGTGCAGGAAGAGGCCAGAAAGCTCTGGAAAAAATTAGCTTTGCAAGTATCTGACTGTTTGTCTGTCTGTCTGTTGGCTTACTGTGACCCATCACTCTACAGTTTGTTTACCTTTCACACCATGGTAGGATGCTGAAGTTGTCACTTTTAAACAATAAATGTGTTGCTTGGGTTTTGGAGTGGAGAATAATCAAGGGGTGAGAGAAGACCAGTCAGCAATTCAATTTTTTGTTGTTGCTATTGGTAAATGTTACAAAAGAAGGTACCTCATGAAGCAAAAATCTCAGAGAAGGTAAAATTGTTTGGATCTGTTGATCTGTAGTGAAGTTACTTCTCGGTTCTTCTTTTTCTCCTCAGCTTTATGATTGGCAGTGTGTCGTACTATTTCCAAGTAGAGACTGCATCAAAATTATTGGTATGTTTTGCATATCAATGAGGAGGAAAATGAGTAAATAGAAATATTTCTTTACTTAATCAAATGTGGATTTTTAATTTATTTTTTTTAATCTCAACTTCCTTTTAATTTTAATTAATCTCAACCTCCACTGAGACGAAGGAACGCTTCTTGACCATCTTTGGATGAAGCTCAATTTAAAAATGAAAGAAGAGAGCAATGGAAACGTACCATAATAAACACATACATGAACCCATTATTGTCTGCTTGTGTTAAAATATATATGAATTAAAGTATATATTTGAATAGACTCATTTGCTTCACTCACATTGAAATACCACTGCAGTTATTCGACAGCTTTCAGGAAAGCCACATATATCTGGTGTCCACCTACCAATTAATATATTTGCCTTTCCTCCCAGCATTACTGACTGTTCCTTGGGCTTAACCTTAGACAGTGACTTAGTTAAACGCTATATTGAATTTCACCGTTTCCATTTGAACTACCTTTCTGGTAGTTCACTGAAGGGTTTATAGTTATCATGAGTGACCAAAGTACTTGGATGTGTGTACTTAGGTCAGTGTATGGGCCTATACATGTGGGATGGGGGTGAAATATTTTAAAATAAAACAGCTGCAGAATAAATGGTCAAGCCATTGAAGGCAATATGATAGCTGCTATTAAATCCCACTTTGAGAAGCTTCCTTTGGCTTTGATGGTTTTTTTTTTCCATCTCAAAAGTTGCTATCAATTTTTCGCTGACCTCAGCTCAACCTCACAAAAATCAACCTAACTTCTAGTCTGTTCACATTTTTTCTTGTGTGAGGACAAAAAGAATAAAATGAAAATAGTGAAATGCATCAAAACCTAAAGGGTCCAGAAGTTGGGATGGTTTGGGTTTTAAAAAAATCCATGAATTCTGTTTTGCTTTTGAAAATCCAGTACCCTGAGTTGGCTCAAATCAGGATCTCTTTTTTTGAGTCTGAAGTTCAGGGAGGTACGAATAAGTATTTTGAGCCTGCATCTCTAATTGTAACCAAATGCCCTACCTTACAAGGGACTGAGGATTACCATAAAGGTGTTCTCGGCTTTTCAGGGGTTGGTTGTTGCTGCTCTTGGAACAAAAATTATTTATATAGTGCCTACTCCACATAAAGGCTGGATGACTCGTCATCTTTATTTATGTTTATTGCGTCTTTATTGGGCATCCTCGTTATCGTGGATTTGAGCAACCTGGTCTGGTGTGAGGTGTCCCTGCCCAGGGCAGGGGGTGGCACTGGGTGGTCTTTAAGGTCCCTTCCAACCCAAACCATTCCATGATTCTATGATTTATATATTCCTATTCGGCTGGGGAAGGAGGGCATAGATGGAGTAATTCCACAAGCTCTGCATCACCTGGAGGTGCAACGCCTGCCCGATAGTGGAACCTGGGCATCTTTTTCTCATTGTGCTGCCATGAGGTTGGCAGAACCACAGTGTTGAGCGGCACGTTTCTTCCTGGCCTCTCACACCCAACACATCTTAAAATATTACCCCCCCCTTCCTCAAGCCTCCAGCCTTTGGAGCTCCCACATTTCGGGCTGGGGGAAATCTGGGCAGCGTATGTGCGCTCCAACCGGTGCTTCAGGAAGCGGCACGTCCTGCCGCACATGCGGTGTTTCATTGCTGCTGCCTTTTCACAGTAAATCTGACTCGCAGAATCCCTTCACCACCCGTGTTCCCCAGTGACTGGGCAGCACATGGGCAGTAGGTCCCTCAGACAATCCCCAGAAGCTCTGAGCCTTCACCCTGCAGGGCCTGCGGCGACTCCATCACGTGTGCGCAATAAATATGATGCTCTCTAAGAAGTGTTGGCCTGACTATAAGGGTTCATGCCGGCTTGTGGTTACCACCAGGCTGTGGTACAACCTGCTTGTAGAGCAGCCTGGGCAGAGCATCTGACCTGCCATGGCTCCCAAACAGCTTGAGATCCTAACAAATGTATAAATTTTTCAACAGCTGCCCAAACAATGCTTCTGGGCTGAAAAAAAAAAAAAAAAAGAGAATGTGTTCAGGAAATCCAGCTGTTTGGTAGCCTGAAATCTATGATGCCTAAGTTTTCGAAGGTGTCCCTGAAGTTCATGGTCTTTTCTTGGGTGTTGTCACCTCCACCTCTATCCTCACCCTGGGATAAGTGACCCTCTGCATGGTCCAAACCCCACTTCAGGTAGTGAAGGAGCCAGATTTTCTTTCTAGCCTGGCTAATCCTTCTGAAAAATGCGTGATTTTATAAAGCCAGTGGAGGGATCGGCAACCATGACATTCAAATCAATACCTACAGCACTTGTCCAGAGCTCTGAAAAATTATAAACTAACAATGATTTCCAGGCTGACAAATACTGGCTTGAGGATTCAGGCACCTGTATTTTGGCTTGCCCAAAATGACACACCTTGCCCAAAATGACAGAGAACCTCTGGAGCAGAACCGGAGTGTCCCAAGCTACTAATTTTGCTGTCCCACCATGGACGCAGCAGAGGCACCCAGCCCTCACCACCGAGGTGGCAAGTGGCTCAGTGCCTTTCTCATCCCGTCTCCTGTGTGTGTTAAACTGTTTGCTAGGAGATCTTTCGACGCTATTTTTGTTTCTAAATGTACACATATTAGGGGCTTAGAGCTGAAGGAGAAATACAGGATGAAAATGTCATGCTGGAGCTGGTGGATCCACCTTTCTGATGGCTCTTAGTAACCATGGGATGTCATCCCACCCTCCTTAATAAATCCCAGGAAAGCTCTGTCACCTCCACAGGCTAACTTTCCCATGGTGACAGAAATTAGCATCCTGGGTGAAGGACTATATCAAGGAAGTGTCAAGGAAAAGACAGGACCATTACCAGCACATTTTCAGATTTGACTTGATTTGATTTTGTTTTGTTTTGTTTATTTAATTTCATTTTTTTAGTATTTTTATTTTTCTATCTTTGCTCTTGTCTCTCTCTATTCTTGTCTCCCATTCCTTTTTTTTTGACTCAGTTTCTTTTTCTGACTCTCTCTTCAAAGCCTGTAATCTCACTCCCACTCATTAAATCTATTTTTTTTCTGCTCCTTTTCAGTTACTCTTTCATTATTTGTTTGGTTCTCAACAAAATCCTTAATTTCTCTCTTCTACATCTTCTTTTAATTTCTAAATCATCACACTCTGCCCAGTTCCAAACATCACCTTCCTCTCTACTGTCATGGTATCCATCCATCTGGTGCTGCCTCACTCACAACCTGCTCTGCTTAGCCACGTCCTCAGTTCTTAAAGTGAAGGAAATGGCATACCATGATAAATCTCCATATAAAGCTTCAAAGTTGCTACTCAATCCTCTGCAGTTTTATTCTTCAACAACCTCATCAGGGAAAATTTAGCTGTTGTCCTCATTTTCTCACCAGCCAGTGGACAAGAGTTCTTATTGCTCAAGAGGGCTAAGAAGGTGACAATTTGGGTTCTGGGAATTCAACAGGAGTCCTACGCATTCTCTACCTACAGGAGAGGGCCTTGATGATCACAGATATCCTCCATCAGACATTTCTTCATCTTGGAATAATCATTCTACTGCAGTATCAGAATGGTATAGAACATCAGTTCTGTTATGAAACAGGAAAATATCAATATTACTCTGACCAGATTGCATAAACTTGGGAAAACAGAACTTTGGAGAACAAACCTGCTTGCAAGAAATTATCCATGAACATATTCCAAGCCCGCAGCTTTTCAACAGCACGTATTTCTGTTGAGAAGAAAATCACCTGTTTGTCCACCTGGTGTTTCAGAGTCCATCCCTCAATGAAGTCATGTAAAATGTTGATTCTTATCTTTCAGACTCTCTACCGGTGACCATGTGGTACAAATCCATGGAGATGTTGTAAGAACCCCATCCTAATAGAGTCCTGATTGCAATCCTTACCTTTAAAAAAAAAAAAAAAAACGTTCAGTAGATCAGATGTGTTTGATGGTCTCCCACAAAACCCTTTAAGAACATGTTTTACTATGTCTCCTAGGTGAAAATTGTTTATCCACTTGTACCACTGTCAAGCACAAAACCTTTCCCTTTCTATGCTGCTTCTCTTCCGATATCAAATAATCACCTTGGACTGCCATGCACCTCTAAAACTAGCAATAGGGACACAAATTACTCATCTTTCCTAGGCTTCTTGCAATTGGACGGGAAATTCTTAGATGTGAAAGAAATCACCTGCTCCTTGCACAACTGTGAGTTGATCTTTCTTCTGAGAGCCAGCAGAGGCCAAATTCTGTACTTCTCTCAGATTGAAGCCCAACCAAGAATTAAAATCCACTGCCCTTTTTGCAAAGAATGATGGCAATTTTGTACCTTCAGACTGCTCGTTAGAAACATGAGGAGAAGCTTTGCCCAGCTGGAGGACATACCTTCTCACAGAGAGGTAGGAATTTGATGTTTATTTATACTGCTTAAAAATGTGAGGATGAGCAATGCAAACACAGGTGAATGATACCTTTTTTTCCTCTACTATATAGAAGGTTGAAGTGTAAACTACGTAGAAGGTTAAAGTGAAATTGGATAATGATTTCATAGTGATCATAAGGAAGATCTAAGGCGTGTTTTGCACCTACAGGTGCATGCCAGGACTAACTGCAGAAGGTGCTTCTAGGATGAGGATTGAGTAAACGCTAGATATCAAGGACGTCATTGCTTATTTGCAGATAAAAACTGGCCTTGAATTACAAATAGCTGTTCCCCTCTTTTAAATGTCTCTCATCTCTTTCTTTTCCATGTGACAGCAGACAGACTGTGCATAGGGAATAACAAGAGTGGGACTTTGGGGAAGAATGAGGAGATGCCGGTATCCACCTGGGACACACACCTGAGTCTCCCGCTGTTTACCGGCAGGAATTCTCAGGGCAGGTCCTCCAGCAGAAAGGAAGACAGGGCCGATGGACCCAGGCTTTATTTCCTGCTGAAGAAGCCTGAGCACATGCCATTACGGTGAATCCACCAGACAAAGCTGGGAGGAGTTGGTAGGGACTTGGACCTGCCACACAGAAATGAAAGGCTCCATTCTCTATTCATGGTCTCGTCAACTATCAACTTCCAGCCGAATTACCCCGTTAGATTCCCACTGTAAGCTCTTTGGCTTCCTCTTCGGTCTTTTTTTTCTTCACTTTACCCTGTTGTTTGTGCAGGATAGCATTTTAGGCACGTAGTATTTTCAGCTGAAAGGTCTCTTCCAATGGAAATTTAGATAGATTGGAGGGCACGGAAATCTCTCAGAGCGCGCATGTGCTGCGTGCTGCGAGGGAGAGCGGTTTCTGTCTGAGGCCAGGCTATTAATAATGATTTGTACGGAGACTAAGTAACAGAAAAAATATTTAGGAAAAGATTTCTCAGCTCTTATAAGATTGATTCTTTGGTAGGCAACTTTCTTAGTTCGTGAAGTAATTTGGAAAGTGCTGTGTTGTAAATTACGAAGCACAGTACATAGCACTCAGGCTGAGGGCAGTTTTGTTATGATGACTGCCTGAGATCTGATAAACTATTATATCTGCCTTTATAAACACTTTATTAAATATCACACTATCACAAGCCCAAGAATGTTGTATAAAAGCAACTCGAGCAATTCAACATCCACTTTTTGTCATAAAAAAAGAAATATTCTCTTGATTAGTTTCTATGAAGCATAATAACTGTAAAATAAACAAGATAATCCTTGTGTAAACAGCACAGGGTACGTGGAGCACAGAAATGGAGAGAGGCACAAAGAACATTCTTGGCTTTAAAACCTGAAAGCAAATTTCCGCTTCATTTTATCTAGTTTAATAATAGTTTTAATTGCAGTATTTTGAAGTCACTGGGAAAAAAAAAAAAAAAAAAACAAAACAACAAACTTTTCCAGCTTTTCTTTTTTTAATTGTATCCATCCTCCAAGGTAGCATCCCCTGGACTGCAATGGACCTTTGTGCTCCTGTGCCCCTGCAGATCTATCTCTACGTGTCGACAGGGACAACTATTATTCTGTTCTTCATCTATTAAGGACACAAAAGGCAGCTCCCCTGCCCTCAGCGTCTAACCCACAGTTGTCTCCCTGCAAGAAGTGCAACCTGTGTTTCACAGCCGTAAGAAATACAGATTCGTCTCATCATCAGCTGTTTCCCTTCTTTAAGCATTTCCTTCAAGTCAGATGTAATGAATGGTTTTTACTTTCTTTTCCTCGTTATTTTAATCCCCAGTTCTGAAGGCCCACATAGTTTACATTTCTTCGGGGACCGAGATCTGAAGTGCTCCCTGTGAACGTTGCTCGGTGAAGCTCCCCGTGGCCAGCTGGAACGAAGACACCTGCCTCCACGAAGGCCACGGTCCGTGAGAATCCCCAGGAAGCAGAATCAGACAGTTTTTCAAGAGCTGGATGGCTCTCAAATATCGCTAATCCTGCCAGATCCCAGTGTTTCTTTTGAACTAGAACACTGGTTAACGTGGTTTAAGATGTAAATACTGGGAGGAAATTACTAAATCCTGTTTTTTTAAAATTCCTGTGTACGTGTGCGTGTTCATCAACTTATACAGGATTTAAACAATATTAGAATTTAAAGTCCTAATTTTACGTTATTTATAACTTCGTAGGATCCAGCCCACAAAGAGCAGGTTTCCTGTTGCCAGCAGCTATGGGAAGGTGGAGTGGCCATGGGGATCTCAGGTGGCCTGGAGCTCTTCCAGACCACTTGGGAGAGAACCTGTCTCCAAACTCTCTTACCTACGAGCCAAAGGAAGGGCCAATTCCTCCCAATACCCAAAAGTATTTGGACGTATTATACTCTTTTCTGAAAGGCAGATGGGCATCAAGGTAGGTTTTTTTACTTAGTTTACACTAATGCCATGCTTCGTCTAAATTTCCAGTTATACATCATTTCTGAAACCCCCAGATCTACCCAGCGGCAGGTTTTTAAGGAGTCAGAATAAGAAAAGAACTTTAGCTTCCACCATTCACTTCTGGGTAGCACCGTACCCGCTCCCGTGCCACAACATGCTTTCTTAGCCATGCACCACCTCCGTGTGGTTTAGGGCAACGTCCTCCTGTGGATTATCTTCCATTTTCCTATATTCCTATGTCAGCAGGACCCGTATTTCCCATTTGCAACTTCTTTTTCTCTATTTAGACCCAGCCTGAATGGCAAAAGCAACACCACGTCCCATGGACATACCCCAGCACCTCAGTGCAGCTCCACGTCATTAGCAGAGCAGTCAGTGTTCCCCATCAATACACGTAACTAGTCGCTCCTAAACAGCCACGCGCAGCCTAAGAGAAACTAACACAAGTAGTGAAGTTTTTCCCGATGAATTTTGTGAGGCAGGAGGAGTTTCTGGCCAGCAGTGCCTCTGATGGGGATGAGGTGATGGTATTGGATGTGTGGATGGTGGGGGGTCCCTTCTCCGCTGCCCCCCAGCTCTGCCAGGGAGCTGATAATGGACAAGGGCTACAAAACTCATCACAGCGACAAACCTCTCTCTTTGGGGGCGATGGGAGGAAGGACCTCTGCCCAGAGGGGTGGGAGGCGGCACACGATGGGAATCCTTTACCTACAGAGATATCAGGAAAGTGTTCCCAGCTGAGAGCCTTTAGAGCCGTTATCCAATTCTGATTGTTGGTGGAACAACAACAACATTTAGGGTGGCATCGCTCCATTTGCCACTGTGTCAAACAATGCGGCGACTGTTCGAATCACGTTTTCTCTCCCTGAGCAGCTGAATTTACTGTGGAAGTGGAGAAGCATTTACATCCAGAAAAATCTGCATTCCTCAAAGCAGATGTTTTTAATTTTAATAACATCGGCCTATAGAAGTGAATATCTGAAATATTCTGATTGCTGTGTGCAAGTTGCTGTTTGGGAGTAACACTCCATCTTGGTGGGTTTGGGGAAAAATTCAGGAGCCACCAGGAGAAATAAGCAGCTACTAACTGTGCTACCGAGAATAATGCTGCATTATTATTCTTTTTCCTTAGGAAGTCACTGAAAAATGCCCTCCTGTGCAGAAGAATGTCGCTTTTCCGCGCTGTAGATATGCCGCTTTTTAGATCCATAGACCCATACTTGGAAAATTGCACATGTAAAATTGTTTGCGGTGCGTGCCTTGACTTCTCCACACATGCAGCCCAGATGTGTGCGCGCACGTATCGTACGGAGCGGGCATGTAGCGTTTTTACAGGCTAGGACACATCTTTATGACCGGTCCACGGAGGGAGCCAGGGGAAGCCCTTGGCAGGCTCCGGAGCACCCGGGGCACAGCCCCTGGCCTCCAGGTAAGCACAGATTGATGCTTTTCCCACTCCTCCATCTCTCCTGTGGACTGCACTCCAGAGAAGAGGTCCCTGCCTGTAAAACACTGCTCGCGGTGCCTTTTGCAATAGCAAAATCGTAAGAAATTGAATAAAATCAGCCTGCACTGTGCTCTGCCTTCCTATGCGATTCTGGTAATGGCGTATGAGCCAGCTCCAGCAGGTACAAATTGCTTCCATTAACACTAGGCACGTGCAAAACCTGTATTCATGCAGATAGGTATATATACATACGTAACAGAAAATATATAAAAACACATATATATAATAGAAGCACAACTTGTACTGCTGGGATCTGCCCTTGCGAGGTTCTGTGACCTTTTCTTTTCCCACGATTGGATTTTATAGGTGTTGTTCAATACATGATCTCTATTTTATAGATTGTTGTTCAATACATGATGGGGTATTTGAATTGCAGGTCGTTCTTCAACCTTTCTTAACAAAAACTAGGGCTCTGAATTCACTTGCCTGTTCTATTAAAAAAAAAAAAGCAGAGGGAAAAGGCAGTGTGGCTTTCATTCAGCAATATATAAGACAGTTTTTAACTGAAAGGACTTATGTTTGAAACAATGCGTTTAACTGTGGGTGCTACCTCTGCTTTCTACTAGACCATCCCAGTGGCTTCCAGAGCCATGCTGCACGCGTGCCTGTGTGCTGAGATGGGAAAATCTCTGCACTGGGAGATTATCTGGGAAGCAATTGTTCCAAACCCTGCATTTCCAAACCACTGGAGCCCAGCAGCAAACCACCGGAGCCACCAGCTATTCCCCGCTCTCTAATTGACCGAAACCCGGATTTGAGTGCTCAGGGTACACAATATCAGGACCTGATAATAAGAAAGGACCAAAACAAGGCATGGAGACAGATAACAAAACATCCCCAGCACCTTAGACGCAAACATGCTTGCCCTGAATACAAGTTTTAGGAAGTAAGAACGCTGTTTCACAGTAGAACGTGACTCTGAAAAAAAATATATATTTTCCATGAAGCAGATTTTTAAAGGTATTGAGATGCAGAGCTGAGTGGTTTGGTTTCCAAAAGTATCCAGGGTTTTAAATCCTCCACGGGATTTATATGCTGAGCCTGCACTTATGGCAAGGAGCGTTAGACCCTTTGCCACTTTGCAATCCTCCCCTCGAAGTACCTATCTTTATTTTAGCATGCAAAAATCTCTAAATAAACTGGCCCTGTGAAACTAAAGCTGTAATTTAGCTCCACGGCCAGATAAAAGATCTCAAACGTTAATAGTTTTGGAGCAACTAGAAAGACAATAGCCTAATGTGCTGGTTACGAGACGGATGGCGGGGCATTGCTTCTGACCCAAAGTTTTGCGGATCAGTAAACTATGGAAGGGTAGTGCCAGTGGCACCATAAATAACCGCAGCCTGTCCCTGCAGCCCTCTCCTGTGCCGGCGCAGCTCCCATGGAGCTCACTGGGAGTTTCGTGGTTGAACTGGGGCGGCGGGGGGACAGAGTTGGGTGTCTCCGATCCGGGAAGGGCTGGGGGGGGGGGGGGTGTTCTCTGCGTAGGCATCTTCAGATGTACCTGCGGAATAGTTGAGTCGTAAAACCGTTCAATCCTTGTGTTTTGCTGCTAGAGAGAATCCATAAAAAAGAGATTTACTGTCATATTTCCCTTTTGTGTTGTACCGTTCCCCTCCATCATAAAATACTCCCGTCGGTTTATAGCAAGGCAAATAGAGCAGCTTAGTTCCCCAGCGCCGAAGTTTCCCCCCCCCCGCCCCGTTACACCCCGGCTCCCAGACATAATGGAATTAGCTCCTATTCTCCCTGACTCCGGCGGGGGGGTTGCGGCAGAGGCGGCTCTCGGAGACCCGGGGGGTGCGGGGAGGGGGGGGGTGACGCGGGGACGGAGCGGACCCGCACCCTCCCGCAGGTCTGGCGGAACCCGCCCCAGCGCCTTTAACTTTTATTCTTCCTGCCGAAGATTTAAAGCGGCTTCGTACAAACAGTCAAACGCGAGTTAGCAGCTGCGGAAAAAGAAATATATATAACAAATCATAAGAGCGGTTTAACGGGGAGAGGGGGAGCGAAGCAGCGGCGGGGGGACAGGCTGGGGCAGGGGGGCTCCCAGGGGCAACCTCTGGTGCTGGGAGGGCTCCTAGATCCGCGGAAAAAAGAAAAAAAAAAAAAAAAAAAAAAAAAAGAGAGAAGGAAAGAAAGAAAAAAAGAAAAAAAGCAAGAACCGGGCGGCGTTTGGAACGGGAGATTCTGCTTCTGATAGTCAGATTTTGATATTTTTTTCCCCGAAGATCCCTTGCCGAGTGGCCAAGGTGGCCGCGGGGAGGGGTGAGGGGGGGTGGCCGGGCAGCTGGCCCGGCGGGCAGGTAGCCACAAACCAGGCCGTAATTCCAAAGCAAACAAGGGTGAAATATTGGATGGGCCTCGCCCGTGACAAGATCGGGGCTTTTTGCCGCCAATTTGTTTGTGGAGCTGCATTTAACGGCGGCTGATTGAGGAAACGTTGGAAATAGCAGCGAGGGTTTCCCTAATGAGACCTCTAGAGGGAAGCGGCGGCAGGCAGGGGGGCTGAGAAGGAAGGGGGGGGTTAACCCTTTCCAGCCGCCCCCCCATCGGCCTGCGGCATCCCGCCCCGCGGCCGGCCCGTCGGTGGCCACGGGCTAGTGCTGCAGCCCGGCCGGCTGCCCGCACCCCGGGTTCCACGCCCGCTGGTGATGGTTTGAGAGGTGACAACGCCTGGGGGGTACACGGGAGGGACTGGCCCCTCTTCCAGGTCTCTCCCTCCAGCCTGAGCTCTATGGGAATGTCCCCCTCTCTCCCTGGGACAAATCCACTCGGGTCCCGAAGAACGCCCGGCCCCGCTCTGCGCGGGCTCTACGTGTGTATGTATATATATATCTCTCCAGATATATACATCCACACCTGGACGGAGATCAAAATGATCTGCTAGGGAATGCCTAATAAAAAGGGAGCATTGTCTCTTCCTAGAGGGGAGGGAAAAAAAATGAAAAGCAGAAAAACAACGTGTTGACTTGGTAAAATACGGCCCTGCGCGGTGAGCTAAAATATTTATTTTTGTTGTCGCATTTACACCCGGCGTTTTGGCCGCGGCCGCGTTTCCCGGCAGGTCTGAGGAGGGACACGACACTCAGTTCTCCGTTTCCCGGCTTCTTCAGTTACTTTCCTAAAGAGAAAAGACAATTTATTTTATTTTATTTTTCCTTCCGACTAAAGTGAAGCAAATAAACATTTTGCGGCTGTTTCATCTGTAAGAACAAATCACAGCTCGGCCGCGCGTTTCTAGCAAAGCCTCCTCCCTTCTGGTTATGTTATGCCATTTTCTGTTTGTAATTATTTTTATTTTAATTTTATGTCATTTCTAACAGAATCCAGAACGTTTTTTTCCCCTCCGCGTTTTGTACACAATGCTCTCTCTCCCGATAAGATGTTCTTTCCTATCTTTTCGGGTTGTCTTCTAAAAACTGTTTATAGTTCCCCGGGAGCAATCCTCCAATATTTCGCTCTTGCGTTTGAAGGACTTGTCCCTGTCTTGCTTTATTTGTTTGTGTGAAATTCAGTTTGAAAGGAGATCAGAGGGAGCAGGAGGGGTTTGTAATAAGAGAATGACCAAGTGACCTACAGGCTGATTATATGTCATTAACTGGAGACTCGCTGTATCCAAATTACCAAAAAGACCTCGCTCGGCCGGGATCGGTTACACCGCGACACGCCGCGTAGGAACCGCGGTGCGGGGCTGATGCCGCGGACAAGTGCGGGGCCGCGGGTTGCGGGACCCGGCCGGGGGTTGCGGGGAGTCCCTGCCCCGCAGCGGGAGGGGGGGGGGGGGGTGGCACTGCCGGGAGGACACCCGCGTTTGGGGCGTGCGGTTAGGGTGAAATTGCAGTTAATCGTCACTGCTCCTGAGGGATCTTTTCCTTTCCCCCCCCCCCCCCCTTTTTTTTTAAGCCGAGCGAGGTTGCCTTTGATCTATGAACGCTGCTTAAACCCCAGCCTTGTTAAATGGAGCCTTTCCATGGAGAATGACAATAGAACTGTTGATTTTTGTTAGCCCAGACCCCAGAGGATGCCAGCCTACCCTTCCTCCGACGCCTGCACTTCAGATGCTGGAGGGACAACAGATTTATTAAGGAAGGCGACTACATCCGCGAGCGATTTCATCAGCGCCCGGCTCCGGAGCGGCTTAAGATGCTCTTTCCCAGGAATGCAAACAACATTACGTGGAAAAAAAAAAAAAACAAACCAAACCAAAAAACCAAACCCGTGCGCGTGTCTGCGTACATCCACGCGCGTGTTTCTACATGTGTATGTACAGGACAGATGTATGGCAAACCCGACAGAGACACGCTGTGCCCAATTTTGTAAGGTCTTTAGCGTCCTTCTTCTGCCAAAGAAGGGGTCTTGTTTGGGTTTTCGTTGTGTTTTTCTTCTCTTTCCGAGATTCCCGCCCAGGCTCTCAATGCAGCTCTGGATCCTCGGTCACAAATATAAGCAATCCTCCAATAATTGCTTGCACATGCAGCGGTAAAACGCGTCGGGTCCCGCGCTTACCGCCAATCATCGCGCCTCTGCGGAATGGTCAGTGTCTTGGGGTTTTCTCGTCCCTGCTCTTTTTTTTTTTCCTTTTTTTTTCCTTTGGTTTTTTCCTTTTTTTCTTTTTTTTTTCTTTTTTCTTTTTTTTTTTTTTTTTTCCTTTTTTCTTTCCTGTATACACAACGGCTGCGAGATTATCATGCCTGAAATATGTAGGCGTTCGTTACCGATAATAGTAACGTAAACCAGGGTTCCTCCAAACCTCCAACGGCAGCAATTAATTCGGGCCTGCTGGGCCCGATCCTGCCCCCTGCCCCGGCCGCGGCGGTGTGCGCGGCACGGAGGGCATGAGCAGGCCCAGCGGCCACTAGTCCTCGCCATTAACCCGCACTGACAGGTTGACCTTCAAATGATATTTCTCCGGCGCCTCTTGCCAAAAATCCCTTTTCTTGCGTTTTTTTTTTTCTTCCCGCCGACTCCCCCGCCATGGCCCGGGGGTGGCACCCCTGGGACACGGGCTGCTCGGGCACCCCCAAACCCACCCCAGAGGGGTGTCCCTTCCCCGTGCCTTCGGTCCCGGGTCAATGACATCGTGCTCTCTATAAATCCAAACGCGTCCCGGCTTTTCCAGCCGCACGATGCGGGGGGGACCCCGCAGCCCCGACTCCCGGCCGCGCACCCCGGGCCTTTGGGAGCCGTCGGGGGGGCGGGAAGGCTGGCTGTCCCACCAGGGCTGCGCCTCGGGTGCCAGGGACCTTGGGGTGCCTTTGGGGTGCTTCGACGGGTCTGGTCGGTTGGTTGATTTAATTAAAAATATAAAGACGAAGAAGGGGGATCGGGCTCGGGGCTGAGCTCGGTACCGACCCCGCCGCCGCCCTGCCCGGGGGCGCTGCCTGTCCCCCAGCATCGCCCCGCCGGTACCGGGCAAGAAGGTGCAGAAAAAGAGCAAAGAAGGAGGAAACGGCTTCTCCGACACCGGCCGGGAGCATTCCAGCCCCGGGCCTGTTCATTCCAGCGCCCGGCCCGGCCTGCCAGCAGCTCACCCAGTTAGCCCCCCCCGAGAAGAGAGTCCCCCCAAGAGCCCCAGCCTCACCACCTATTCCCCGGGCCCGTACGCTTTCCTCTCATTCGGAGAAATTAGCTTAATTTGTAGTTTAGCTGAATTCACCCCAGCCGGGGCTAGGGAGGGTGCCCAGCTCTATTGTTTTGTGATCCCCAAATGCCCCCCCTCCCCGTGGCCCGGAGGAGAGGAGTGACCTGGCGATAAGCCCCCCCCCGCCGCCGCCCTCCGGGCACCCACCGGAGGCGAGGGCAACCCCTTCCTCCCGCTCAGCGCCGCCGAGGGCTGCAGGGATGGAGAGGCGACCACCGCGGGGTAAGAGCAACGGTACGGCCCCCCACACACTCCCCAACAAAATAAAGTCTAAAAAAAATAAAATAAAATAAAGTAAAATAAAAGCGGGGAGAGTAAGGAAAGGGAAAACCAGCCTCGGCACAGTCGCCACCAAAATTTCTTAATTACAGCGAACTAGGAAAGTCCTGTCTGGCAGCAGAGCCCAGATAAGTCGACGTCTAATATGCAACCATTTTGGCAGGGAAATAAGTGACACAAGGCTAGAGCTTCTTTTTTCCCCTTTCTTTCTTTTTTTTTTTTTTCCTTTTTATTTATTTTTAAAAGCAAATTATTTGTGCATTAAAAAAAATCAAATCAAATCAAATCAATAAATGGAAGATGGGCAAAACGCTGGTGCTTTTTCGCCGACTCTTAAACCGAGTCCTGGGAAAAGGCGCTTTGGGCTGCAGCCGTTTCACCGCGCTGATCAGCCGGGAGAGGCTGTAACCCCTCCTCGGGCAGCCCGAGCAGCCAAAAGCTGCGGCAGGACACAAGAGCTACATTTGCTCCAAAATCTCGCTTCATAAAACGCGTAAACAACTGCTGGGGGATAAGAGGAAAATATACATAAAAGATCCTGCTGGGCGCTTTATCAAGAAACCCTCTTTCTCCAAAGCTAATTAAGCAATAATGATGCTAGCTTTGGAGACCGGTGTTCCGATCGATATCTCCTGTATCTTTTATTACTTTTTCTCTGCCTCGTGTTTTCCGTTTCCTGCATCACTGGAGATGTTATCGGGGTGGCCGTGGTGGCTCGCCACCGAGGCTGTCACCGCTGCAGCCCCAGCCTGCGGTATTTTGGGAAGCTCCCGCGCAAATAAGGAGAGCGCAAAGAAACGCAACCCTGCTCTCAAAGCCACTGTACCTTCCCGGCCTTGACAATGCCCGCTGCTTCTTCGCACCAAGGGAAATACGGCAGGAAAAGCCAGCCGGGGAGCGGCTGCCCAAGCCACTGGGTGGGTTTGCAGCCCGAGCCCCTCATCCCCCGCACCCCCGGCGGCGGCACAGGCTGCCCCGCCGTCCCGGGGCCTTGCCCGCACCCTCTGCCTTCCCCAAATGTAAAAAAATCCCCCCTGCAGAGACGGTATTTCCTTAGGATAACGCAGTATGTACCCGTGTGCGTGTGCAGATACACAGACATCCAGCAGGCATTTTAGTACAAGCATGTGTGTGCGCGTACAAGATGTGTGTGTACGCACATCGGCTCCGCATCTGGACTGGTTTTTCACTTTCGCACTCAGTTTACACCCCGGCACACAAGGGTACGTGTAGGGACTGATATACACGTCGGTCCCTGTCCCCCCCGCAGGTCCCCCCGGCCGGCTCCAGACCCGCACTCCCCGTCCTGCCCAGCCGCGGGGCCGGTGCCCGCCTTCCCCCTCGCTATTTCCCCGCTCCCCGTTCCCACAGGGAGCTGCTCCTCGCCGGGCGGACTTTCCCCCGGCTAACCTGCCCCCTCCCCGCACGGTTCGCCCCACCGGGAGCCCCCAAACCTGCCAGCCAAGGCTCCGGGCCCCGCAAACCCCCGCCAGCCCCGGCGGCGGCTCCGGGGGCGAGCAGGGCGGTAGCCGGGGTGGCCCGCTCTCCGCTCGCCTTCTCTCCCCAGCCGGTTCCCCCCGGAGGGGCTTTTTCGCCCTCTTTCCCCCCACCCTTCCAGAACACCCCCTGCAGCCGGGCCGGGGAGCGCACGGAGCTGCTGCAGAAGCGGGACCCGCGCTTCTTGCCGCCTCCTTTCGCAGACTCCTCCATCTCTATCTTTCTCATTCTTTAATTTATGACCCCTCAGCTCCTGTTGACACAGTTTTCCACACTGCCTATATTGTAGGATTGCATTGTAATATACGCCGAACCAGCCCAGCCGGCAGCCAGCACACGGGAGCGGGGGTACGGGATATTTCGCAGCGATTTCGGTAACGCTCGCCTTCAGCTGAAGATGACAACAATTCCCCTCGCCTCCAAGGTATCCGTGAATTACAGCTCGAGACCCATTTTCCCGTTGTAACGTCTTCAAGTCTTACCACAGCAAAACACCTAAATAGCTACGGGAGATTTCCTCCTGGCCTGGCCCTTAAACAAACCTTTAACCATTCCCCTTCCATAACTAAACCTATTTTCCGCAGATGCTGGTCTCTTTTTTTTTGCTGTTGTTGTTGGGTTTTTTTTATTTATTGCAGAAGCAGGAATGCGGCGAAATATTTATATATTTGTTAGTAAAAGCTAGAAAATAAGCTCTGAACATGCTGTAAAAAATATTCGGTTACTTACCGCTCAGAGCAGTTAAAAGGAGCACGGAAGGGACTCGAGGAGCGCAAGCCACGCAGGCGAGCACTGGCCGAGGTGCGGAGGCGCAGGCGGGAGGCTGGAAAAGGAGTTAGAGCCGGGTTTATTGTTAGTGTCTCACGGCGATTCTTTCGGGAAGAAACCCCCCCGGCCCCGGCCCAGCCCCGAGCCCTCCGCTCCCCCGGAGCCTCCCGAAGCCGGGGCCAGCCTTTGGGTGACCCGTTGTCGCCAGCCTTCGGGTGACAGACGGGGCAGAAGAGCCGCGTCTCCCTGCTCGGGGGAGCTGCTGCTGACTCTCTCTCCCCCTGTCTATGAACCAGCAGCACCGGTTGGCGCTGCCGGGGCATTTCCCGCACCGGGCCGCCGGTGCGGTCCCCTCCGAGGCCGGTTTTATTCCTTGCTCTTGCCCGAGCGGCACAGAGCGCTTCGGAAAAGCGACCTGGGAGCGTCCCGAGCTCTCGCATAGATTTTTGCCAAGAAATTCCTTGGATCCATACTGTACCTGGTTTGAGATTTTCCGATATTTAAGTTTTAACGAGTTTGTTGGGTTTTTTGGTTGGGTTGGGTTTTTTTGTTTTGGTTATTTATTTTTTTTTAATGCAGATTTTACAGTAAGGCATCTGCTAAACACTTGCATTAACCTCTGCCTCCATGATAATTTTTTCCCCCCTTGTTTTAATTACATTATGGATGCGGAGGGGCAGCCAATCCTAAAAGAGGAGCTCGGCAATTAGCAGGGCGAACATCAAAAAAGTTTTATTGCGGAGGGCGGCGGGCCCCGCCCCCGCCGCCGCCATTGGCGGCCGCCGCTTCTGACGACATATATTAACCCGAGCGGCCCTAAAGATGTAGCTGTACATGGAGGTGGTGCGGGGGAGCCCCGCCAGCGCCCCGCGCCGCCCCGAGCCCCGCCGAGCCCCGCCGATGCCCCGCAGCAGCGCCGGGGCGCGGAGGACCCCCCCGCAGCGGCGGGCAGGGATGGTGCCCTGACGGCCCCCGCCGGCGGGCAGAGCGCGGCCCCGGGCCGGGGGCGCATGGAGCGGGGGGGCCGCCTGTAAGTACCAGCCGGCCGGGCCGCGGCGGACTTGGCGAGAGCGGAGGGAAGCCGGAGGCGAGGAAGAGCCCGGGCTGGGAAGCCAAGCCGTCTTGTTTTGGTCGACTGCTCTCCGTAGCTTCTTTTTATTTTTTTGGTGATTTTTTTTTTTTTTTCATTTTTTTTTTTTCTCTCTCTGTGCGCGCCCGGCCCCGGGCGAGGAGGAGGAGGAGGAGGAGGAGGAGGAGGAGGAGGAGGCACAACGCATGAGCGGCGGCGGCGGCGCCTGGGGAGGGGGGATCGCTCGGGCACCGGCGGGGACTGTGCAGCAGCGCCCGATGGCGGGGCGGCGGGCGGCGGGGCAGCGCTAGGGGCGAGCGGCGGGGAGCATCTCCCCGGTGTGGGGCGGGCGGGGGGCGGGCGGGGTGGGAGGGGGGGGGAAAAACTCTTTGTTTTGGGGGTTGGGGGGGCGGGGTGGGGTGCGGTAGGGAGCGGGGATGAGTCTGGTGGGCGGCTTCCCCCACCACCCGGTGGTGCACCATGAGGGCTACCCCTTCGCCGCCGCCGCCGCCGCCGCCGCCGCCGCCGCCAGCCGCTGCGGCCACGAGGAGAACCCTTATTTCCACGGCTGGCTCATCAGCAGCCACCCGGAGATGTCCCCCCCCGACTACAGCATGGCTCTGTCCTACAGCCCCGAGTACGCCAACGGGGCGCCGGGCATGGACCACTCCCATTACGGGGGGGTGCCGCCCGGGAACGGCCCGCCCGGCTTGGGGGGGCCCCGGCCGGTGAAGCGGCGGGGTACGGCCAACCGTAAGGAACGGCGCAGGACTCAGAGCATCAACAGCGCCTTCGCCGAGCTGCGGGAGTGCATCCCCAACGTCCCCGCCGACACCAAGCTCTCCAAGATCAAGACCCTCCGCCTGGCCACCAGCTACATCGCCTACCTCATGGACCTGCTGGCCAAGGACGACCAGAACGGGGAGGCGGAGGCCTTCAAGGCAGAGATCAAGAAGACAGACGTGAAGGAGGAGAAGAGGAAGAAAGAGCTGGTCAGTGCTACGGGGCGGCGGGAGCGGGGCGGGGGACGCGGTGGGGGGGTGTCGGTGGGGACGGCGCGGTCCCCGGCCGGCCTGCGGGCGCGGCGGCTGCGGGGGAGGGGGGGCCCGCTGCGGGGTTTGGGCTTCTCCCGCACCCCATCCCGCCGCGGACAAGCCTCCGGTGTCCCCAGCACCGAGCCGTTACCGGGGGCGCGGCGGCAGACCCTGGGCAGGCCGCGGCTTGGCGGCGCGGGGCTCTCCCGCGCTTCTCCCTTTATTTTTATTATTTTTAAATTTTTAATTTACTTTTTTCCCCTGACTTTTCACGGCTTTGCCCCGCGCAGGCCCCGGGCCACGCTCCCGCAGATTGCGGTGTTTCGCCCCACATCCCTGCCGCCGCCCGGCATCCCCGCCGCCCCCGGGCCCGTCCCCGCGTCCCCCGGCCGGTCCCAAGGGCAGAGGCGACCCCAGAGAGGGGAGAAATATCTCTAACCTGATTCTATAATTATTTTTCCTCCTGTTTCTCTCTCTCTGCCCCCTCCGCCTCCTGTCTCCCCAGAACGAAATCTTGAAAAGCACAGTTAGCAGCAACGATAAGAAAACCAAAGGGCGGACGGGCTGGCCGCAGCACGTCTGGGCGCTGGAGCTCAAGCAGTGAGGGCGGCGGGACGGGGGGGAGCCCCCCGCTCCCCCCCCAGGCAGCCGGCTCCCCTTCTGAGGACTCTCGGTATTTGGAATCGTCCGGTTTATTTATGTGCAATTTCTCCCCCCAACTCCCCCCCAAAATGTGGATATTTGAAGGAGAGGGAAAAAGCATTCCATAGATGAAGAGGAAACTCCAGCTTGGTAAGGGGTATTGTCTCTAATAGTTTCGTGAATGTTATTTGCTCTGTATAAAACACACGGGGAAAACAGAACCGTAGAAAAGGAGAAAAAAAAAAAAACAAAAACAAAACAAAAAAAAATATCCCTCCCTGGCATTAGTGTGTATGTGAAGTGTATCTTTAATACTTGGCCTTTTGGATATAAATATTCATGGGATTATAAAGTTATATTTCAACAGAAGCAGTTGCACCAATGTTTCGGTTGACTCGGTATTTAGTGTTGTAATTTTGTTGTGGTCGTTCAGTATTTGAAGATGTTTTCAACAGTTATTGGGTATGTGCACTTCCGTCCGTAAGGGAAAAAGTGGAATCTAATTAATATTGAAGGTGTAAACGTTGTAAGTACTCAATAAACCACTGTGTGTGTTTTTTACAAAACCAAAAAAAAAAAAAAAAAAAAGAAAGAAAAAAAAAAAAGAAAACCCAAATCTTTTTATGTTTTATACCTCAAAATGTTTTGAATAACAGCGTTGTTTATGGCTTTTTTTTTTTTTTCATAATATTTAAAATATTCGGAAGTAAACTAAATTATAAAGATGGCTCCTCAGTTTATTTTTAACCGAGCGGTTGAGCGAAAGGAGGGGTGGAGGGAGGGATCTCGCCAGCCCCGTGAGTGTTGAACAGAGACCGGCAGCTCGGCTGGAAGGGGAGGAATTCCTTGTGGTGGTGTTCTCCAGGCAGGAGACCGGCTGCCAACGGGGAGAGGACACGGCCGGAGGTGCGGGGGTTCTGCGGGGGGAGGGGGGGGAAGCTGGGGGTTCTTGGAAGGGGGGGCTTTGCTGGGAGCGATGGTGGCGGCAGGTAATTTTACGCCCAGGAAGAAAAATCGAACAAGACGAGGGATTTGCGGCGTGGGGGGAGATATGTAAGATTTACAAGGAGCTACGGCCAACTTAATATTAACTTTGTGGTTCCTAAAACTCTCCCGGGTTGCACTTTTCCAGCGAACAGTAATTTTTTTAAAAACCTTTTTTTTTCTTTTCTTTTTTTTTTTTATTTCGGTCTGCAAACTGCCTCAGCCCGCGCTCCGGCTCTTTTTAAACGCGTTCAGCCGCTTTCCCGGTGTGATCTCTCTCCCCCCCTCCTGCCCCCCGGCTTCAATCCCGCATCTCTCCCCCCGCCCCGTTTACCGACCCCTTCCCCGCTGCCCCCGGCGCCGGGCCGGGGGGCTTTCCTGCTCCCCGCAGCGAGGTGCGGGCCCTCCGCGCTGGGAAATGCCCTGACATCCCTCTGTACCGTCGTCAGGCAAAGGGGAAAAAAAAAGATATTTTTTTTTTTACATAAAGAAGCCGCTGTAGGTATTTTCGGCCATTCCCGCTTAAGCGCAAAGGTTTTCCCACCTTTTTCACGGTAAAATCCCGGTTCGTGTTTTAAACCTTTACTTAAATCACGGCAATTTAAACCAAGCTGGCTCTCTCTCCAGGTCCAGGGCCGCATCCCTGCCCGCCTTCCCAAGGAACTGCCTCCCGCCGAGACCCCGCCGCAGCGCAGGTAGATGTCCCATCGCCCCCCCTCCAAAAAAAAAAAAAAAGGCTGCGGCCGCCCCCGCCGGCAGCGGGAAGGTTTCGGGGTCACAACCACCAAAAGCCATGGTTTTTCTTTATTCTCGGAGAGAAGAATCTCCCCCCCCCCACACGCCTTGTTTGCTCTCCCTTACCCAGCTGATAAACCGGAGCACCTCGCACTCCCCCTCCCCGCACCCCCCCCCCCCCCCCTTTCCTCTATATTTTTTTATTTAGGGGAAGAAAAAGAAAAGGGCGGCAGATCCCACGGGGGATGCGCGGCGGGGTGCGGAGCCACCCGTCGACACCCACCCGGCTCCGCCGCCTGGAGAATCGCCTGGAGAAAGCAAAATATTCTCCTTTTTCGCTGGAAAAAACCCTAACCTCAATCCTCCTTTTCTTTTTCTTTTTTTTTTGTTTTTTCTCGCCCAGCGACTCCCAAATAGACCCCGAAGAGCCCCCCCAGCAGCCATGGGGAGGGAGCGCACCCCGCACGCCCGCACAATCCCCTCTGCTGCGCCCAGGGGCTTACTCATGGTTTATATCTTTTTAATTTGGGATTTTTTAATATATATATATATATTTATATTTGTATTTATTCTGCGGGCCATGAAATATGCGCCTTTGCAAACGAGCTGCGCTCTTTTCCGTGTCTAATTGGCCAATTAGTGTTCAGCCGTTCCAGCTCTTCCCGTACAGCGGGGATTAAAGCGGAGCTGTGATCGGAATTATACGCATTCACATAAATTCTAGCAAAAGCGGGGCCAGCTTTGGGACCCGCCGTGGCCCCCTCTCCCCCTTCCAAACCCGCGTGCTGTGTGCGTCTGTGTCCCCCTCCCTCCCCCCAGCTCCCCCCTTTTCCTCCAGAAATGTCGCCGCTTTGATGATGCGATTGTAGAGCATTGATTACAAATTTATTCTCAGACACGATATAAGTCTTTATATCTGCTATTAGAGACATCTGGGAATGATTAGGGCCCTGCTCCCTCTCTATCTCGCAGCTCGAGCCGTGCTGACGTCAGATCAGACGGCTCGGAGCCATCCTGCCCCGCGCTTGGGTGTCACCGCGCCGCCGGGGGCCAAGCCCCGCGCCCGCCGGGATGCGGGGGCTAAATCGGCCCCGCCAGCCCCCACCCCCGGAGGAGCCCCCGCCGGCCCCGCAGCCCCCTCAGGCTCCTCCGGAGTTTTCCACGGAGGCTACTTGTTTATTTGTCTGTTTGCGACACGGGGAAAGCAGCCGCGGTGCCGCCCCCCCCCCCCCGCCCCCGGCTCCCACCCGGCGCTGCCTTTATCTCAGCCCGATTCCTCCCGGTGCATTCCCTTTTCCAAAATAAATCCCGAGCCAGGCACGGTTCCAAAGGGAGAAAGGAGCCGAGGGAAGCGCGGCGGGGAGCGGCCGGCTCCCCCCTGCCCAACGCGGGGGCCGGGGCTACGCGGGGCCGGGGGCTGCGGGAAAGCCGCGGGGTCCAGACCCGCCGGGCAGCGCTGCTGGCGAGGGGGGTGGCTTTGCACCTGCTATTAAATCCTAATGAGTGGCCGCTAATTGCGAGCTGGGGCTGGCCGCGCAGCGAGCCTGGTAGCCCCATCCCTGCGGCACCCCCCGCTTATTCTCACCAACTTTCTACTGTATGATTCTGTACCTTTCGTACCGCTTTTTCCTTTTTTTTTTTTTTTCTTTTCCCAAGGAGATTAAAAAAATAATAATTGAATAAATACAACTTGAGCCTCCGCCGGCTGTTGGGCGGCTGACACTTGTCCAGCTGTAGGCTGCAACCAGCGCTACTACCAGGAAGGGGGGGGGATGAGAAAGCAGTTGATCTCGTCTCCAGAGGAAAGAGATAACGTTAGACTATTTGTCTGAAGGATTAAATTCTCGGGGTAAAATACGCTTGCCAGGAGGAAAGAGGGAAAAAGAAAAAAAAAAAAAAAAGCCCCGCGTGACCCTAAAAATAGATAAAAAAAATACGCTTCCATTTCTTTGTTCCAGCAGAATAAAATAAAATAAACCCCCTAAGATACCGCAACGCTCCGCTGTGTCTATCTGTAATCTGGAAAGGAAAAGGAACATTTCCTTTCTGAATCAGTGCTGCGCGCTCGGCTTCCCACCGCAGCCACCAACCCCAGGGGCAGGCGGGGGCGGGGGGGGGGGGGGGCGGAGGAAGGAGGGGGGGGAAGAAAAAAGAAAGTAAAAGTAAAAGGGCGAAAAAAAACCACCCCCCCACCAAAACTGGTGAAATAAACCCGAAATGAAAAAAATCCCATGTCTGGGGAGGAGAGCTCCGGGTGGCGAGGGCTCTCGTGCGGGGCTGATGCTGTCCCCCGGGGGGGGCACGGCGGGGGGAGCGGGGCTGGGGGGCAGCAGCGATGGGACAACGGAGACGGTGGCGTTCGCCTCACGGGGCCGTGTATTTGCCAGGCGTGAACAGGACTGTCCAAAGCGGGAACCCAGCCCCGGCGCTGCCCCACGAACTCGGGAGAAAAAATGTAAAGTTCTATCTTAATGCATAGCGGCAGAGTCCTCTTCCCGGCCACGTATGTTGAACAAACATGTGGGGATAATAGAGAGGGGGATTCTCCTATAGGGGTCCCTATTGGCATGCTATATGCGCCCAGAGGCTGGAACAGCTGACGATAATGAACTCTTAAAAAAGCTAAACACGCGTGCAAAAGTTTTCTAAAAACTTTCAGAAGTTTTTAGAAATCCTAGCAGTTTTCTAAAACTGGCCTAAAAAGACAATGAAATGTCCTGCCAGAAATCACAGGAGGCGGAAAAGATTATTATTATTATTACTAATAATAATGATGATGATGATGTCTTTCCCCCCCCCCGCACCTCCCAAGCCTGAGGCCTGGGCAGGTTTGCCCGAAGGAGGACCCCGCAGCCGGAGGGGGGGGCCGAGGCGCACGGCCCGGCCTTGACCGCCTCCCTCCCTCCCTCCCTCTCTCCCAAATCTGGTTTTCATAGAGCCGCGCAGTAATTACCTAAAGCCATAACTGTCTCCCAAATTATTCATTAAAGTCATTCCCGGGAATCCGGCGGCGCTGGCGCTCACATTTACAGCCCTTGCGCCATCCGAGGAGGGGGGGGGGACACATCAGGACTCGGGGGTGCGGGGTCGGGGAGGGGAAGGGAAGGGGGGGACCGGGGCGGGGGGGGAGCGGCTCGCCCCCTTCCCTCCCCTCGTCCCGGGGCGGCGGCGGGTCCCGGGGGCGCCTTCCCCCTCCCGGCGGCGGAGCGCGGTGCAGGCCGGCGGAGACCTCGGGAGCGGGGAGGGTATTTCGGGGAGTTGCGGGAGGATGGTGTCTGTGCCCTGCGGTGCTGTCAGCGGTGACGGATCCCAGACGCGGCCGCTACTGTATGGCAGATTGAGTTTCTCGGCAGAAAACTCTCTCCCCTCCCTCCCCAAACGTCTTCAAAAACCTTCTCCAGATACCGCGGGTCACTTCGGCTCAAACCGGGAGAGAAAGGGGGGCAAAAAAAGAGGCTTTCCCGCTCCACCCACTCCTTCTCTCTCTCCCTTCCTCCCGCCGGATCTCTCCGGGGTGCGGGGCGGGGGGGACGACGCACGGCCGGGCCCTTCCTCACCCGGGGGGCCCGGGCCTCCCCTCTCGCCCCCGGCCCGCTGCGAGCTCGCCGCCGAGCAGGGAGCCCGGTCCAGGTAAGCGGCGGGAGGGGGTGGGGGGGTGGCGAGCGGGGCCGGGGCTGGGTTGGTCCCCGCAGCCCGTCCCCCCTCCCGCGGTCGGGTCTCGCTGCCTGGCGGGGGCGACCTGGGCGAGGGGGGTGGTGGTGGTTGCCCGGAGTTGTGTGGCGAAGGGGGGGTCCCCCTGCCTCAGGAGAGACGGGAGGGAGGGCTGGGGGACGAGGCGGGACCCCGGAGTAGGGGGACGGAGCGGGGGTGGATTTGGGAGCCTTCGGGAGCCGGGGGGACGGGCTGGTGCGGACCCCTCACCGGTACCAGGCGGAGGTCGGGAGCGCCCCCCCCGTCTTCCCCCCCCATCCCGTCTTTTCCTCCCCGCTGTAAGAAGCAGGGGGGTTAACAGCGTCGGGAAAATGTCCACCCCCCCTCCTTGAGACACAAAGCGTGTATCGACACCACCACTCCCCCCCGCTTCCCCTGCCACCTCTGGACGATATTGCCGCCCCCCCCCCCCGAACCGGGATCGGAGGCCGAGGGGCCGGGGGTCTCCCCCTCCGCGCCGGCGGGGATGCTGAAGGGCTGGCGGGGAGGGGAGACCCCTCGTCCCCGCGCATCTCCCCACCCGGCACCCGCGAGGTGCCCCGCCGGGGAATGGCCCCCCCCAAGCCCTCCGGGCACGGCGGCGGGGGAGGCTGCTGCTCCCCGCGGGAGATTTGGCGTGACAACTCCGGGGGTCGGGGTGACCCCCACGCGCGGAGCGCCCCGCGCCGCATCCCCCGTCACTGTCCTCTGGGTGGAAACAACCTGATTTTGGTGGTGCCTCTTGGAAGCGGTTCCCGCTAACCCCGCTCTCGGTCTTTCCTTCCCCAGAGGAATGGGAAGGCTTTAACTCAGCCGCTCGCCCAGCCCCCTCCCCTCTCGCGCTCTTTTTCTCTCTCCTCTTTTTTTTTTTTTTAAAAAAAAAAAGGGGGGGGAAAAAAAGGAAAAAAAAAAAAAAAAAAAAAGCTCTTGCCTTTAGCAGAAGTATAATTGTGACCCTGCCTGATCCACAGAGCCTCCTGTTGGGAGCAGTTAGCTGTGGTTGCATTAGGCCAAAGGACCTCCCAAGTGGCGGTGGCCTGGGTGTCATAGGAAGGGACTCTGCACATTGTCCATTCTTTCTCATCAAAGTCCCAGGCACCGTGGAGCCAACAGTTTGGTGGAGCAGGAAAATAGTAAACAAGCCTCCCCCCCCGCGCCCTCCCTTCCCAATCCAGCAGCCCCGTGATCTTCCTGGGACACAGAAGAGGGAACAAACTTTTTCATAACTTCAGCTCGACGGTGTGATTTACATTTCCGGCTGCTCTGTCAGAGGGGCAGTAATTTACAGCCTGATAAAAAACACTTTTACAACACCAGAACATGTTCAAGCGGTGTCTTACTCTGCGAAAAGATTTTAAAAGAGGACACACGCAAGAAAAAAAAAAAACAACTTCGTTTCTCTGCCTTTTTTTTTGCACCGTGGTTTTCTGAGGAGACAAATGGGTTGAAATCGCAGCGCAGGCGAAAGAAAAACAAAACAAAACCAAACAAAAAAAGTAGATGCAGGCTGAAGAAAACGGGGACGAAACCAACCCTGGGGTTTTGTTTATACGGTGTATATTATATGTCCGCGTTTCTCCTGTTTCTCCAAGGCTTTCGCTTAATGGATGCTTCTATTTTCATGCTCTCGGGCCAAATCCCTCTTGTCTTGCCCCGGGGAATGCTTTCATTTGCGCATGGATCTATTGTGTTTAAACAATTTCTTTTCTTCAATAATTCATTTCTTCTCCGGAGTCTAAAATCGAGTAGGTCTGGTAGCGTTTATGAAAGGGGAAGCGTCTTTTATTCACTTCTAATTTCTCTAATCTGATATGGAAAGCTTTTCCCAATAGCGGGGTAAGAGCGTTGCCGCTTCTCGAGGAGCATCCAGTTTGTTCCAGCCAGGATCCTCCAGCGCGGCAGGGCAGGACGGCTCTGGAATCTCATGCACAACATCCCCATCCCGGCAGAGACGATAAAATTTAGTAAATTACAAATATGTGAATTTGGCAAACAGTTACGGATTAGCATGATCAAACGATTAAAAAAAAAAAAAAAAAAAAAAGAAAGAAAGGAAGGGGGAAAAAGGGATGGATAAACCACATGTAGCAGTTGCCGCTTTCATGATTTTGGTAATTATTTACACCTGAATCGTAGGTTACTCCAGCCACGGTTTCAAAAGTAAACCTTTAAAGAATTTAATTATTTCCAGTTTTCGGCAATAGAGATTAAAAAAAAAAAGCAAGAAGCGTGGGTTGGTGGGGGAACTGCTGTCCCCCGAGCTCCCCGCCTTCCCACCCCAAGCTGGGGCAGCCCCTCCCTGTCCCCCCCAACACACAGGGGAGCGCACCCTCCTCTGCCTGGCCTGCCGGGGGGGTCCTGGGGCGCACAGGGAGCAGAGATGCGTATACATACATATAGATATTATCTATATGTGCCCGTGTGTGGACGGACTCCCCGGTTCCTTCCTTCTGCTCCGTAATCGCTCTGTTATTTTTACTAAACGATCGGGATGGCTCGACGTGACCCCTCGTCGTTTAACCCCATTTTCTCTCACCGCACGTGCGCCGGGGCGGGGGGGTGGGGATGGGGGGGTGGCGGGGAAGCGGCAGGATCAGCCGGGAAAAGCGGGATGTACAGCGCGGTTTATCCCTCTTCAGGCGGGCCGGGCTGCCGTGTGCGGGGGTGGGGGCGCGAAATGCTTTCGGTACATTATTGCTTCTTCTCCTTAAATCTCCCCCACCCTTCCCCCTCCCCCCGCCCCATCGGGGCCTGTCTCAGCATCCTTCCGCGCCCGCGCAGCACCCCCGTGTGCTCGGCATCGCCGTGGGCTGGTGGGCTCAGCCCTTAGGGGGGTCAGTCGCCCGCTCCCACTCTGTAGAAGAGGGGTTAGAAGTGATGTGTGTGTGTGTGTGTGTCCCACCCCCACGGCCAGGGGGGTTTATTTATCGCCCCCCTCCCTTGGCCGAGGGCAGGGAATATCACGCCGGACACACGGGGGCGAGGGGGCACATAAACCAACGGTAACTCACTTTCTGGGGTAAATCACCTCAAGCGTGGGCTCGGTCAGACTCTTTATTTCTCATCCTCCTGAGAGGTGTCAGTGCTGCTCCAGCTATTGCGTCATTTGCGACGCCAAGACTCCCGCGTCTTTCTTTTTTTTTTTTTTTTTTTTGAAAACAAAGGTTTTTTTGTCCTGTCCAGCCCTGGGAAGACGGACACCTCAGATTAAGAATACAGTTTCCTAAAGACGGGCGGCGACAGTCCCCACCGCAGTGTCCCACTAAAAGCGACAAGAAAAGAGAGGCTGAAGCGTGATGATCCACCATAGACCCTGTTCTGACCGAGTCTGGGCTGCGTAAGCGCAGAAAGTGCTTAAAACGTTAACATTTCTCTGTTATTTCTTCTGCGCACACACGGTTTAAAATAGACAAAGTGGTTATTTTATTTAATTGTCCATATATAGAGACACACACACATATATACACATATTTATATATATAACTCCCTCCGAAGAGAGCTCTGACACCTGCTGCAAGCTCCGGAACAGCAGATCACTCTGTAAATGCCTTCTGCATCTTTTTTTTTTCCCGTAGTGGCAAACCCTATTCTCAGCAATTTAAGCCCCCGCGCAGCTTCGCCGAGCAAAGGTCCCACCAGAATCCCCTCGAGGTTGAATTAATCCTGGATGGAGACCGAAAAGGTGCCGGCTTCGCCCCGCGTTTCCCAAGCCGGACGCCTCCCAGCAGACCCTTCCGCTATTTTGTTAAATTCTGGGGAGATCAGTTCGCTGAATTTGCTCGGGTTTATTTTTATTTGCCGCGCAGCGGGAGGAGAAGCGCGGTAAAATTAAAAGGGCTTGCGGGGAGAGTCAGGAAAAAAAAAATTTAAAATATCATTTTTCTCCTTGGCCGAAACGAAGACTCTCTGGGGGCTCTTTCCACGGGTTATCCCCATCCAGCCCACGCTGCTCAGCAGGGGCGTCCCCACACGCGTGGCCGCTCCCGCGGAGCTCCCGCGCACCCCCCCCCCCCCCCCGCCTCTCACCGGCAGCGCGGAATAGAGGGGACCGGAGCCCGGTAATGGTTTTCCCTGCAGATGTTGTCGTGGTATTTAAAGGACTAAACCCCAACGTGCAGGCACGCAGCTGGGGGATGTTGTATCCTATCAATTCATAACAAGGAGGCATTCTGGAAAGACTCGTAAGGGTATTTATTTTAAAATGTGCGCTGAAAAGATATATGCCGGGGGGAGGGGGGACAGGGTTGGGCGTCTCGAGTTTTGTTTCTAAGCCAAAATGGCACAGTTTGAGTTGTGAACAAATGGTTTCCAGAGAATAGTTATTTTCTCTTTCTTTTCCCTGAAAAAAAAAAAAAAAAAAGGTTGTTTGAAGTTCCCGGAGTTTTAAATGTTAAATAATATTAATACCAAAAAGAATTCTGCGGGGCTTCTCGTTTTAATTTTGCAGGGCTGGCATGTGTCCTTCCTTCCTTCCTTCCTTCCTTCCTTCCTTCCTTCCCTCCCTCCCTCCCTCCCTTTCTCTCCGTCTTTCTCTTTTTCTTTCTTTCTTGCTCTCTTTTTTTCCCTCTCCTTATCTCTTTCTCCTTTTCTCTCTTTCTCTTTCTTGCCCCCTCTCTCTCTGTCCTTTTCTTTCTTGTTTTCGGAAACTTCTCCTTTCGAGCTCACTGTGTTGGGGATACTGTTGTTGAGCGTAAAAGAAATAAATAACCCAATAAATACAGCAGGCTCCTGTTAGGACAACTTCCAAGCCAGAGCAACATTTTGCGAGTTAAAAAAAAAAAAAAAAAGAAAAAAAAGAAAAGAAAATATAAAGCCCTTGAGGACAAAGAAAATAAAGCAAAGGGCTGTAAGAGCAGAAGGGCTGTCCGTGGCGGAGGTGCGGGGCAGCGCCTCTCCCCGGCCCCGCCGGGCTCCCAGGGAGGGTCGGGGGGCTTGCGGGAGCAGCCGCGGGTTCGGCAGCCCTGGTAGCCCCGGGAGCGGGCAGCTCGCCCGGCGCTGCCCTTCCCTCCCCGCCGCTTCTCTTCCCTTCACCGCTCCGGCCCGCGAAAAACATCGCGGAAACAGCACCGGGGGGGCTGGCGGCGGCCCGGATCCGGGGGGGACCCCGGCCCCGGGGATGCTTCTACCCGCCCGCCCCCTCGGTGCTGCCGTGGCCCGGGGCCGTTCTCTGCCGGGAGCCCCCGTTACCCCGGGCCAGCGTCTCCCACCGTGCGGCCAGCGTGCGAACACCGCCATCCCGGGGGGGGCAAGGGGGGGTTGAAATTCTCCAGAAATCGAGAGGGGAATCCCTTCAATGGAAGGGAGAATTTTGCAAGGGAGACTTTTTGTCTTCCTTCTCTTCTTTTTTTTTTTTTTTTTTTTTTTTCTCTTTTTAAGCTGTTAACTCCCGTTTATGATGGAAATGTTCCTCTGTGCGTTTTGTTTCTCTCCGGCTGCCGTTGCCTGGCCTGGGTTTAATCAGAGAGGGGGGAGAAAACCAAAAATGCTCGCCGCAAATATAGCTATTGTTCGGCTGGTTGGGAGGAGGAGGAGGAGGAGAGCAGGGGGGACCGGGAGGCCGCGGGTGACAGTGACGGTGGGGACCCGCCACCCACCCCTCTCCCGGAGCCCCGGTCCCCCTCTCCCCGACCTGCCCGCGGCCGGGAGGCGGGGGAGCCGGGGGCACGTTATCTCGGGAACATAAAGCTAATAAAAGTGCTCGTATGTTGGACATCCCCCTCCGCCTGTTTTATGGGGTTTCGCTGGTGGTGCTTAATGGGCTGGGTCACCGGCACTGGTGCTGGCCAGGTTATTAGGATTAAGTAACCTAATGAATCGCGTGGCCATTAGCGGGCTTTGAGGGAAGGCGGTTTTCCCTGTACCCTGGTCTTCTGCCTCTTAACACGGGCAATTATTTTTAACTGTCCCTCAATCACGGGTCGCAGGGGGGGCTTTTTTTTTTTTTTCTGCTTTCTTATTTGTTTAAAACCTCTCTCTGATGCTCAGAAATGGATTTATTCACAGGAGGAGCCTGTCTTTCTTATCTGAGGGTTCCTCGGGCCAGCCGCACGCCGCCGCCGCCCCCCCGCCCCCGACCCGGCTGATGGGAACGGAGCAGCCGCCGGTGCCGGCGCCTTTCGCCGCTCCGGCACCGCTCCAGAAGGATTTGGATTTTTCCCCAGCGGAGAGTTTTTCTCTTTGTGCCTCCTGCCCAAGCCAGGTAAGCGATGCGACGCTGGGTTCCCTCCCCGGGGGCTCGTCCCTTCCCGGTCCCCCCGCCCCGCACCCCGCTACCGAGCCCGCGCCCGGGGGTGTCTGCCTGCCGCTTGCCCGCTCTCCCGGCTTGGAGAATTTGGCAGGAGCGAGCTCTTGCGCCATCCACTGTCTTCTCTGGCGGGCAGAAACCATAATTATGTTATTTTTAATATTTTTTCTTTTCTTTTTTTATTATTTTTTCCTCTCACTTATTTTTTTTTCCTTTTTTCTTTTTGTCCCTTGGATTTAATATTAATCCGTTTGTTTTGATTTTTTTTTTTTAAATCCCGTTGTTTGCCCCCGCCCCGGGGGAAGGGAGCGCCTGGACGCGGACACAGGTTACAGACCCTGCTTCTCCCTCGGGGCGACGGCGCCAGCGGTGGGAATCCCCGCTTTAATTAGAGCAAGTGTTAACGGCTGATTGAATTCGATCAGATCTGAAATATTTGTCCCGTCGTCATTTGTCGGACCGTTCACACTTCAAAAAAAAACCAAAACAAAACAAAAAAACCCCAGAAAGGGTGTACTGGGGACAAACTATCGGGAAGAGGGCTTTGGGAGAGGAGGAGAGGAGAGGGTCCCGCCGGTTTCTGGCCGGGGCTGCTCCCGGGGGGAGCGGCGCAAGGTGTCGGTGCGGAGGGAGGAGAGCTCCATCCCGCCTGCCTTGGAAACCCTCCACTTTCCCACAGCTTTTTCAATCCCCAGCACTTTTCACACCCTGTTAGGACTTAATACCGCCGAAACCGCTAAAACGCTTCCATGGCTGGAGGTACGGCCCGGCGGGGGCTGCGCCTGCCCACCCCCCCCACCCCCCCCCCCAGCCCCGCGGAAAGGGCTCGCTTCCCTGCGGGAAATTCCTCGGATGCTTCGTGCTGAGGCTGAGACGTCGGGCCTGCTCTCTGTGCAAGGGCTTCGGAGGGCAGGGGAGGGGAAGGATTCCCGGGATACCTTTTGGGGACGAGCTGGGGGACACGGCCGGAGCCGCTCCCTGGGGAATGGGGCAGATCCTTCCCCGAGCGCACCTGGGCGGGGGGGCGGGCGATAACCGCAGGGAAGAGCCGGTTTTTTCCCTACTGAAGTAATGGCTGGGAATTTCCAGGTGACGTTTCTTGTCCCTCCTTTTCCAAACCTGCAAACACCGTCCCCAGCAAACCCGCCCGACTGGGCTCTGCCCGGCTCCCAGCAGGAGCCCCCGCCTCCGAGAAGCACAACCCCCCCGCCAGGAGGGCTGATCCTGCGGTGCCTGGCGGCCAGGCCGGCTGTGCCCAGCCCTTGAGGCCGGGGACTTGTAGGTTGGCGTTCAGAGCCTCGAGGGTTTTGTTCGGCGGGTTTGGCCCCCCCGAAAACCAAGGGATTCGTCCTCCGCGCAAAGCGAGCGCATCTCTGGAGCGCATTTCTACATCGCTGCCCCCCCGCCCTCCAGACGCGGCGGGGGGGCTCTCTCCCTGCACCCCTCGCCTCTCCCGCAGCCCTTTTCTTGCAGTAACCCCGGGGAAGGCCGAAACACCGGGGGGTGGGCACTAATTGTGCGGGATGCACCTTTGGGTGCTCCGTTCTCCCCCCACCGCCCCCGCGGCGAGGTCTCTGAGCGCTGCAGCGTCCCTCAGCTCCGCGTTTGCTCCCTTTAAACCTGCTCAAACCTTTCAAAAACCTTGCGGCGGTGGAGGGAAATCCGTCGGGAATACGCGCTTGGCGGGACACTTTTATTGCCCTGATTTGGTTTTTTTCCTGCCCCCGTGGGGAAATGCTGCGGTGAGTGCGGTGCCGCACGGCGGGGGGGGATCGCGGATGGGGCTGCGGAGGGAGGCTGGGTCCCAGCGGGCACCCCGAGATCCCCCCCGCTGCTCTGTCCCCGTCCGAGGCACGCACGATTCCCCCCCCAGCCCCGGGTCACATCCCAGGGGCCGCGCTCCTCAAGTGACAGGGGGTCTCCGGGTGTCGCCGGGGAGGGGACACTTCGGTCGTGTCTGGGTACGAACATATCGACAAGGTCCTCAGCAGGACCCTAGATCCTGCCCGAGGTGAGGGACCTCCGGCGGAGGGGCTGCATAAACCAGGGAAATGTCCCCACCGCTCAGGTGTGACTCCAGAGGGTCCCTTCTCCCACCCCGCTCCAGGCCGGACCCCCGAGGGTGGGTGTGAACTGCCCGACACGGAGCGCACTGCAGCGTGCTGACATCCTTTATTCAAACAACATATAGGCTCTGAAGCCGGGAGCTAGGGGGATCCTCAGGGAAAGGATGCTCTCGCCAGGTGAGGGAGAGGAGATAAGGACCCGAGCATCAGGGGGCACCATGGCAGCTCTTGAAAGCTTCCCTTCCCTTCCCTTCCCTTCCCTTCCCTTCCCTTCCCTTCCCTTCCCTTCCCTTCCCTTCCCTTCCCTTCCCTTCCCTTCCCTTCCCTTCCCTTCCCTTCCCTTCCCTTCCCAAAAAACCAAACCCGTGGCGTGCACAAAGGTGTTTTTCGGTGGTTTAGGGGTTTGTTATTGCGGGATGAGGGGAATTCGGGAATTTTTTGGGTGCACTGCCGCCCGTACCGCGCTGCCCGGGGGGGGATGCTCGGGTTTAAAGTCCAATATCGCGCCCCCCCGCAGGTCTGGGAGTGGCAACGGGGGGAGAAAACGGAGCAAACACCATCCCCCCCGCCGCTTCCAACCCCCCCCCCGCCCCGTCCCCGGTGCTTCCGCGTGTGCGCGGCGGGTCCGCGGGGCTCAGCGCGGCTCGTGAGGGGCACAGCACCCAGGTATAAACAACTATAGATCTGTCTGTATGAACACATGCACGTGGAGGGTTAATGTGTGTCAAATCCATACAATGTGATATCTATTATTACGAATATTACATTATTACGCGGCGGGTGGGAGCGGGCGCGGATTTCCCCGCCGCCGCGGGGGGACACGAGCGTCCCGTGTGACAGAGCGGTGTCACCGCCGGCTCTTCCCCCCGGGAATAAGCCTTATTTGTCAGGGGAGGCAAGGGGCGCCTGGAGTTACTGCCAGGTCTTGACCCTCCCCAGCCGCCCCCACCCCCCAAAAAAATTAAAAAAAAAAGCATAAAGCAGCAGAGGCGGGGGGGGGCACGGAGTCCCTTCGGGCTGCGCCGCTGCTTCCCCTCCCTGCTTCGTGTTGCGAACCTCTCTCTAATCGTCCGGTGCCACCTCAAAACTGCCCTTTGCGAAATTCGCGTGGCACAGAGCAGAGCTTCCCGACACCTCCTCAGGAAAGAACAGGCGTTTCCCCCACTTCTCGGCTTTTTTTTTTTTTTTTTTTTTTTTTTTTTCTCCTATAACTGCAGCTGCGGGGTACGAAATACATGAATAAACGCATCCACCGATCTCTCCTTTAATAATCTCCTCTCACCGCGTAACATTCCAGCGATTTCAAACCTGAATCCGTCACTTTGCTAAAAGAAAAAAAAAAAAAAAAAAAAAAAAAGAAAAAAAAAAAAGACAAGAAAAAAACCCCCCACCGCTATCAATAATTACAGAAAAGAAAGGAAAAGAACGGAAGAGACAGAAAGAGAAAAGAGAGAGGAGAGGAGAAGAAGAGAAGGGAGCAGAGAAGAGAAGAGCAGAAAAGAAAAGAAAAAAGAAAAGGAGCTCCCACCGTTTTGGATATTTTTTAGTGTTTCCCATCGGTTTGAGGCAGGGAGAGCCGGGAGCGGCGCAGCACAAGGCAGAGGGAGCTGCCGAGCCCCCGAAGCCCCTGAAGGCTCTGCGAGCTCCCAGCCGTGAGTGGGGGGTTTGAGCCCTCTCCCTTCCCGCGGGGGTGGGGGAATTGCTTTTCAGGGCAGGTACGCGGCCGGGCAGGCCGGCTCCCCGCAGGAGCGGGAATGGGAAAAAGTTAGAAAGAAAAAAAAAAAGAAAAGAAAAAAATAAAAAAGAGAAAAGGAAAAAAAGAAAGAAAAAGAAAAAAAAAAAGAAGAGAAAAGAGAAAAGGAAAAAAACAAAGAAAAAGAAAAAAAAAAGAAAAGAAAACAGAAAAAAGGCAAAAAGAAAAAAAGAAAAAGGAAAAATAAAAGAAAAAAGTAAAAAAGAAAAAAGGAAAAGGAAAAATAGGGAAAAAAGTAAAAAAGGAAAAATAGGGAAAAAAGTAAAAAAGGAAAAATAGAAAAAAAGAAAAAGAGAAAAGAAAAAAGAAAAAAAGAGTGAGAAAAAGGGTAAGAGGGTAAGGAAGAAGAAAAAAAGAAAAGAAAAATGAAGAAAAGGGATAAAAATGAATAAAACTGCAGTGTGCAACCGGGGCAGCAGGAGCAGGGCTGGGGCTGGGGCTGGTGCCAGGGCCAGACCCTCACTCCGGGGCAGATGGTGCCATCCCTGCCCACTGAGCTGTGCCGCCTGGGGCTGGCACTGTTGGTCCCGGGGTGAGGATCTGGCCTCGCGCCTTCCCACGAACCAAACCCGACATCAAAGGGCACGCGATAGGCAATGTGGAGCGCACATGGGAGGCTCGCAGAGCCTTTTCTGTCAAAAATCGTTTCCTGGCGTTTTTCTGCCCTTCCAGACCTACACCCCCCCCCCCGCCCCCGGTACCCTCGCAGCAGCGTGGAGGAGCAGCGGGGACCTATAGACTTCTGGAGACGGGCTGTGCATAACCTACGGTGTCCATACAGCTTCTCCGAGCCAGCCCAGAGGAGCTGCTGGTTTCCTTTCTGCCTCCTTGGGATGCAGTGACTTGCAGCAAGTTAATAGCCATTGTCATCCAGGGGTGTTTTTAATTATCTCTTTTTTTGGGGCCTCTGTAGATTTAACTCGTCTCCTGCCACTTCTGCTGGCGCGAGGCTGGGCATCGCTCCAACATTCCCTTCCAAAACCAGCCCCGGCAACCAATATCTCACCTGCTTCGCCTCTACCCCACCGGCCGAGTCCTGGCTCGGCTGAAGGCCGCCGCTGTCTCCACCTCAAGCCCCAGGGCCTGATGGATGTCCCTCAAAATCCCTGCGTGTGGCCCCGATGGGATCTGCCAGGCTCTGGAAGCACAGAGGGATCCGAGATGAGCTGGAATGGGAAACGGAGGAGGATTTCAAGGCTATGGAACTGGTGGGGAGGTGGAGGGGCGATGGGAAATGGAATTAAGACCAGTTGGTTCTGCAGCAGCATTCAGGAAAACAGTCTTAGAAATGCTTTAGGTAATGATTTAAATAAAGTTGCAATTTAGGATGCAACCAGGAATTTGTAACATGTTTTAATGATGATTTGTTTCTATAGTTTTTTTGATTTATTTTTTTTTTTTTCCATTATTCACACCATTTGGGGAGGTTATAAAAAAGAGCAATAGGTGTGTGTGCATCAATCAACACACTGCCGTATGCTCCAACAAATGCTGCGTGTTTATATGTGCACTCATTTCTCATTGCTGTAACAAACTTAGAGAAAAAAACTTCATGTTTTTGCAGAGATTCCAAGACACAGCCTCTGGAAAGAGCCACTGCAGGCCTTCATCCCTAGGAACACCACAGCACCTGGGAAGCTCCTGTTACTTAAATGGGATGAGTCCAGCTGACGAACACACCAGCGCTGGGGATTAGCTGGAAATCTGGTGTTTAAACCCAGACTGGTTTTTTCACACCATCATGTGCCTTTTCTGAGGAACTGCCCTGGCACCGGGGAAGCCTGGGAGATGCCTGAAGGTTCTGCTCTGCACATGCCCCGGAGCCTTTCACTCTTGACAGGGGTTGGGGGCGTATCTCGCACCTCATCCCACCCGGATCCGCAGACACGGCATTCCCACTGCCTGGAGGAGCCAGATCCAGCACTGCACATGTACCACGATCTCCCACAGACATGGTGGCACCAGGGAAAAGCCGGTGGTCACACTGTGCAGTCACTCCCTCTTTGGCACAGCAGCCTGGTAGGGAGCCAGGATGGCTCTTTCCTCCGCATTAGGGAATTATCTCCTCTCACTGCAGCACGTAGCTTGCAGAATATCAGGACAGGGAGGAGAAATAGTCCTCTTTCCTCTGAAGCTGCATTAATCTGCATGGCACAACTAATCAATTAATTATTTGGTCCCTCTTCCCTCCTCCTTTGCCTCTGCCAACACGAGAAATTGCTACCCAGGCATCAATGTACCATTAGAGGGTGGGAAGAAGTTTGACCTCCCCAAGGAACTGCAGTGAGGTCCCCAGAGGCCCTGGTAACATCCTATTAACTGTCAGGCCAGTGACATTCTATAAAAAATAACCGACTTTTCAGTTTGTTATGAAAAAAGTTTATTCCCCACCCCTGAAATGCAGGAAAGGACTAGAAGCCGTTGGGCTGGGCAGCCAGGTCCATGGTAGACCTCAGTAGTGCTGAGGTGCTTATGAGGAATGACGGGAGACTTTGTTCCCTTGCGGATGACACCAAGCTAGGTGGGAGTGTTGATCTGCTTGAGGGTCGGAAGGCTTTACAGAGGGATCCGGACAGGTTGGATCAATGGGCCAAGGCCAATGGGATGAGGTTTAATAAGGCCAAGTGCCGGGTCCTGCATTGTGGTCACAACAACCCCAGGCAACGCTACAGGCTTGGGGAAGAGGGGCTGGAAAGCTGCCCGGCAGAAAAGGACCTGGGAGTGTTGGTGGACAGCCGGCTGAACATGAGCCAGCAGTGTGCCCAGGTGGCCAAGAAGGCCAATAGCATCCTGGCTTGTATCAGGAACAGCGTGGCCAGCAGGAGCAGGGAAGTCATCGTGCCTCTGTACTCGGCCCTGGTGAGGCCTCACCTCGAGTGCTGTGTTCAGTTCTGGGCCCCTCACCACAGGAAGGACATTGAGCTGCTGGAGTGTGTCCAGAGGAGAGCCACCAAGCTGGTGAGGGGTCTGGAGAACAAGTCCTATGAGGAGAGGCTGAGGGAACTGGGCATGTTTAGTTTGGAGAAGAGGAGGCTGAGGGGAGACCTCATTGCCCTCTACAACTCCCTGAAAGGAGGGTGTAGAGAGGTGGGTGTTGGCCTCTTCTCCCAAGGGAATAATGACAGGACCAGAGGAAATGGTCTGAAGTTGGGGCAGAGGAGGTTTAGATTAGATATCAGGAAGAATGACTTTACTGAGAGAGTGGTCAGGCACTGGAACAGCCTGCCCAGGGAGGTGGTGGAGTCACCATCCCTGGAGTTATTTAAGAAATGTGTAGACGTGGCTCTTCAGGGCACGCTCTAGTGCCCGGGATTGTTGGGTTGTGGTGGGGTGTTGTGTGTGAGGTTGTGGGTGTGGGGTTTAGTTGGTGGGTGCGCTTTTTTTTTTTTTTTTTTTTGTTTGTTTTTTTTAATGTGGTTGGACTCGATGATCTCAAAGGTCCCTTCCAACCACTAAGATTCTGTGATTCTGTGAAAAAGGGCAGGAGGGGTTTTCAGCCTCTGGTAAGTATGTCTGTCCTGAAGCAGCCAGTGACTGGGCTTTGGGAAAGCTCCAAACCAGATTGCTCTGTGAGGATGCGTGAAGTGGTGATGGGCTTTCAGATACCGGATGAAGGTGGTGAGTAGCTGTGCCCGCGTGGCTGGAAAGCACAAAGGACGTCTCTTCAAAGGCACCGACACAGGGTGAGGCTTAGTGGGGCACCCACGCTGCCATCCTCTCATTCAGAGCTCTCTTTGCCCTTAGGATCTGGAAAATGAAGTCCTTGAAGTCCAGCCTGACCTCACACACAGCCTTTTTGGAGCGAGACTGAACCCACCACATGTGAGGGACTTTCACTCCTGCATCTGGGCTGCTTCATGTAAAAGAACCCATAGACCCAGACCCACGTACCTATGAGCTGCTGAGGCTGCTTGAACAAGGAGTAGAGGGTCCAAAAGAGTAACAGTGTTCCACAAGAACAGCGTCCAAAAAAGTACAACTTTGGAGAGATCTGAACCGAGTCTTCCATCTGTGCTTGTCAATACAACCTGCCTACGACGTTTTATTGCAATGACTATTTTAAGAGCCCAGGGGTGGTGCTGAAATGGAACATCTCACTCCTTAGGTTGGCAGTCAAACCGATGTCTCATAGAATTGACACGGAAGGTCAATAGGGGAGGTTTTGGTAGAATTTGGTACATTTTGGTACAATTCCTGGTAGAGAAACAGAGCAGGGAATTATGGTCCATGTGCCGAAGGCCTTAATCTCCCCCTACCCCACCCCCATAAAATTAACCACATAATTTGTAATCATTCATAACAGTTGGAATTGCCTTGACTTTTAAAAGACTTTTCTCATTAGGCAACCCTTTATCCCTTGTAAAGCATATTATTGATCTTAATATGCAGAAAATGCCATAGCTGGCAACTCTGAATGTCTGTGCCATTTTTGCTAAACAATAAGAATTGATGAGGTTTGGCAGGACATTAAAATATTTAACATTATAGCTTTGGGAAGGCTTTTATGTGTCTGTACTAATAGGAAAATCTTTTAAGAGGAAAAATGTTTTTCTCTGCTCCACTAAAATCTCCAGTGAGGGCTGATTGTATTTGCATTAAACCCGATGGGAGGTTCATTACTGACTTCAAAGTCAGTTCCAAGAGGAATTCCAGTTTGGAAAATTATCACTCGGAGAAACATATCAGCCTTTTAGTCACATGATCATTTAAATTGTCGTTTCGTTACACGCCCTGACACTTTGGAAAGCATCTGGGGCCGGGACATTTGGCTTTGCCCACAGAAGCTGCAAATCAGCAGCCTGAGCGTGGTGGAGATGCCAACTCCTACACCATCGTGTCATCTGAAGGTGGACCAAGTGCCACTCCTGTGCCACAGGCCTGTGTCACATTCCTCTAAGAGTCCTTCGAGATAGCTTTTTTAAAATCTATACTCCTCAGACCTCTGTTCTCACCCTCCAAACCTGACTTGCAGGGCTTGCACGTGCTTTGGCCGATTCTCTGCTTTTACAGTGTTATGAGTAGGGTGTAGAGCTCAGGGGGAGGTAGTACAGGAAGCAACAGGGAGTTCAAAAACCAGACCATCGCTACCCCAAGCATTACAAGACCTAAAGAGGCAGCTGCAACAGGGAAAACACATAAATTTCAATCCCTTGGCTCAGGAAGGAGTATTTGCCACGTCCTGGACCACAGCAAGATGCTTAAGGGCTGTGGCAGAGCCCAGCCATCACCACCTTAAGATGCAAGAGCATCTCTAGGTGCTCCTCCTTCCCAGGACGAGGAAGGTCTTTGTCCTCTGACCAGGCATCTTTGCACTTAAGACGATGGAGGAAAATTCTTCAGGCTAACCAGGAGGCCTGAGAGAAGGTTGTGATGAAAAGGAGATTATAAAGTCCACGCCTATCTTCATCCTTCAGTATTGAGCTCATGTGAGGACACTCTATCCTGCAGGCATCCAGAGCATTCAAAGGTCCTTCTTGCCTGCATTTCTCTTAAAAGCCCTAAGGGCAGAGCTCAGAGGCCTCTTGGACCATTTTGTAACATTAAATAGATGCTGGTACACTTCGTTTTTACTGTGGAGCTCATCCTCATGTTTTTCCGAGGTGGGCAATTCAATTATGAGCATCACGTTATTGGTGAAGACCAAATTTGCTTTATCCTTTGCAGTCTTCCTGAAGGACAGCACCTCCTATAAATGCCAGTGGGAAAAGAACAAAATGTAACACTGGTATCCTGTAATCATATTTATTCCTGTACACAACAAGCTCAAGTCTTTTAATAGCTTTTTCCATATTGGACGCTTTGTTTGGATGTGGTTTTCCTGATGTATCCTAGTAACATATTTAGTTAATTTATATTGTGTGTATGTGTAGACAGATATACACACATCCATATGTATGCACACACATAGTCCTCATTAAGTAAGTGTTAAACCTCCCACAGAAGAGTTGCGTTCGGACGGCAACGGGACTGAAGAGGGAACGTCTGTTCCTTCTGCAGAGACCACTCTGGGGGGCACACGCAGCCCCCCTGCCCCTGGTGTGAAGGTTCCTCTGACCTGGGAGCCCCAGGCAGGACTGGAATCCCCTCCTCCTCCCTTCAAGGAGGGACACAGAGATGCTGGGAGGGCTAGAGCCCCTCTGCTGTGAGGACAGGCTGAAAGAGTTGGGAGGGTTCAGCCTGGAGAAGAGAAGGCTCCGGGGAGACCTTAGAGCCCCTTCCAGTCCCTAAAGGGGCTCCAGGAGAGATGGGGAGGGACTCTGGATCAGGGAGGGAAGCCATAGGAGGAGGGGGAAGGGTCTGACACTGAAAGAGGGGAGATTTAGGAAAGATCTCAGGAAGAAATTCCCTCCTGTGAGAGTGGTGAGAGCCTGGCCCAGGTTGCCCCGAGAAGCTGTGGCTGCCCCATCCCTGGAGGGGTTCAAGGCCAGGTTGGAGGGGGCTTGGAGCAACCTGGTCTGGTGGGAGGTGTCCCTTCCAAGGGCAGGGACTGGCACTGGGTGGGCTTTAAAGGTTGATTCAGACAAGAATTCTTCTCTTGAAGTCTTCTTGAGAAGGAGAAGACTTTCTCTTGAAGGACTCAATCCTGGCCATGTCTATCTCTATAAAATCAAACAGAGCTGGCTTCAGGGCTACAATATGCACTCTTGGAAAAGGCACACACTTCTTATCCTCTTTTTTCTTTTTTTTTTCCCAGACCCACAAGTGGATTGCAGGAGCCCTCCACTGTCATATTTATTCTACAGCAAAACTCCCATCCAGGAGGATTCTGCAGACCGAAGGACAGAGGAGTCAGGCTCTGGAGCTAAGGAGAAGACGTGAATAATTTCCTTCATAGCTGGTTTAGAAAAAGCCAGCTGCTTTCTATGGTCCTGCCAAAACCGAGTGGAGATGGTCTGAGGTTAAGGAACACGCGGGATAATTTTCATACCAAATGTGAAAAGGGAGAAATTGCTTTAACATATAGTAACTCATCATAAAAATGTGATACGTGTTCCCTTCCAGCTTTAAAAGGAGACTTTATAAACTCTACTCGTCTTTGATTTGTTAAGGCAACTTTATATTTCTTTTTTTTTTAATTCACAAATTTGTGAGAAAACATAATGAAACCCTTGATGTTTTTTTGACCTCGATTAGCACTTCATTGTATAAGTATTTGGTTATTGAAACATACACTAAATATTGCACTGTAAAATCTGTTGCGACTTATTCAATAGCTTTTGGAATTAATAGAAAAAAAAATGACGATTGCAAAAATGGTATTAATATTTATTTCATTTCATTTAATAAAAAACTCATTTGACTGCACAGTCCTTTGCTTTATTTTCTCACTTATCGTGTATATATTTGAAGAAAAATGTCTGTTGCATATCATGTATCTAACACTAAAAACTGATGCTGTTATTAATAAGTTGCTGAGAAAAATAAACCAGTTTGCACTTTGATTTCTATCACTCCTGGTGAGTGATTCTGCTGGAATAAACATAGCTCTAACACATGTAAACAACACAGGAAATTAATAACAAAATTCTTTGGATTTATTTCAGATGCCGCATACTTTATGTAAATATATGTGGCTTTCAATTTCAATGATTTTCCAGTAAGTAATAAACTTTGCTCATTAACCTCCTCTTAAACTAAACATTTATTACTTTATAAGTGTTATTTCAACTAAATCAAGTGGATGTCCTTGGTAAATTAATGCAGCAGATCTGTTCAGCCAGAGAGGCAGGACAACTTCTCTGGAGTCAGGAAAGCTTCAAGTTTCTACTTAAACTTCAAGGGAACGAGAAGCAGTATAATATGTTGATTTTTAATGTGAAAAATGTTGATAATATCTTTTTAAAATTAATCTACCTTTCCCTTACAAGCTCAGTGGTAAACCATGGGAAAAATCCCATTAAAACTTTTTAAAGTTACATATATCTGCTCCCTGAACCTTGGGTTAGTAGTTTTTCACAGAACTGATTTGGTGTTTTTTTTTTTTTCACTACCAGCCCTGATCAGTCAATATTTTCCTGGAAACCGACTTCTTTTAAGTATACAATTTTCAGCACATAAGGAAAAAAATATTCTGTTTTCTGTACCACCAGGAAAAAATACATATTAAGAAACATTCTGCTCTTGTGATTGTCACAATATACGTTTGACTTCAAAAAAGTTGTCAGCACTGGACCCTGCGGAGACTTTGGACCCTTAGAAAACCCACTCCCAGGGTTAAGGCTGAACAGCTCATGGTGTGGAAAAAGCCCTGCCATGCCGAGAAGGTTTGGTGTGAGCCACCACAGCACCTTCACCGCTCACCCTTCCTTCCTTCCTTCCTTCCTTCCTTCCTTCCTTCCTTCCTTCCTTCCTTCCTTCCTTCCTTCCCTCCCTCCCTCCCTCCCTCCCTGAGAAAGTAGGAGCGAACCTGGGGTGGGGGCAGCCATGGGGACTGTAGACACCCACCTCTTCTCAGCCCGAGCATCTCTCCTTGGGGCAGGATTTGATGGGAAACCACCTCTTCTCAGCCCGAGCATCTCTCCATGGGGCAAGATTCGGAGCATCCTGCTCTGCTACCCACCCTCCAAGCCCATCTCTGCTCCTTTTCCAGGCAGGAGTCCATGGTCAGGGGCACAAGATGGGCATCTCTGTCCTTGGGGGGGCTGCCAGCACTCAGGAGGGCTGCAGGCGGGGGGGTCCCTGGGAGGCATTTGGTTGCTCTGAGCGCGTCAGCTATCAGCGCACAGTGCAGCGTTTGACACGAGTTTTAGGCTTCTGGATTTTATCTCGTAATGAGGCGCAGACTGTCCTCGGGGGGTTGGTGAATCGTCACATCCCTCCAGCATGATCTCGCAACCCGCGGCACTTATTTGAGGGGTTGCGTTGGCCAGGAGCTTCCGCCTTGGGTGACATTAGCTCTGATTACAGGAGTCGAGCTCTAAAGTTTATTAACTCAGATATAAGGGGTTTTGGTTTCTTTTTTGGTTTTATTTTGGTTGATTCGACTGGATTTGCTTCAGACATGACTCATTGCCACTTCCTGCAGCTCCAGCGCAGTTCCTGCAGGACCCTCGGCCGCGGAGCACCCACTTCAAACACAAGGCAAGTTCTCATGTATATTTTTCATACTGAGGCTTCATCTAAATTAAATGTGGCAAGCCAGAGGGCATGCAGTACACATCCTCGGTTCCCTCAGTCCTCTTTTCCTCTCTGAAAAGAGAACTACAAAGAAAAAAAAAAGGAAATAAAAAGAAAAGAGAAAAAGAGAGAAGGAAAAAAAAAAACCCTTTAGATATTTAAAGGAAGAAGTCAAATTCCAAAAGCTCACAGGAAGCCAAATTCTCCACGCACAAGAAAAGTGACATTATCCAAACCAAACCTTAACACAGCATGGAAATGTGATGAAGAGTAGGACTGGTATTTTCAGTGAAGCTCTAGACATATATGTAAATACAATCAAATTGGGAACACATTCTAGGGATTAAAGAGATCTGCGTAGCACTGGAAGAAAGAAGCAGCAGATGTAACTGCTAACAACAAAAGAAGGGGTTTCTGGCCAAAGCTCAAGATTTTCTTGCACCCAGGCCTGTTGTTGCAAATGAATCTGGACACAGTAAATAATTTGTCGTGACTTGTAGATCCAACTCCTTTTTGTTGTTGCTCGTGAACTAGCTACCATTTACCAACATGCTGACTTTTACAAATGAGTTCCTTCAGACCCCTTCAGCGAACACGTAACGCAGATGTATTTCCATCGAGGCAGTGTCACTGCTCTATTAAACTGAGCCACTGCAGTGGCTCTGAGATAGGCAACGACCAAAAAGAGTTGACAACTGAAGGTGGCCAAGAAGTTCTGAGCCCTGGCCAACAGATTTCCAGCAGAAGAGAGGCACAAACTCCCACCAAACTGATCTTCACGGTCACGCTTCACCTAAGCCTCTCGCGATGATGGCACCTCTGGGAGGTACCAGATGGGGAAGATGCCTTGGTGGAGCAATCACCCGAGGAGCAGGACCTATCAGGATAGTCCAACACTGATTTTAATTTCTTGCTGTCTTGAGCCAGAGGTCTCTGGCCATCTTAGCTGTAGGTATTAAACCAGCCATTAAAACTGGGCTGCATAATTAGAAAATTTTGCCAAGCCAGGACAAGCTTTAAAACAATGATAAATAAGTGCCCTCAACTTCCACACATAGTTCAGAGCACCCCAAACACACGAGTGCTCAGTCAAAATTAACCAGGAAATAAGACCCACCTTGACAAGTCTCTTACTGGTCATCTGAGAAATACCAACAGTATTTTAAACATTATTAATTTAACATTCCTGTCTGTACGTTGTGAAGACCAGGAACCTGATGGGTTTAAGGAAACACATAGAAATGTTGTATTCAGTGTCCACACACACTCCACAGGTCTCCACAGCAAATGTTGCAGTTTGACAACTTAAAACTAGCGAAAAATAAGAATGTCAATGCAGATGACAGCCCTCTGTCTGCAACACAGGGGTCAGTGTCTCAGGTTATTCAGTGATCCTGAAGGACAGAAAGGGCTACCATATTGTCCCAGTGGGAGACAGAGAAACAAGTATCTTCTGTCCATCATTATTTTTAAAGGACTGACAGCAGCAGACCTTCTGGATCTGGGAGAACAGGAGCTCTGGGGTGTGAGAAAGTGGAATTTCTCCGGTTCTCAAGAGGGTTTTCCAAGCTGATGCCATACCCTGCCCTTGCCAGGTGGTGCTGCCCCAGCTCCAAGAGATCACCAGCACTGGGACTTGGCTCTGCAAACCCGTGGACACTGCCTCATGGCCCGAGGCAGCCACTTTGCCCGCCCTGGCTCACTGCACGCCACCATGTCCTCTCAGACACAGTCCAAACCACAAGCCCCAGCTCCCATCTTCTTTGCACTGGGGATGCAGCGGATTAAACGATGAAAAAGTACCATTATTTGTTCTATTTATTACTTGGAATGAAAGCCCCACTTTGGCACACAATACTTTTATTTTTGTAAGATCCTGTTCTGTCAAACAAAAAAGGGGCAGATAAAGGAATCAATTTTATATATAGACTTGCACCGCCCTTTTAAAGTCTTAAAGTCTACATTCAAGCATTTCTATTAATGATCCAGGATGCCAAACAATTTTTAATATCTTATTACAAAGCTTTTCAGCTTGCTTTTAACAAAAGGGAAAGCTGGTTTAATATATGAAGCCTGAAAAATTGCCAACTCTAAAAGAACATCACTCTTTTTTTTTTTTTTTTTAATTATTTGAAATGCTTCTGAATTCCCAACATAGCTGTTGGGATCCAAGGTTATGATCTAAGAGAAAGGATATGTTCTTTTAATTAAAGTAGCCTTTTACATTTTTTTTTTAAAAAAAAGGTTACTTTTAAAATATTCCCATCACCGTTTATGAGCTTTGGGAGGACAGGAGGCTCCAGGGATTGCTAATGACATACAGATAAGCCATATGTTCTTCTCACCTCCACAGTTTTCCCTGTCACTGATGCTTCACCGCTTGTGCCACATAACAATATAAATAATAATAATAAAAAAAAAGCAAACCCACAAAAAACCCCTAACAATCTACATCTCTTTTATGGAGTTTTCCCATCTTTGATGATGTTTATGCTGTGGGTGGGAAACAGAGGTGGAGGAGATGGGTTGATTTGCCCCTTGGGGTGACACTATAGGTTAGTGGCAAAGCTGGCCCCCGAGCAGCATCCTCCCAAGTGACCCACGAGGAAACTGCTGATGCCTCCACGGCCCTTTGCTACTGTGGACCCAAAGAACGGAGAAACACATCCACCGATTTCAGTGGTTTATACCTCATGGAGAAGAAAGTCAGCCCCAGAGCATCATTGGCGTGCCTAAAAAAGAGCATTAAGAGGTCATCATCTAATCGGTATTTAAGAAAAGATCAGTTTGGCCGTTTCATCCCTGCTTCAAACAGACGAGTGTCTCCAGAGCAATGCTCTGGCCACTCTTTGGGACCTGTGTACTGAGCCCCACCAGCACCCCCTGCTTTTACCCAGAGTTCATTCTTTACCCACCGCCTTGTCAAAGCAAATGGAAAGCCGAATTAACCAGCCAAAGCTACGCAACAACACAAAGAAATCCATACAAAGGGGTCTCGGGCTCTCTCCAGGCAAAGGGTGAAACAGTTTGATTTTCTTCTCTTCCTCAAAAGTCGGAGCATGCTGACCTCCCCCAGAGCCACAGATGTACTTACGAGGTCTAGCTCCGTGCCTAATTACCAGAACGCCGTCTACGATGGAGCCTATTTTTAAATAACTTCCCTTCCGCCTTTGAAATCAAAGAATGAGTATGTGATGTAAGGAACAGCCTAGGTCCAGATAAAGTTTTAAAACTGTAAGAGAGGAAGTAAGGAACAAGTAGAGGAAGAGAAGGAAGGTCTAGTGGCCAAGATAAGGCTCATAAATTCCCCAGGGTTGAGGGCAGACGGGTGGTCAGAGCATCAACCCTGCACCCATCGTGGGCTGCTAAATCCCACCCAGTCAGCCCTGCGATGAACTCCGGCTACAGTGAAAGTAAATCAAAAAACAGACTTTTGCTGGAACTGTCCTGGGGTGAGAAGCATCACGTCAGGGTCAAAGCTGGAGTATCAAATGTTGTGTCTATAACATCTTGGGTCACTAGAGGAATAATCCTTTTTTTTTTTTTTTTTTGTCTGCGTGGCACCCCAAATGCCACGTCCCCCAACTGGCCAGAGGTGCCTTTGTGTCTCTGTGGGGTGGGAACACGTGGGGCTGGGGAGAAAAAGCGAACCCAAGGCAGAAGCTTCCCTAAAACCCATCACTCCCCTCCTCGGCTGGTACCCACACCACAGCTCACAGGGAAGGAGCAAGGAACGCATCGGATGGGGGACAAAAGGGCAGGAGGAGACCCCAAAAGAAGCCACCTCTTGGCTGTACATGGGTTTCCTGTCTCTCAACGGGCTCCCCTTCCCCTCCCCAGCACCTGGTGGGAGCCTGGCTTGCAGATGGCCCGGCCGTGGGGCTCGTAGCCCTCCCAATCTGGCAGGCAGCTGCTTCGGCTTCTCCTTTTTTTTTTTTTCTTTTTTTTCTTTTTTCTGCCAAGCTGCCAGCTCAGGATTGTTTTTACTTTTTCTTTCCCCTTTTCTGCTCCCTCCGTACTCGGCCTTGCCCTCCACGATGTAAATTGGAAGAGCAGATGTATAATCTGGGAAATTTTCCACATCCATCTTTTAAAGAGGAAGGTGGATAAGCTAACTCAGCTCTTTAAGGCCCCAGTTCGGAAAAAGCACTTTAAGCACATGCTTAAGTCCTGTTGATTTAGGAAAGGCAAAAGAAAGCTGGTGATTTCATAGGTCTTAAACACATGCTTATGTGTCCTTCCTGAAGAGCGATACACACCTGAACAGTGGCCCAATTATGCCAGTGCAGAAGGCACAAAAATGAGCGTTCACCGTAAAACACACGAGCCGAGCAATGCCCTGGTTTAGCTCTTTACAATGGTCGCAGTTTCATTGATTTTTGAGGTCGAAGCAATGTGCTTACTCTGGAGTCTCGTTAGCATCAGGGCAATCATAACCAAGAGCAAATATCTAAATCCTGGTCGCCCCCGAGTGCTCCAAGCTCTTCCTATCTGGGTAAAACCCTGAAGCCCTTATGCCTCAGCAGAAATGTTGACAGCATTACCTGAACAGGCACATTTGGATTTTAGGGAGGACAAAATGAAAATGGCTGGGGATTCCTCTCTGAGGATGGTTCCCACCAGATGTTGAGATCAGATGTTTGCTTCGGCTGCTCCAACATCGCAGAGAAATGCGGTGGAGCACAGGCAATTTTGCTGGTCCATCAGCCGTGCCTGGCCATGTTTCGTGGAGCAGGGTGAGATGTTCCCTTGGAGGACCAGGAGAGCCTCACATGGTGCAATGGTTGTACATCTCAATAGGGGTTTTCACACTTTGTTTTCTCCTGCTCTCTCCCTCCCAGCACCCACACACAGCCTCGCTGTCTCCTTGCCCTCAACTACCCCCCATCAGACCCCGTTGTCATTGCTCCTCTGCCAAGATGGAGAGCAGGAAGAAGGTGGGGATCTCTTTGGGCCCCACTTCTCCAGAAGCCACCTCGAAGAGCTTGGCTACCCCCATCTGTCCATGGCTGTGGCTTCTCACCTCACCATCAATGACCAAAAGCACTTTGCAGGCTGCAAACACTTTCCATCATGCCCCAGCATGAGGGAGAGGTGGGTAATCTGCTGCGACCCAAGGAGCCACCATCACTGTTCCCACAACCCCATCACTGGCTGTCCCCTTTGGTCCCCATGTCTGTTGCCACTTGAGCTCCCCATGGCACGGCACGAGCCCGGCATCTGCACCAGCTGCTTTTAATGAGAGAGGCAGAGGTCTCATCTGGGTGTTGTTGACATGGTCTCCAAAACGCCTGTCAAGCAAAGCAAACAAATGAAGCCAAGCTCATTCCTGGGGCGGACGAGCAATCATCACTGCCATCTTCAGGGTCCCCTTCCCAGGGAAGACTTCCAGCCTTTGCGCCTGCCATGCCTCAGGTCACCAAGGACAGAGCTACAAATATTTGGGTTCCGTTCGAAGCCCGTTGGCTCGTGATTTCTGCCAAGAGCTCTCTGAAGGTCTTCATCTGACCTTGGACTTGCTTTCTGCTGTTGGTCAGGAAGTGCGGCTGGCTGGAAGGCTGAGGCTTACCTCCACATCCTTGGTGCCTCAGAGTTAGGTATCAACGGAATCAAGGACAGAAGAAGAAACCAGGCTGGAGAAACTAATGAATGGGGAGGCAGTTTTACCTCATCTTTTCCCTTAATCCTGGCTTGCGGCAGATTAGCAGAGCTCAGCTTTCATTGCAGCTGCCCATACTGGACTTGACCTATGCAGAAAGAAAGAATTTGGTCCCCAAGCCTGGAAGTCAGGCACCCTCCCCTAGCTCTGATTTCTCTTAAATAATTTTAATTAAACAAGGGGAGGGGGAAAGTGAACTGACAGTTATGAATAATGAAGTGAAAATGGGCTATGAATACAATACGAACTAATTAAACAGTGAGGGTACGACCATGTTGATTTATTTCCCCCTTTTTTCTTTTTTTTGTGTGTGTGTGTGTGTGTCAGACTTTTAAATGAAATACATGTGCATTGGGCCCAAGGAGGGGTTTAAATCTGCTGCACACACTTTCCTCCCGAGCACAACGTGTGACAGATGTTAGTCACAACGCTCAACGCGGGGGCAGGAGACCCCATGGGAAGGTCATCGCCAACGACGCTGGGGAAGTCCCTCTGACCTCCTGCTACGGATGCCCGTGCACAAGCCCACGCTGAACCTGTGGCACCACGAAGCCAAATCACTCCCAAATGCTGAGATGGATGCTTCAGCCTGTTCTAATCAAAGCGTCTGCACTTCCCCCGCGCATGTTACTACTGAAGATGTGCAAATAACGATAGCAATATATCGAGCCGCAGTGAAAATGAAATCACCAGCAAGGGACCGTCCCACAGACCACCTGCAGATTATATATTATTTCTTGTTCAGAAAAGCTGGAGCAGAGGGGGAAGGGGGATTATTTTATTCCACAGAAACTGATGGCAGCAAGCTGTAAATGATGCAAGCAATATTCAATCCTCGCTCCCAAAGAGAGGAGCAAGGTCCAGCAACAGAAAATTAGAAGGCTTTACTGGAGGCTTTCCTGGATGAATTCCTCCACTGCTGGTTTCCAGGCAAAGGACAGCAGGAGCAGGGAAAGGGGTGATCTGTACAGTAGCCAACCAAGTAGCCCTTTGCCCCGGCACTGTGAATCCCATCCTGTCCTTAGCACTCATAGACTCCCTCCCCCATGGAAATGGGTGGCTGAGCATCCCCAAAATATTCCTGAGAACTGGCTGCCTGCTTCCCAGCTCAGGACTGGCTCCAGGCTTCCCAGGTTCTGCAAAAGATCATCCCCCTGTCTCCCTCTCTCCGTGTTCGCTGCTTGTCCCACGCCCATCTTCGGGTTTATCATCTCCGGCAGAAAACGTCACCGAGCTGGAAGGGGCTGTTCACAGCCAAACAAACCGTATTTTTCCCCAATTGTCCCGGGGAGCGGACCATACGATGTGGTTGCTGTGGAGACTGTTGGGGCCGGGGCAGTGTATCTGAGAATGGGTCACTTTGTACATTCCTTGCTTCTTACATATTTCCCTAAACAAGAGCCGGGGAGGGAGGAGGCAGAGGTATGTGGATCGGATGCTCGGGAAGCCCCTCTGAGCCTGTGTCCCCGTCTCCTTCCCTTTACTTAGAGGGGCCCACGACCACCTACAGACCTTTGAAGCCCCTTTGATAACCCATGTTCAGAGACCCACAAACCAGGTTGGCCCATCTACACAAAAAAAATGTGGTTTTCCTCCAAATGGAAAGGCTTGCACACAGAAAGTCTCATTTATGCATCTGCTGCAGGCAGTGAAAAAGTGCCCTTTTTTTTGTGAATAAAGCCCCAACTGTCTGCTAACAGCGCTAACACACTGACATCATTCTGCAAACATTTTCACGTAACACAGTCTCTGACAAGCTTTGTTTCCACTCGGGTCAAATTACTTGGAAAAATCACACTTTTCCCATTAAAGAATCATTTTCTCTTTAAGCGGTTTCCAAGGTGCTCCACCCCACCAACTTCCAGTTGGATCCAGTTCCCTTTGCTGGGCCAGGTCGGGTGGCCAGAGCACAGGCCAGGTCCTCGGCGCCGGGGCAGATGCCACCAGTACAACCATTAACCAAGACCATGATTTCTCCAGTGCTGTCAGCTCTGACCATAGACTCCAGCCAACAGAGGTTAGAAATCTCTGCACCTCACTGAGTAAGTCATTTGTGGCCATTTACAAAGCAACACTTTAACTCCTTGCCTTTACCCAGAGATTTAAATTCAGGTGAGACTTGCACATTTAATTATGAATAAATAAAAGCATCCAAAGGTACTGAGCAAGGTCCAGATTTGCTGATACACTCTGGATGCTTTGTATTTTCTAACAGCACAACCCCAGCTCTTAGAGGCCAGTTTGTGACACAAATAAACCAAGAGGAACAATTTTGCCTGCAGAAAAAGACATCACAACTCTTAGTGGACCAGCAGGGGAGATTGGATAAGCGCTTTGAAGATGAAGAGTGAAGTAATTGCTGACTGTTGTCCTGTTAATCATCCCTGGGCATACTTTCAGAAAGGGTGAAACCTCTCTTTTGGGGCTGTGGGTTGGGCTCCAGATCAGGCTGCAAAAATATCTTGACAGTAGCTGGAAATGTACATCTGGAAATTAAGGTTCAAGTTTAATCTTCACCAAGTTTGTGCAAATTTTGGGAAGGAAATTAAAACAAAAAACACCCCCCCAAAAAAAAACCCTTTAACTAAGAAATCTGTCTTTGTACATTATCTTCTCCGTAGGGAAAAAAAAACTTGGTTTGAAGAATTTTGGCTGGATTATTTTTAGTGCAGCTAATGACCTTAGTGTCACTTTCTCTGCGAAATTTGTGCTCTGACACCTTTGTACTTGATTCACTTCCCGAATTACTGAATGACACTGAAGTGTTCTGTAAGTGAAAAGGCAAAGTTCAAGCACCATCCGCATGCAAACTCATGGTGTTCAAAAACAGCTATAAATGTTGACTCTTCAGTCTCACCAAGATGTATTTTGCTCCTAGAAATAATTTGTTTCTGTTAGTTGTTGCAATCTGAGAGGCTGTTGTTTGGTTGGTTGTTTTTTTTTTTTTTGTAAACACCAAAAAATAATACATAGTGGGTTTTTGCCAAATTTATTTAATTTTATTTTTATTATTTTTATAGAAAGCAGGCAATTTTGTTATACCCATTCTACAGATGGGGAAAATGCAGCCCAGTGTGGGTGACGTGGTCACACACCGGGCTGGTGCAGGGACAGGGAGGGCACCTATGGGTCCAGGGGCCCAGTACAGAGCTTCAACACAAACCCAGCAAAGCTGTTATGCCCCATATTTTTACAGGCTTGATGACAATGTGAGAGGAGTTGAGATCCCTCATAAAGTCATTTCTTTAGCCCATGTATCCTACAAAATGTGGAAGAAATGCCAGCTCAATGTGGATTTCTTCAAACAAGAAAAATAGCACTGCAGTAGTACTGTATGCGATTCAATCAAATTATTTTCTTTTTTTATTTTTTTATCTCCATTCCTTTCTGCACATTATTTCTGTTTGCATCCCTACTGGTATATTGATCATCTAAATATCCTCCTGGGGATTAGGGATGTACTTTCTCTTTTTTCCACTCATGGTACCAATGTTTAGAAGTGAGAATATTCACCTGCTCCTCTGCCTAATAAATTATTATTATAAAGTAGTTTCATTAACTACTATACTAAAGCTTTTTTCATTTAATTAAAATTGCCTGGAAAGATGGTTGCAACAGTTGCTGCAACTGTTGCAACATATGACATGGACATTTTGTGTCCTGCTTGGCTTAAAAAAAGACAGAAGTCGCACGGAAGGGATAAACATAAATACTGCATAGAAGCACAGGGGGAAGAACTGTAACCATTCTTATTTTATTTGTAATGAAAAATCAAGATATTGTTTTAAATTACTGGGATTGTGTACTCCTTTCAGGTGGTTGTAGAGAGCCAGTGGTGGCACGTACAGCAGCCTCTGCTCTCACCCGACACACGCATATGGTTGCTCTTGCGTATCACACCCTTTCTGATCTGCTGACCTGTGTTGTAGGTATCAGAAACCTGCTCTCGGTCCTGAGCAGGCTGGTGGGCTCATGCCACGGGCACTGTCTCCCCTATGTCACTGCAGGGCAGGCCAGAGCTCCCTTGGGGTCCACCAGGCTTGGGTGGTCCACTTCCAGTGGTGGCACATCCCAAATTCGCTCCGACAAGTCCATCCCAGGTTGCGCCATGCTCAGGAACATGAGTCTTGCCTGAGTTTGCCCTCAGCAGACACCAGATCTTCCGCAGCGGGTGAAGGCATCTCCTCGCCTCTCTGCTACCACCCTTCCACTGCTTTGAAAGGAAAGAGAAATCCTTTCTCAATAGAGACCCCCAAAAAAGTGTGCAACGTGATGTGGTCCCATGCGAGCAGGATTTCCTGCCTGACATCTGAACATTGCTCAGAGAGTTATTTAGCCTAATTTTCCTCCTAGCATGTAAAGTGAAGTTTTCCAGTTGTTATTACTTACAAATAAGTATCATGACTAATTTGACAAATAACTCCGGATTCTAATACCCCTGCTGGAATCTTTATTTAAAGACTACATCATTCTGGACCAGTTGTTGTGCAAAGCAAAGGAGAAACAACCTCTTTGGCAACAAAGAGCAAAGGACCTCTTGGTTCTCATTGAGGAACAAAATAGATTTCTTCTATACCTGTGGTCTCAAATTCAGTTATATACACGGATGAAATTTTGTCTCCAGAGAGAACAGTGGGAATTCCAGTTGCCAATGTCAAGGGGCTGAGAATTAATCCGAAGTGAAGATTATGCTTTCTGGGGGACTTCTAAACTATCAGTGGTGGAAAGCAAGCCTGAGATTTCTCTTTGAACAGAGAATTTCCTGAAGATAATGCTCTTAATTTTCATTTAACTATGTATATCAATAATGAATATGAGACTAGCAGTCTGGTCCCATGATACTGAATAAATTACTACCCACTGGATCATAAATCAAGTGTTTGCATAATTTGGCTATTTACAAATCAAGCCTCAGCCCAGAAACTGCTTTTTCCCAATGCAGTCATTGTAGTTAAGCGAATACTTGGAAGACACACAAGATTTCATCTATTTATCAGTTTCTGTTAAAACAGCTGTTCATATCTGCAGCGAAAAGGAAGATGCAAAATGTTCTTGGAATGTGTTCAAAATATGAAAATTATCATAGTAACAGCGGGAACAACACAAAACCTCAGGGAGGGGATCCAGCTTCCTTTTCCTTGGCTCTCGGGACATGGATGCCCATGAGGCTGCAGAAGCACTTTTTCCTGGCTAAGGGATGGTGGCACATGGGCCACATGTGGTGGTGGGTGCCCAGCTCTGTCCCCATGTCCAAGTTGGTCTCCCTTTCTGGAAGGGCACAGATAACTTGTGCTGGCTCCCTCAAATACTGATTTAATGGAAGGATTTGCTGCTGGGAGACAGTCCGTGCTATGACTTGTGCTCCTAATATTCATATTCCTGAGGTAAGTTGGGCTTACTTGCTCCAAAGTCAACGCTGACCTGACATTCCCCAAGTCCACGATGCATTTCCACCCTTGTAAATGGCAATGTAAGGACCAAAACAAAGAGCCAGCTCACTCAGAAAGCCATGCCTCCCACCTCCTTCCAAGCAGATATGTAGAACCATAATATTGTACTTAGAGACAGATTTGAGTTTCTGCAGCCATTTTTAAATGCAATAAACTAACGAGAGGCACGAAAGCTGGAATGGGCCACCCTTCACATTTCCAAGACAAACATCTTAAAATACATTATGATCAAAATAAAACAGACAAAATTACTAGCAAGGTTTCCAAGAGTAGGTGGCTTGTTTTGAAGTTCCATTAATGTTTTTCATTTTGTTTTGGTGCCAGCCTGCAAAGCAAAAATATTCCAAGAGATAACATAAAGGTACATACTCAAAGGAAGAATAAACCCATTATTCATCTCTTGCAAGGCATTTGGCCACAATGAAGTAAGAGGGACGGAGAATGGAAAGTTGTTGACGTGTCTGGAAGATGGAGATTATTTCGTGGAATGTAGCGCAAAGTTTAGCACTATCTGTAAAAAAAAAAAAAGAAACAAAAAAAAGGGAAAAGATTGCTGCATTGTAGGAGAAGGAAACCAGCTACCCAGAGGACAGAGGAAGCCCCACAGTCAGAGCATTGTCCTGGGTTAGCCCGTCCCGGTTAACCAGTGTGTCACCATGCCCTTGGGCAGGAGACACAAGATATTTCCTTCTCACACCTGCAGAGCTCTTTCCTTCTCCTCTGTAACACCCACCATGAAAACCCAACACCTCCAACAGTAAGATACTACAGGAAGAGAATAGTCTTAATTTTTTTTTATTCTATTCACCAGTAGGTAACCATCACATACGACTCCCAGAGCAGCCCAGGAAGGGACCCACAGCTCGCACTAACATCAGTGATCCCTGACAGCCCAACTCCAGAGAAAAAAAAAAGAGTTGCAAAGAAGGAAACCCATGAGCAGGTTACAGGAGTCCTATTGAGAAGCGTCCAGTATCACAAGGCTCTTGGGAAAAGAGTAACTGCCAATACTTGAATAATACTGCCACTATTTGCAATTCTTACATCTCAGCTATTATTTATTTATTTATTTATTTTAAAAATAAAGAATTAATCTGCTTAAATGGGAATTTAAATCCAGGATTGCTGCATTACTGTCCTCCATTTTTATAAGCTTTCACAGAAATAAAGGGAAAGAAATGTCTGGGTTCTTGGAGCCTAGCGAGGGCAAAAACATAGAAAAGAGAAAGTTCAAGTTTTGTTAAATGACCATATCTTGTTTGTCTTAATTTTTTATATATGTATAAATTCAATAAATTACATATTTTTATGATTTGTATATAGCTAAATCAACATATTGTATAGCAGCCTTTCAGAAAGGAGTTATATTATATTCATCACACATTTTTCTCATATACAATTTGTTGATTGTTATTAAAGGCCACGGTCAGTAATTATGTCAGTCCTGCACGAATGTCTCCCTTCAAAACACACTCTGCTTTTCTGGCTCACACGGACACTACTCAGGACACAATAAACTAACAAATGAGCTAACAGAATTTATCCAAATTCACTTTTGCTGTCCCCGTTTTGGATAGCGCTGCTCTCCAGCAGAAAGATGTTCCAGCTGGAGGTCTGTAGGCGAGGACGTGCTCCAGGGCTGGGCTGGAGAAGGAAGGACATCATAGAATCATAGAATGGTTTGGGTTGGAAGGGTTAAAGACCATCCAGTCCCACTCCCTTCCCTGGGCAGGGACACCTCCCACCAGACCAGGTTGCTCCAAGCCCCCTCCAACCTGGCCTTGAACCCCTCCAGGGATGGGGCAGCCACAGCTTCTCTGGGCAACCTGGGCCAGGCTCTCACCACCCTCACAGCACAGAATTTCCTCTTAATCTAAATCTCACCTCTATCACCAGTCTCTGCTGGGGAAGCACATGGACAATCCCCACAGAGGTCGTAGCTGGCTCTCTCCTGCAGGGAGAACCTGGGGGAAAACCAAAGGTGGGCTGGAGAATGGGTGAGAAGTGCCCACCTTTATACCGAAATGAGTAAGGGCAAGCTTTTCTGGTGATAACAGGTGTCAAGCTTTGGCCAGCTGTAACAAACGCCCCCCTGGATGAAGGTCTGTGCTTCTGGGGAACCAAAGCGTGTTCCAGTGCAAGCACATCACCTCACTGAGCCCAACACAGCAGCTCTCTAAAGACTTTTCTTTCCCAAAATGTAGTTCAAGACGACCATTTTCACACACCCTGACAACCATCAAGCACTTACATCTAAACCCACCGAGCATCAGGTGTTAAAAAGAGCCTCAATTTTTAAGATAGTCATTGATTAACTTTAACACAGTGTTGATAAACAAAATTATTCTGTTAATGCAACATTGCTACCCAACTCAGGAGGTCATAACTCATCCCCAGTGTCTCAGGACAGCGTGGTGGCAGCTGTGAGACCAAGCTCCAAACCGTCAGCATTCCTATGGCTTTGGGGCCGCAGTGCTGGAGCCTAGCACTAGTATCACAGATGTCAGTGGAGATTGTCCTGTGGAAGCCTTACTGGGCGAGTCGCCTCCCCTTTCTGGGAAGCAGGTCCCAAAGGGTTGTTTTACAGGCACGGTGGAAAGGACTGCAGTGGGAGAAGGGACAGCGGGACTTTCAGAGGTCGTGCTTCTGGAGCTGGGAAAGTACATGAAAGGGTCCAAACTTGAGTGCCCTGGATGGGCCAGCATATATTTGTCCAGTGTGGCTACCAAATGGGTGTCTGAATAAGTTAACAGAAGAATTGGAATGGAAATACTGATGGTAAAATGATCAGTGGAAGTTCATTTCTGAGAGCCTTTTTGGAGGTCGATCAGTTTCTGACTTCCAGTGCGTTGTGATACAAACCCCAGTACCTCACGCTGAATTATTGCTGATTTACACCAGTGTAACAGAGTAGAAGCTGTTCTGGGTACAGCCTGAGGAGCAGTAATCACAACCTTCTGCTCCCAAACCACAGGCCTCTTACCACTTGAGCTAAAGGAAAAACTTTCATTCGTTTTGATTAATGTAGGGTTCTTTTCCAGGACTAATGTGGACCATGCAAAGCTGAGAAGCTTCTAACCTGACCTTTTGAACACACCTGGGGGAGGACTTTCGGAGGGGAGTCGTCTAGTTTATTTCTAGTTACTGTAATTCCATAGAAATTTTGTGTCCTCTCACATGCGGTGGTACAGAAAATGAAGAATTAGGTTATGGAGGCATTTGTCCTAGAAAAATAAATCCCACAGCATTTCAAGTTTCCTGCCCGAATAGCAGTGGCAGGGTTTTCCTATGACACTCCATTTATATCTGTCACACAGTTGAGTTTTGGCAAGCAGAGGATTATGTTTCAAACCCAAACTGCAAATATCTCTCCTGTAATCGGCAACCCTCAGTAAACCCGAACCTGAATTTCAGGATCATTGAAAAAAAGGCTGAACTCAGGTGAGGTTTTACCCAGTTTTACGTTTCATTATAAAAAAGTTGGATAACTTTACTCAGAAGTAGGTGGTGACCCAGCTGTTAGAGGGTGAGGCTTTTTCTCCTGGTCGAGGATGTGAGGTCCTGCCCAGCAAGGATTACAACCACACTGTTTTCTTCCCTTCTTAAAAAGATTTAATCTTAAAAAAACAAGACTCCTAATATTTATTGTAAAAAATACAGTTTTTTCCTACTCCTAACATCTGAGGATGTGGCCTTTTCTAAGCTGATACCTGGTCTAGAGGTTTTCTCCATCACTTTCTAGATCACACATCCCGTTGCCAGGCAGGATTCGAGCATCTGCCCCCACCGACCCGTGTCTGACATCTCTGGGTGGCCATGGCAGCGTCTCTCCAGCAATAACTGAATTTTCCAAGTTCTCTCAAGGTCAGGATACTGCTATTTGCCTCCGGCACCCTCAGATTCCTCCTAATGAAAATTGCCAGAAATCTGCTCTGGCACGAATTATAACATTAACACCCTCCCGAGCCATGAATATTGGATTTTTCTCACTTCTGCACAAGAATTAACATTTTTGTTTTGCTGGTTTGCATTAAATAGATTTTTTTTCTTTGAAAGGCCAAAGAGGGAGATTTTTCAAAATATTTTAGGATGTTAAGACACGTTCCCCTTAATTAATCCAATTAATTCAGATTGGTGAAAGGTGTTGAAATCAAAGCCAAGTATCTGACGAGCTTTGGAATCATGGTCAAAAGCGTCCTGCTCTTCAGCAAGACAGCCTTTCTGAAGACTGAAGGAGAGAGATCATTAGCTCTTCTCCAAAAAAATTTTGCTTGAGAACGGCTACCCAAGGCTGAGTTGTCTTGCTCTTCTGGCTTGGAGGGGGAGACAAAGACACCAGGACACAGGGGTGGAGGGGCAGGACCGGGCATGGTCCCCATTTCACTCTGCGCATGAAGGTCCACCCAAGCCATGCTCTTGGGTGTGCAATCAGACACTCACACATCCACCTTCGGGTGTCTGATGCAGTCCTTCAACATCCCAGACAAGTGTCCTGCCCTCAAGCCAAATTCCCTATTTTAAGTTGCCCTCCTCACACCCATCCCTCTCCTCGTGGTAGGGACCAAGGGGCTTCCAAACACTTGTTAATTGTGACGTGGTGTTTGGACACCAACCCACTGTGGCTGACTCCTGCCTACAGGATTCAATTATCCACAGCTTGCAAATAGTGCCCAATGGAAACCTCCTGTGGTTCTGCAGGACCTACCTAAAACACTTGTATTTCTTCCTCCTCTTTTTATCACAGATACTATAAAATGCAGTTAAAAACCACAATAACAAATTCACCCTACTTGTTTTTTTAATTCCTAGAATATAGAAAATTTAGATCTAAATAAGGGCATTATTTGGCTATCAGTAAGTTACCTGGGTGTCAGTACTGCCGATGCTGTAAACCTGCCACCCCAGAAACAGAAACCTTCACCCTGTTCAGGTTCAAAGGTGGCTTCTGGGACTTGTTTCTTGACCAGTTCCTCAGCCTGTGGCACGTGACTTTTGAAGATGAAGATGTCATCCCCGGAGGATCTGCACTGCTGGCCTAGTAATAAGTTTGCTTAAAAAATACTATGTTCTGTATCAGTCATAAAGATCTAATCAGCTAATGGAAGACGTGGGGCTATGGCTGCAGCCTCGGGAAACTGATTATTGTTCTGCTGGGCCTGTGAAGCAGTGAAGGGATGCACGGAGAAAGCTCCCAACAATTGCCTCTCTACTTTAACTTTAAAATGAAATAATTCAGGACAATGTCAACATAAAAACATATTAATTAAAAAATAAAAAAGTGTTGGAAAAAAGGTCCTATGCTATGATTGTCCAACTAAAATGTATTAAAGATTTAACAACAGAAGATCAATCTACCAAGGCAATTGTATCTTCTTTATTTATATCAATATTTATTTCCCTCCCCACTGACTTAAGCAAAAGCCTTTTCTGCTCTCCAAAGCACAATGTGTGCCTCAAAACCCCCCCAAAACTGTTACTACAATGGAGAAGTAGAAGTTGGAAAGCCAGTATAGACCAGACGGGTGATTTGCACCACAGCAGTGGGGATGATGAACAGGACCAAGAAGACCCATATAGAAATGAGGGTTAAATTAGATGTCCCAGGTGATCTCTCCAGGATACTGCCCACCACCTCATAAATACACGACCCGGTTCCCACAGTACATGCCATGGGTATCCAACCTTAGTACCCGGGCCTTCTTATTTTTCCACATTGAGGGCTGAGGTAGCGTCAGGCAAGAAGGCAACAACTGTCCACCAGGTTCTTCACGCAAGTTGCTGATGATACCACTTTCTGCATTAGCTTTTTTTGAGTGGTAGCACACTAACCCAGTCAATTTAAAGCAGAAGACTCGAGGTGCTCTGGTTTTTGCACCTTGGCCAGAGGTCCATCACCTCCTCATAGGTAGGACCACATTGTCACCTAAGAAGGCAAGGAGGAAAAAAAGGGAAATCCCACTGACATTTAAATTTCATCAGCTGTTGCCAGCGCTGATCCTGGATCAGGAGTAAATCCGTGCTTCACAGCCCTTCCTAACGAGGTAACAGAAGTTTCATGACCCCTGAAAGCAACTCATTCTCCATGTTGTGCCTGCCCAGAGCACATGGAAATTTTGTGACAGTGATGGATTGAAGAATTGAATCATCATGAATAAATGATGCTACACCTACCTTCTAAAGTCCTTATGGCTCCTACAGCTTCTGACGTGCTAAAGTTCTGTCAGATTAAGGCAATTTACCCTCAATTTCATTCTTAATTTCTCTCTTTTATACTGTTTACCCAAGAAAAATATTTGAAACTTATGGGTCTGATATTAGTCCTTGGCTCAGGTTTGTTTGGCCGTTGTTCTTGATTTCCACGTCAGACTGCTAAAATCTGGTTTGAGGGGAAGGGAAGGGAAGAAAAGAGGAGACAAAGCACAGCAGAAAAGCCTGACAGGCATAAATTTTGCTTTCCAGCATGTCTGTGCTTGCAATCAGCAGCCTGAGAAGTTCTGCTATGATCATCAAGAGATGATGCCTATCAATCAGTCTTTAAACACTGCCCGTTAGCTTCTCTGGTTGAGGACGTAACTGAATCTACAATTCCCTGAAGGCTACTTTTATTCCATTTTGCAGTCAGAGGAGAAATAAGGGAAGTTCTTCTGCTTTCCAATACACTAAGTGGTGTGGATCAAAGGGATTAGTATCATGGCCTAAAAAGTTATTTTTTAGAGCTATAATAGAATCTATACTACTTTTTTTTTTTTTTTTTTTCTCTCATGGAATTGTTTAAGGCATAAATCAAGTCATACAGTATTGATTGTAGACTATATTTGCAGATGTCACCCCTTGGTATAAAGAGACTTGCTTTCTAAGTGTTTTATTTCTGGTGCTGTAGGATTTCATGCACTTGATGGGGGCGTATGCGAAACGCATTATATTATTCTCCGAGCTCAGATTTTTTCCAGACGACAGGCGTTACTTTTATGATGCCCCTGCACGGAATGACAGAGTGAATTGCCCTGATTTATACTCCATTCCGAGGGGTGATGCTGCTGTCACAGCCGCTGCTCTTTCTCACCACCCAGCGCCACGCGGCTCCCTCGCCCAGCCGTGAACTAAGTTGCCGCCTTCCCAAACACCAGCGAGGCAGGTCGGTTCCCATCATGCACCTCCCTCCCTCGCTCGCTCACCCACCCTGGGAACTTTTCCATTTTAGACCTCAGCCTCCAGCTCCTCTTACGGATGGTTTCCATTCCGTTGCCTTATCTGGGGTATACGTGGTATCCCATTCTTCATTCTAGATGTACTGTTTGGAGACAGGCACCAAAACAATAAATCATGGGGCTGGGTTATTTTTAGGCCACGTTTCCGAATCAACGTTGAGACTATTTCTGAAGAACCTGCACAAGGAACTTATTGTGTGCATACACAAATAAATGACACAATTCAATGGTTTAATACTATCTGCCAAGTTAAACTACTGCAGAGCAGCTGTGTACATTTAAAATGATCCCTGGCACTTCTGAAGAGTTCATAAATCAACAGCAACATACTTTCTTCCAATTAAGAGAGTTAAAGGAAAAAAATCAGAAATTAATGTGTCTAGGACATAAATGACATCTCTATACACTTGTGAATCTGAAAAAAAACCAAACCACCAAGCAACGCTCTTTACATTATTAGGATTATAATAATTCTTAAATGGCCATTTTTGTTAAGTGCTTCAGTCGTTGTCAAAAGCATTGTTATAAGGAGGCTTGCTTGAAGCCAGCCAGCGATGCCAACCCCAATCTACTGAAGAAATGAAAGACAGTCATCGACCAAACCACAAAAGTCCCTCACCAATGCCTCAAACCATGGCTGCCTCCACCAAGAGCCGGATGAGATGTACAACCCGTACGGGCACTCACAGCTGACTCTGAAAGCAGTCACTAAAATACTGATTATTTTTCTAAAAAAACACACTGCGTAGTTCCACTATCTCAATTTTCTTGCCAATTTGCTGGCATGAAAAGCAACCACCACACTGTTGGTGTGGCTCGATGACTGTATGCCCTTGGATCTTGCTCTCTGCTACAGCAAACACTGGAGAAACACCAAGGAGACAACAAGCATCACTGAGTCTTCACCACCATCTTCTTGCGCATCTTCTCCCTTGCAGCTTCTTGCCTTCTCACCATGCTCCAGTTCCCTGCACCTTTTTCACAATGGAGTTAGTTACTCTCTTGCTGCAGCTGGATCTTCATCCCAACCATATTTGACACAGTCTGTCCGTGTGAATACATGCATAAAAATGCATATTTTCCACTAGTTTAGATCTTACTAAGGGAAGAAGAATGAAGAACAAGTGCAATATTTAATTTTTTTAAAAAAACATCTCATCCAAACAGCAGTTTTGTGCAGGAACCAACACCCATCTGCTCAAAGAAGGTTGTTAGAGCAGACACTCAACACTTTGTCTGGTCAATTTTTCAGTATCTCCAAAGATGGGGATTGCACAACCTGGCTGGACAATCTGCTACAGGGTCTGATGACTCTCATGGTGAAGAAACTTTTTTCCTTATATCAAGTTGGGATATAAGGTTCCTTATATCAAGTTCCAGCCTGTGCTTGTGGCCTATAGTTTTTCTGCTGTGCACACCTGAGAAGGTGCCTCCACCTTCTCTACACCTTCCCATTAGGAAGAGATTCCCAGGAGTGGGAAACATGGAAATTTATATCATTATTATCATCTATTCGTTCAAAGCCTCCTATTTCCATTTGGATTCATCCTCAGATCCATAGCTGGTGCTCTCCACCCTCCAGAGGAGGGGTATCTCCTTTCACTCTGTGCTCGGGCAGAACGGAGGACTAACGTATGCCAAATTGCCAGAGTGACTGCAGCACGCCTGAGTCTGCTTCTTGTTAACGAGGCCGTCGTTGCACATTTGAAACACAGAAGCTATGTTAAAGCGTGTCCTCTCGTTTTAAGCTCATCGTAATGCAGGCCATTTTTGTGGTAAACCAAGTGTGGAATGGGTAAGATTTGGAGGACTGGGAGACAAGTCTGGGTCAATGCTGCAGTGTATTGACATAATGAGTTCATAACGTCGTTTAGCCGTAACTCTTAAACTAGCGCATAAAAGTTTCAGCATGGTATGATGTTAATTTAATTAGAAGTAAAAGGCTGGTTTTAATACAGATTTGTAAAACATTTCGTAAGAATTCCGTATCGCTTGCCTCTTCCACAGCATTATTTCCCCTGCCAGCTCTCTCTGGTGACAATGATCTGTTTGACAATTCAAACAGGGGGACTTTAGTCCTGGAGAATCGCGGGAGCTGAACAAGGAGAGGTTTCCAGTCAACGGTGTGACCCTTCTGGAAAGCTGATGAGCGTTGGGGAGTGCTATAATGCACTTTGCAGGTCCTTCACGGCTCACACTCCTTCAACAACAGAGAGGAGAAGTTCCTGTTCTTCAGGTGAAAGCTGATTTATATATACTGAGTTAAAGGGAAGGGTTTGCCATGACTGAGGTTCTGCCCCATCACTGCCCCCCTCTTCAGGAGCCACCAGAGTGTGTCTTCCACAGCTATGGGGAAAGCCCAGCCACCACATCACCTGGCAAATGATATGAAAATTGTCAACCATCACCTTTGCTTGGTGTTTCCACCCCCTCTGGAGCTACTCAACAGAACTGATCAGTTTTTCAGGGGGAGCATCCTGACACACCAAACAGGCTGATGACACGAAAACTAAGGGGGTTTGTCAATTCCTAGGGACAGAAAAGAAGGTAGACTGAGTGTATCACCACTGCGTGAGTGCTGGAGAGGGCTAGGCCAAGAAATGGACAAAAGGAGGCTGAGGGGAGACCTTCTTGCTCCCTAAAACTCCCTGAAAAGAGGTTGTAGCTGAGGAGGGGTCGGTCTCTTCTTCCAAGGAACAGGTAACGGGACAAGAGGAAACAGCCTCAAGTTGTGCCAGGGTGGGTTTAGGATGGATATTGGGAAAAATTTCTTCATGGAAAGGGTTGTCAAGCCTTGGAAGAGGCTTCCCAGGGCAGTGGTGGAGTCACCATTCCTGGAGGTATTTAAAAGCTGGGCAGACATGGTGCTGAGGGACATGGGTTTGTGGTGGGTTTGGCAGTGCTGGGTTCATGGTTGGACTTGATGATCCGAAAGGTCCCTTCTGACCTCAACAGTTCTATGATTCCATGATTCTAAGCTGCCCTGTGCCTGCCCTGGAGCAGAGCCACTCCATGCAGTTTCCCAGGTCCCCTCCTGGGTCACCTGGATTTCTCCATGTCCAGCCCGGGAAGACACAGAGCCTGGCATCTGTCCTGGAGAACAGGCACCTAAAAACCCACTGGCCGAGTCCTCTTGTGGCGCTAAACCTTAGGAACCAAATTCCCCCTTGTGAACAAAGAAATCCCAGTTTAATGTGATGAAATGCTTTATACTTTCCAGTAACTAAATGAGTAGGAAATTGAAGATTTTCCATTTTGGAAAGTTAAGGAATTGTTATTAGTAAATGCAAGTAATGCTGCAGAGTTTAAATTTCTGAGGACGTCTGTGTTTATTTTAGGGAAGATAGTAAGGCTGATCTGTTTTCTAGATTTTTCATGCCCCTGATGAAGTAATATTTTGCAAATGTTGTTTATAGTTTCAGTCTTACAAAGCCGTATTATATATATGTGTGTGTATATATATATATCTCCTTAACTAGGCATTCTCTCAGGAATCTGAATCGCATGTGAAAAGTTAAAAATGCTTTTGCAGAATATACATCTTACTTTGCCTGTAAATATCTGACAGAGATAAGAGATTTATGTGATTATTTTTACGATTATTCTTTACTGTCACATCCAGTAGGTTTAAAAGCCAAAGTTTCAGTTAAAGCACAAAATATGCAAAGACTCCCACCTAAAGAGTAGTATGATAAACATAAAATGCTTTCAAACAATCATAATCTGCCCACTTTAAAAAAAAAAACCCACACTTCATAGCTGTAGAGTACATGACTGGCTGGAAGGAAAATTCCACAGAGTATTTTATCAGCTGGCTGCCATTCTCTGTATTTGAGCCAATAAAAATGGAGAATTTTATTGGGAAGCAATAATTTCCTCTATATCAACTGTTGCAAGCACTATTACATCAAATCCCCCGTGTGCTCGCAGAAACAAAACACCCTTTTAAATGTTTTCCCAAGATATGATGCAGCTATTCCATCTATCATCTGGAACCCCACTATTTTACCCAAAACACGCTCATATTGAGCCGTCAGAGGTTTGCACTGCAGATGGCACAGCCATGCAAACGGACGGCAGGCTTGGTGAGGCTTTAATTCAGTATTTTTGGGGGGTTTTAATTTGGGGGGGGGGGGGTGTGGAATCAAAACAGCAGGCTATCTTGGCTGTGATGTAACGCAGCTCTAAAAGGCAACGGCAGGAAGGCCACAGTTTTATTGAGCAGCTCTGGTTACACCGGGGCAGGGACGTGAAAAGCCTTTTCAACACAGGAAGCCATAGGCGCTCCCTTGACCAGGGGCAGCGCTTTAAACCAAATTAAAAGAGAAGTCAGGTGACCAGAAAAGCACCTGCGTATTCCCAGGACCGCTCGGCTATTGGTCTCTGGGACCTGACCATCTGAACCAAAAATGTTAGTCAAATTATTTAGAAAGCATTAGAGTTACCCCCCCTGCAACGTTTATGCCTTTGCTGCAAAGCGTTGCTGGGTTTAAATACCCTCCCGTTCTGCAGCTGGCTGAGATGGGTGACAGGCCAGCCCTCCGCCTGCGCCCTCAGCCTGGTTACAATAAATAAATCCACGCTTTGTTTATATATTTTTTTTTCCTTCATACAAACCCGCACTAACTGTGTAGCCACTCGAGGCCCCGAGGAACCTTTAACAACGTTTAAAAGCACTCATCCTTTTCTTTGCCATCAGCGTCAGTCTGCGTTGCTGCCTCCTGCTCGGGGGGTTAGTCAGAGCTGAAGGTGAGCCAAGAGATAAAAACTAGGGATAACACCTTAACGACGCCCCAAAAGCGTTTCAGCGTTAGATAAAACGGCAGATAACGGGAGGAACTGGGTGGCTGGCAGCACGCCCGCTCCATTAGCTCTCGGGGCCCTGGAATAAATGTACATCCTGACGTGGAAGCAGCCCATGGACCTGGAAACAGAGAGGTAGTACCCAGGTGGGAAGGGCTCTCTGGGTCTCCGGCTTCCAGCTCTGAAATCCGAGTTCAGGAGTCGGCTGGAGGATGGAACCTCTGCTGACCGAAGTTGGCCAAACCTATGGAAACCATGAAACCACCCGAGTGACCGTTCAACTTTCATTATTGCTCTTTCTACAGACCACCAAACTGTCCATCGTGGAATCATAGAATCATAGAATGGTTTGGGTTGGAAGGGACCTTAAAGATCATTGAGTTCCAACCCCCTGCCCTGGGCAGGGACACCTCCCACCAGACCAGAAAACAACCACCAGAAAACAACCATCAGAAAACAACCCCAAACCCTGACCTGGATACTAAACTCCATGCCAGTGCTCAAGAGCCAAGGCTGTGGAAAGGCACACTACATCCTAAGTCCAGTTAGAAAACACGGCTTCCAGACCAAGCGTTTGCACTTGCTCTGAGGAACCTTCCTAACCCCCATCAGCATTCTTTCTCAAAACCCATAGATGCAGGAACACAAACTTTTTATATTTGTGGCCAAATATCCATCTCTATCAGAAAAAAACCACCCCAAACAAACCAGGAAAATACACAGCAGGAAAATATGTCCTTCCTCTCCTTTTGATCAAAAGCCCTTAATCCAGCTCAATTAAGAGCCAATAGGAAAAGTAAACCAGCTGTTGACACCAATACCGCAGTCTCGCTGTATCACCTCATTTAATGAGCCTTCATTTTTGTGCTTGATATTTACCTCTTTGAAGCCGAGCCCCATCCAGTCAGTGATGTATCTCCCGCTCTTCCTCTCGTGGCCTCGATATGCATCGCAATGTTCATTAGTCAAAGAAAAGCCTTCTCCCTCTTGTCTGCAGCCGGCATTCCTGCGTAACGTAAAATGAAATTAATCACACAGCAGTCCCAAAATTAAGATCCCAGCAGTGAATATTTACTTTTCTCAAGGGTACCCAGACAAGGGTCCCCCTGGCACTGGGGACAAGAGATGGAGTCCCATCACCAAACCTCTGGTCTGTCTACAGCAAACGTCCCCAGTCCATCCCAATGGTGATCTCAAGAATGGTGGCTCTGGTTTACCTTGGTTGGCTTTGAGGCTCTATCTCATGGTGAAATTGGTCATCAGGAGCACCAGGAGCTGCGGTGTTGCCTCTGCCCCGACCATTGCAGGTCCTGGGGTGCCACTGGCTGGATGGAGCAAATGGGGAGCACTGGGAGCTGCCAGCCCCATCTGCCTAAGAAGGGGATGCTCCGAACGCTGGGTTTGGGTGCTGCATTCTCTTCCCTTCACTAAGTGGAGCCAGACTTAGAAACAAAAGGTTCTAGGGAAGGGGAAAAAAAAAAAAAAGGATTTTCAGTAGAAAAAAAAGTTAAACTGAAATATTTTGACTTTTCAAATTTTTCCATCATGTTCTTGGCTGAAAACATTGCTGGTAATTTAACCTAAAGTCCCCGATAGTTTGAGTCAATCCCACCCTGCATTTCAGGCCAGTGAGACACCTAACACATGTCAGTGCAAGACTGCTGACCGTTTCTCCCACCAGAATACTGGGAGCTCTCATGTGTCACTGAGAGCTTAGCGTATAACAAATTTCTTTTTGTTTCAAGCAATTTCCTTTAGTGCTCAGCGAATTGCCCTGTCACACATTCAGCAACTTGTTTTCATATTGCTACAAGCCATTCTGCTGGATGAAATTAATGTGGTAAAGAGTATTCTTGGTTTTTATTAAGCTCTCTTGGCTGAGGAAAGATCAGGATTTAATAGGAAGATGGGGAAGGAAATGCAAGCAGAAAGGCTTCTCTTTTCTGTCTAGTATTTGAAAAAAAGAAAAATTTAAACTATCTAATTTCACGAATGACAGACCAATTCAGCGGGCTGGCCGGATTCTGCTGGGTACCAGTTCAGTCAACAAAAACCTCAGGCCCCTGGTGCTTTGAAGCCAGCAGCACCGTGCACAGGCAGTGCCGTAACGAGAAGGAAACAACCGGAGAGAAACGCAAAGGCCACGTAGAGTGTTTAATTGACGTGACTTTGGAGACGCCTACGCGAGCAAAGCAATTAAAGCCCAGGCAGTGGGGAGAACGGGAAGAAAACTGAGCAGCAGTGATTAATTAAAAATATTGTAATGTTTATCTCGGCAAATTCTGTGATTTTCACGGCGCAGCGGAAGCTAGAAGTAACGTCTCGCACCTTCAGGACGCTGATCGCTGCGGGACAGAGACGCCTCCCCGGCACAGTGCGCATAATCGATGGAGAATAAAAGGAACAATTGTTTGGGCTCTGGCACGATGGTGAACTTTGATGGCATCCCAGTAAAACATATAACATTTATTGCCGTGATAAACTGCTCTTGAGGGAGTGATTTCCCTGCCCTCCCAGCTGGAGCTGTCGTGCTGTAATGACAGAGTGGGTAAGGAAGGGACGGAACAATAGCGGAGTCAAGGAGCTGGAGCCTGACCTTAACGGAGTGGGTGGCATTTGCCACGGTCCAGAAAAGCAAATAACTCACTCCAAGGTGATAGATTTTACTGGGGAGTGGAAATAATAAAGCTGAGAAATAAAGTGGGGCAAACATGGTATGAAAGCATACTAAAGTAACTGAAAGAGGGGATTTCCTTGTCAATAGATTCTGCTAGTTGGGAAAGAAAGAGAGAGAGAGGGAGGAAAAAGCAAAAGAGGAGTGAGAGAAGAGAGAAGAGAGGGATGGAAAAAAAGAAAAAGGAAGAAGAAAAAGGAAAGGGAAAAAAGGAAAAAAAAAGAAGGAAAAAGGTAAAAAGAAAAAGAAAAAGAAAAAAGAAAAAAGAAAAAAAAAAAGAGGCAAAAGGAAAAGAGAAAAAGAAGAAAAGCAAAAGGAAAAAAAGCAAAAGGAAAAAAGCAAAAGGGAAAAGCAAGCCTCACAAGCGTGAGGTGTTCTTGATTAAATGCATCACTCAGTGACATGTCCAAAACACACCGACCCCCTTCACGGAACACCTCGGCTGACGGCGAGGGTGTAATTGAGTAGTTGGTACGGGGAAATTTGTTTCTGTTTTCTCTTTTTGAGAGCAGGGAGTGCAGGGACCTACAGGCAGGAGAAACCTCCTCCTGGGTCACTGCCCCCCTCAGGAACACGCAGGAGAAAATTCCAACTTTCCAAAGCAGAGGGAATTTTTTTTTTTTAACTTTTTTTATGTGTTTGTTTGTGCGTTTGGAACAACTACCTGTACGTTTTAACCATTTCTGCCCATTGCCCTATTTTCCGCAGAGCCTGAGAATGAGAGAGGCCAGAGACCTACTCAATACTCTAAGGAAGCAGGAGCTGCTTTGGTACCAGTGGCTCGCACCCGGCTGCATCGGCTGTGGGCAGCCAACACACCATCCCAGCCACAACGCGCTCGGTGGGAACATGAAAAAGGGTCAGTTTTGCAGAGATGAAATAAATCAGTGGCATGACTGACTGAAGAAGTGGTTTTGCTCAAGGACATATTATTTCCTCGGCCAAACACCACAGATTGGTAGCAAAAAGTGTTCTGGCTGGAAGGAGACACGGGAGCTGCAATAAGCCATAGATAATGCACATAAGATGAAAAAAAAAAAGGGAAAAAGAAAAAAGCATCAATGTATTCAAGTTACAAGCCTGTATGTCCCACAGCTGATTTAAAAAGGAAGGTAAAGAACCTGATGAAACACCCATTGTCTCTTCTGCAGGGGCTTTTTTTCCTAAAATGTGCAATAAAAGGCTCTCTCCCCCCTCTCAGCCCGAGGTACTTTTATGGCTCCCGTTCAAATTGCATTAAAGTGCTTCAAAACGGCCAGGTATTTAATTTTAGAGCGGACTTTTGAGAAGCAGCTATCTCTTTTGCCTCCATCTTACAGGGGCTAAACGGGTACAGAAATATTCCCGGTCGGTGTCAGGTGGTAACGCACAGCGATGGGGGGAAGGAGAAGCTGGAAATTTCTGGGCGAGAGCATGAGTTACTGGTCACCCTGTCCCTGGGAGCGGTGGTCGCTGCCCCTTTGAATCCTTGGGATAAAGGGAACAGAAATAATTATAATGATAATAATAAACAACTAATTATAAACAACCCACTAATAATAATAATTATTATTAAACAACTAATTATAAACAATCTGGTAATAATAATTACTATTGAACAACTTTTTTATTATTGTTATTATTATTGTTATTATTATTGTTATTATTTTTATTGTTATTATTAGTATTAGTATCAGTATTATTTACTACTATACTAATATAAAAAGCTGTTGCTGGAGACTGCAAACATCCCAAAGACTTTCCAGCCTAGCAGACAGGGAAGAGCTGATGAGGAAGACAGACCAGGTATCCTGCATAACCAGAAATAGCCAATTCCTGGAGGACAAGGGCCGGGAAGGACCCACGCAGGTTCCAGTTCCTCAGAAAGAAGTGCAATTTTTGGTGCAATTACCCTGTGGGTCAGCAGCAGGCTCCTCGTCCTCCACTCGGAAACACAGCATGATATGAACTGCCTCTTACAGAGAAGGAAAAATGAGATTATTACGGAAGCACAAGGACATAGACAGGATGTTCAGCTCTTTGCACAACTAAGATTTCCAGCGGCAGCAAGGCAGCATCTTCTTCCCACCTATAAATAACAGCACGGCTCTGTAAAACCCCTTACTCAAATCAACATTTTTTCTGTACAGCTCACTAATTTTATTCTTTTTTTCCTACTCTATTTCAAATATATATATTTTTATATATATATATTTACCAGAATAATTTTTATTAATGCATCCTTTCTGTCTCCTGCAGACCTGATAATTGGCAAGGAAAATAACAGCCAGAGCATCCCACGGAATGCTTGAAAACCGATTTGCACACCCAGGAGTGTGCCAGTTGCCCAAACCAAGCTTTTCCAACCTTTTTTTGGTCTGGAGGGGATCCGCTGTGGCCGCTTGGGTAGGTCTTCCCCAGCACCTCCCTTTGGAGGAGAGACATAAATCTCGCTGGAAAGGGAATTTCAACCCTTTGATCCCTCAGCTTTTACACTGAGCATGGGGCAGACGGGATGGAACCCCCACCTTGGTCAGTTTGGGGGTCCCCTCTCCTGTCCCCTTCTCCCCGCAGGTGCCACCCCTCTGTGCTTTTCCACTTCCCACCCTCCAACGGGGCAAATAACGAGCTGACCTTGATTGTCAGGGCAGTAGGTGTGAGCGGGAGCCTCTCTGCTCACCAGCCCCTGGCATTAACCGGAAAACATCAGGTCTCGTCACTCCGAGAGCGGACACTGTGGGAAAAACGTGCTGCTAATTTCACAGAGTTCCGTTAGCTGGCAGAGGCTTAACTGAGAAGTAAAAATTACTGAGCAGAAAATTGGCCCTGTTTTCCCTCAAACCAGGACACCCCCAACTGGGGGCCGGGGAGATGCTCCGGTCCCTCAGCGGGACCCCTGGAGCCCTTTTTCCGTCAAAACTGCCACCCGGCAGCCAGTTCATTTTTAATATTCTTCAGGGCGTCCTTGCAAGTGCCACCGCCAGGCTGGGAGAGAAGGTATGTGTAAACCAACGTACGTGAAATAAAGTAATTCTCCATAATTCAATATGACATCCTTCCTTTAATTTAAACCTAATCAGGGAATAAGAAACTAAAACCAGCTGTAAGCATTCACATTACATCTCTCCGGGGAGACGGACATAAAGTTAGGATTTGTTTTCACCCAATGGAAGTTTCGCGACTCCGCACAGCCGCTCTTTTTGTTTAAGCTGCTTCTTTATTACATTTTCCACAACAGAATTTACAATCTCCACCAAAAAAAAAAAAACCAAAACCACCAACAAAAAAAAGCAACTCCACTGCCTTCTCCTGGCCCTGCCTTCTCCCGCTCGAAACGCGAAGAGATTAAACACGTAAGTGTTTCTAGTAATCTGGCTATCTCGGCCATAAATCCAACGGGCAGGAAAGATATTTATTTATTTTATTTTTCTATGGGTAAGATACGCCTGGAAACTGCACAGCCCGGCACGACGCGCCCGCTTCCTTTTTTTTCACTGTTCATACAATAAATAAGCTTTTAGCAAACCACATCCAAGGGCCTTTTAAAGCTCTTTTCTCCGCCTCTATCTAAAACGCAGCTGGCGCTTCCAAGGACCAGTGTGTTCCATGGAGTGTTCCCAAACGGAGAACGGGGATGGGGGGGACAAGGAGCAGCCCATATCTCCCCCACACACAGCCGGTGGGGAGCGAATAATCCGATTATGATTACAGCCACCAGAATCCCTGAAAATCGGTCACTAATGGATGTTTTGAGAAAAAAATCCAACTGCTGGAGCTCACTTGAATTAAATGCACAGTGTCTGCGAACAGCGGTGCCTTAAGAGTCCAACCCTCTTAATCTGTCCTTAATAATCCTCTGGCAGAGGGAAAGGCCGACCCAAGGCAAAATTTAACAACCGAACTGGCAATTAGAGCTATCGGTAACAATTCATTTCTTCTGCCAATGGGCTTTTCCCTGGGGGGAAGTGCAACTATTAAATTTCCAGACATTTTTTTCACTACTTTTTTTTTTTTAAAAAAAAAAGTGGCATTATCAACCACAAACACTGTGTGGGACAGTGTCTGATGTTGAACTCAGGAACGGTGGCAGGACCTTGCAGGAAAAGGCAATAGATAGAGCTGTGACATTGGGTCACAGCCACGACTGTTTTCTTCTCCACTCACGGGAAAAAGGTTTTTTTTTTCACGGGAGGAAAAAACCCACTGAATTTTCCCTCGCAGCAAAAGACTTTGAACTTGCCCTTGTAGAGGAATAAATGCCCTGGCTGAGCATCACCTCTGGAAAGCCCGTTGCCTCCAGTGGTCCTGCCCAGGAGCACAGGGGACAGAAACAGGCATTGCCACCCTCGGCCCCCCAGGTCCAGAAGGACCTGCAGAAGCTGGACCGAGCAACTCCGGGGGGGCTCGGGGGGAGAGGGCAGGGATGGAGGAGATGCCACCTCCCTGTGCCCCCATGTCACCGGGGTGCAATCCTCCTGAAAGGCACCGGAATGGTGTCACCAACCTCTCCTGGTGCACCTGTAATGGAAATGCTGGAATTAAAGCCTTGATGGGCTTTTTATAAGGATGAAAATGCACTTCTTGGTCAGAGCACAAGAGAGTTGTGGGAGGGAGAGGGAAAGAGGCAGCAGAGGGAGAGCAAGAGAGAGAAGGCAGCTAAGACAGACCTGTTTCCACCCTGCTTTTAACCATCTTCACATCCAAAACTGTAAGATTTAAACATGTGCATCATAAAAATGGTGAATTTTTGTTCCACGTTTTTGGAACCTCCTATGTATTTTTTTTTTTTCAGCAATTAGAAGTTGAATTTCAAAGGAAAAGAAAAAGGGGGAAAAGGGGAAGGGAAAAGAAAAAGGGGAAGGCAAAAGGGGAAGGGAAAAGGGAAAGGGGAAGGGAAAAGGGGAAGGGGAAGGGGAAGGGGAAGGGGAAGGGGAAGGGAAAAGGGAAAACCTATGTCTTTTTTTTTCAGCAATTACAAGTTTAATTTCACAGGAAAAGGGGAAGGGGAAAAGGGAAAGGGAGAAACATGAAAAGCAGGCACTCTAAAGCATATTTACTAGACCATTAATATACACCTCAGGTATACAGAGGAGAAAATTTGAGCTTGAGGCAGGAATTAGTAGCCAATTTAAATGCATATTGTCATGTCTTAGAGATACGGTCTGTAAGAATGATCCCAGTTAGCAAAGACGTTTGTGTTTAGCAAGTACCAAGAGTACAAATGCATGTCACATGTAAATATGTTTCAACGCATGTGTTGAAAAATAGGTCTGGCCTGTGTCATCAAATTAAATGATGACTAGATTAATTTGGCAGCCTATCTAGGTTCCAGACTTGTTCTTAAGAAAAAATACACACACAGAGAGAGCTGTATATACATTTCTTAAGATAACCGTAATCCCGTGTACAATACACTAACATTTATAAGACTTTTAAAATCATTATTGATAAACAGATAGTTTTCCTTACGGATCCTACCATTCGTGTGCCCCGTGTAGGTCAAATCAGGACAAGACAAAACAAATAGGGCTCAAGCACAAATGCAGGTACACGCAATTTAGTTGTGTCATTTCCTCTTGTGTGGGCGACTGTTGGGTCTGTTTGTGTTTGTGTGTTTCTCTTTTTGCCTTTTTTTTTTAATCTTTTTTTTTTAAGCCTGGAAGCTGCCACAGCACAGTCTGGCAGCTATAACCTCCAGCTAACTACTAGCAAATGCTGACATGCTGTAAAGTGGAACGTTTATACAAGATCCATCTGGCGCATACAAGGAGGAATCCAAGATTTAAAGCCATTACGCTGTGCCTGTGCATTTACACCTTCACCAAAGTTGGCAAAAAAGAGTGGGTTTTGCCCCACGACTCCAGTAGTAAAAGGAGGGGGGGGTGAACCGTGGGCTGACCTACGCTCCTCCGCCCGATTGCCGTTATTATATACTGCGCCTTGGCATCTCACGTCCCAGGCTTCATGCCAGGAGTAAATTAGTCCAGTCCTGAACTCGCCCATCAGAAATTAAACGGTACGAGAGCGAAACACGCCCGTAAAGGATCGGAGTAGCTGAGCATTTTCTTTTGATCAGCCTCACAGCTTTAAGAGGGCGGTCCGCCGGGTCTGGTAAAACCAGCAATGCTCCCATCAAAAGCCCGTCTCAGCTGACTCTTTCTGCCATAATGGATCAGCAAGCAGGGAAAAATGGCTTTGGGCTTTGACATTATTCTTCACGAAGCTCAGGTTTGATCAAACATATGCCTAGCATTGTAAGGCTTTTCTGCTCGGTGCATTCCCATTGCCACAGGTGCAATAGATCTGGGTTTGCCAGCACTCATAGAATCACAGACTGGTTTGGGTGGGAAGGGACCTCAAAGCCCCCCCAGTGCCACCCCCTGCCCTGGGCAGGGACACTTCCCACCAGACCAGGTTGCTCCAAGCCCCCTCCAACCTGGCCTTGAACCCCTCCAGGGATGGGGCAGCCACAGCTTCTCGGGGCAACCTGGGCCAGGCTCTCACCACCCTCACAGCAAAGAAGTTCTTCCCCACATCTCATCTCCATCTCCCCTCTTTCAGTGTCAAACCCTTCCCCCTCCTCCTAGGGCTCCCCTCCCTGATCCAGAGTCCCTCCCCAGCTTTCCTGGAGCCCCTTTAGGGACTGGAAGGCCATTCTAAGGTTTGAGTTTATACACTATACAGGAGGTATACAGGAAAATATGCAGAGATGAAAACAAGGTACGCATGAATTGATGCATACCAAAACCATCATGATGGTCACTATCACGATTTAAAGAAAAAAAAAATAATAATAGGGTAAATGGAAAGGGTACATTTATTACAATTCCGTAATTCTGTGATTTACACTCCCAGTGAAATTCGGGTTTTTGCTGGGCAGCATCCCGGTGTCGGGCGTCGGGAATGCCCTCTGCCGTCCGAACGCGCGGGTGTCGGGAGAGCCCAGCGCCGGCGTTGGGAATAACCGGTATTTTCCCCGGCTCCGCGCCTTCCCTCCGCCCGGCGCCGCGCAGCGCGGGGTCCCCGCCTCACCCCGCGGGGGGCTACTGAACCCCCAACCCCGACCTGTTCCTCTGCGGCGACGGGTCCTTCCCCGGACGGGTCATCTCGACACCAGGTGGCACCAAATAACAAGTTTCGATAGAGTTCTGGACTTTTTTTTTTTTTTTTTTTTGGAAAAAAGTTGGTGAAAAGCTCTCCCAGGAACGTGTAATGAGAGTGTGAAAAAAAACCCCAAAACCCAACCGAAACCCTCAGCATGGGGCAGAAAAGGGTGGTGATCGATTTTTTCCCCTGCAGAATATTGCTCAGAGGATGAACTAGTGGTTTGCTTTTGCCAACGCTTCCGTACTCAATTATGATTTTAGAGGTGGTGTAACTGTACCTGGTATGAGCCCATCGCACTGTAGTGTTTCACAGTTATTAAATTATTAAATTTAATTTAAATCATCCAAAGGGACTTTTGGAGGCCACAGGCTGCAGCCCTCCTGCTCAAAGCAGAGCTGACTTAGGTCAGACCAGGTAGTCCGGTGTCCTTGCCTATGAAGTTTTAGAAACCTCTAAGGCGATCACAGTCAAGTTATTTAAAATTTACATTTATGTAACCGATAAAGTTATCCTGGTTTGATTAAAAAATTACTTTACATTCTACAGAATTTTGTTGTAACATCTCATTTTTCTTTTTAACCAAACCCCTCAACTTTTCAGAAGAGACTGTTGCTCAGTGATGCGTGCATTACACTAGCAGACTATACACCTAAAAAAATATATTTAAAAATCAGTATTTTTCTGCCACAGTTATATCATTAGGATGCAAGTTGCAAATTTAAGCAGTAACAGGCCAGAGTTACAAAAGGGCTTAATGACTTTAATCTAAACCAGTGATCCCAAACGCTCTTCACCCGAAGCCTGGCGTCCCCCCAGCGCTGACCCTCGGGGCCCAGTCCGGCCGGTGCCCCCCTGAGCTCCAGAGAAACTTGGGGCAAGGGAGAGGTTTTGGGCAATATCTGCCCCACCAGAACCATGACCATCAGCCTGGATGGACTCAATCCTGCTTCAGCTCAGCATCAAGAACCCAGACCTGTAATTGTCAGTTCACCCTGTCTGTAACGGAGACAAGTTACTCTCCACAAACATAAAAGTAATTACTCAAAGCATGACGGCTGCTAATTATCCCACACAAACCAGAGCGCTCGCTTCAGTTGTGAAGAAAGGAATTGGCTCTTACCTTGGTAAAGCCAGCTAATTGCTGAGCTGCGGATTGTCCTTTCCCAGCTCAAGAGAAGAGCAGATTCTTGCTTTCTTTCCAAGCAACATGGTTTAGGCATCTGCCCCCCAGGAAATACTGGGCTCTGAAAACCCCTGGTGTGTTTAACCCACAGCTCCTCACACGATGGATACACAGCCACGGATGTTAACTGAGCATTCCTCCTCTGCTCCTCTTCTTTCTCCACCTTCTGGTCTTGCGCAGGGAAGCCTTCTCCATCCATCTGGGACCAACGCTACCCACCATGGGCTAGTCTTTCTGTGCAAAATCTTTGTCTTAAAAATCTTATTTCTTAGGGAAACTCATCAAGGAAAGAAGTTCCTGCCAGTTCCTACCGCCACCTCCCATACACGTCTTGAGTATTTTTGGTGATGACAATAGACCGAGGGCATATGTTCCAGGGGAAACTATCCCCCTCCTCTACCAGCCACCTCGAGCAGGTCCAAGCCTTGGGGTTTAAATTTAAGAGGAATCTCAGTAGCCAATGCCAAAAAAATCTATAAATGACACGTACCCTCTTTGAGGCATAAACGGGGAAAATAAAAGCCTACAGCAATAGGTGATGCCTACCAAAGGGAGGTTTTTTTTAGAAAAATCGTTACCTACCTGGTGATTAAATGTGACCAGAGAGGGATAAGCGGTGGTCATTGGAAGGGTGATTTATTCCACGTTGGACTCCACCTTCGGTGTGCCGCTACAGGATGCTGTCAATGGCATTTGCATTTTTCCAGTTTTAGTGCTTTGGGGGGATGTTGTCTGAGCTTTACGTGTGACAGGAGAGCGATAGAAATGGAAGAGAAAAAAAAAAAACCGAGAAGAAAAAGGCGAAAATCAGCTATGCTTAGGTTTGTTTTTCACATTAAATTAGGCTCATCGTCAAATAACACAAGAGCAGAAAGGAATCCTTAATCCAAAAGGAAAACGTACCACGGTTGGTTCTGAACTACTGGAAAAAGAAACCATAAAGCAAAAAAAAACTTCCACGAAATATCAATCGTCTGGCGGGAACTCTGCTGCAAACGCATGTCACTCGGGCAATTAAACTTTTATGCTGTGATATGTAAACAGAAGCCCAGATGGAACAGTCTCTGCAGCTTATTCCCATAGAGCCGAGTATCTCGCAAATGTGGTGATGAAATGTTTTTAAGGAGAAAGATACGGCCTGATTGATTTTGTGGCGACAGGCATAGGGCAATACATAGAAAATATTAATTTCATACAAACATTTACATAAATACACACAGCATTCACAGGTCAAATTATTTCTGTATTTTCCATGTGTTGGGTATATATTTAGCTTACTAAGTGCCAAGGTTGCCGGGGACAGCAGTAAATTGCTTTATAGCTTTTGTTTTACGCAAAATTGTCCTTTTTCTTGGGCTACTCACTGTCAAAACACGTTGAACTCCACTGGGTTCAAATTGAAGAGTTCCGTAATGTTTACCCACCGCTCGACTGTCAGGTCCTGCCAATAGAGTCAAGGGTCTGTGCAAAGATAATAAAGTGATAATTCAGTTCTGGGTACTCCGAGCACGAAGGTTTTAGTCTTTGTTGAAGCAGGGACAGTCTGGAAACATCCCGTCCTCATCCCTATCCCATCCCCATCCCAATAACATCCCATCAACATCCCATCCCATCCCCATCAATAACATCCCATCCCCATCCTCTGGCCCCTCGCTGGAGAAGGGATGGTGGGTCACCAGCAGGAGTCAGGACCAACAAAGGGCTGTTTGTAGAGCACGGTCCCTCATCCCGCCCTCCCCGCGCATCCCCACCGGCTCTCCCTCCCGCTGGGTACCAAGACACAGCTGTCCGGGAGGTGGAAGGGAGTGAAACAGAAGAGAAAGGTATGTCTTGCTCCTAAAATTATCCTTGCGCACTTTTTCTGCTAGTTACAGTGTGCAGAATTGGGAATATTTACAGGAACATGCAGAAGAGGGTTTGGGAGAAGCAGGTTTATTGTGGGCAAGAGGTGCTCTTCAGGATGGGTGCATGGACACGATCCAGCTAAAGATAATTCTTTTACTATCTTGCACTTCTCCAAAGTTACATATTAACATCCAAAGTCATTAAACATACTATATTGCCTTCCAGGGGTTGATATTGCAGCAAAATTGGTGACTATGGAGAGAGGCGCGTTCACAATGAATTGCTATCGTTAAGAAAACTAAGCGGGTTTTAACGAGAACTCAGTTTCTGGGAAGAATCGTGGTATTGATGGTAATTACAAAGCAGTAATTCACTGAAACTCACTGGATTCATCCTCAGTGGAAGAGCTGCTGCCCTGACAAGGCACCAGCTGTTCAAACAAAAGTGATTTGAAGGATATTTTTTTCTTTTTAATGGAAAAAAATGTCTTTGTAATATTATTGGTTATGCAGCTCTTGTGTAATGATTCCTTGGGAATGCTTTAATAAACTTCACTATTACACACTAAAACATATTAACATTAAATATTAAATATTCATACTTAGCTCAGCATTTTACAGGTGCTTCTGAAATGGAAACTTGACAAACAAATAAGCGATGAAAGGCGTTCTATTTTGGATAGATGCTTTTAGCCCTTGAACTCAACGCACCTTAAGAAGCAAGTATATTCTAAATTTGTTTCATTTTAAGTGCAAGTTGTTAACCCAGAGCAGACTGGACAAGATCGTACACCAGAAGTGAACCAATTAATGCGTTCCTTGTTTTCAATATGAGGCAACTGCAGTTGGGACCTGCTTAATAATGCTTTTTTAATGGTATGTCTAATGGCTGATGGACCAAACTGTAAATATTTATCTTTTCCCAAACAGGCTGGACCTCTAGAGGTGCCGAAATAAATACACATTTTGGTGCCTTTTCTCAGTTTTCCCTGTTTCTAAGAGCTGAGCTTAGAGTCTTTGAGTCAACTCGGTGATTGGATTTGTCCATCACATTTCCCCGCCTTGTCTTTATGAGGAAAAGCCTGTTTCCGTGGGATGCAAAAGCAGATAAGGTCTTTGCCATGTATTTTGGGAATAAATATGTGGGTACTACCTCTGCTCCTTACCGAGGCGGTCAGTGATGCTCCTTCTTCTGTGCGAGGATGGTCCAGGAAAGAAATCGCGGCACTTTATCAGGAAACAGATGCTGGAATAGCCTTTTGAAGAAGGGTCTTTTGACTGAAAGACCTTTGGGTTATGATCTAAAAAACAAACAAACAAACCCCAAACAAACAAAACCCAAACAAACAAGACCAAACAAAAAAGCCGCAAACAAAAAAAAACCCAAACAAAAAAAACCCCAAACAAAAAAAAAACCCAAACAAAAAAACACCAAACAAAAAAAACACCAAACAAAAAAAACAGGGGAAATATTTAAGCAAAAATTAAATTGCAGTAAAATAAATAAATTTTTATTTTCCCCAAATAAAACAATGCCAAGCACTGGTAAGATGCAGAGCTGAGCTGATGGTGAAGGTGTCCCTCTGTAGCTCACCAGCACGTTGGCTCTGCCGACACTGGTTTCCACAGCAGCCCTCTCCACGAAGCTCTGTAGCGATGCTCTGTGGCAGTCGGTGACCTTAAACTCCTGGTGGTGATTTTTCGAATCCAGCAATTTGACAGCCCATAGAAAATCTGCCTGTTTTGGGGACAGAATGGGTTCCCAGGCATTTTGAGCAGACAGGGCAGCTGGGAACATACAACGACTCCAGGTAGGGAAAGATCACCCAAATTATCAGGAATAAATAAAAAATAATTAATAATAACACAAGAGCAAGATATGATGAATGCCTCGTCCTCAGGGGAAGAACTCACAGAATAATCCAACCACAGGAGAAAAAGGCATAAGCCCCCTGCTTCCTAAATTTCTCTTCCACGGAAATTTTCTTCCCTTAAATACTCAAATAATTAAGCTCAATCGTTTGAACAGAACAGGGTAAAATTGTACTCCTTGACATCGGCGTTTATCAAGGTACAGTATAAACAAACTTGTTCTCTTCAAGCATTAGACTTCTCTGGGCAGAACCCTCCTAAGGGCCGTGTTTACGCTCCTACAAAATAAAAGCAGCGTTACAATAATACAGATCCTTTACTCAAGTCTAAGAAACAACATCAGGCAAAGTTAGAACAATGTTTACTTTATTTGAGGAGCGGTTTTGAGGTCTAGAACTAATAAAGACAGTATGTTATTCAATGCTGCACTCTAAGGTAATTAAAAAATAGATCCCCAAGGCTCCATTACTGGTACTTTATGGGAGTCTCCTACTTAAAAGTTCATGGAAAGTAAAAGGAATCATTCAATGAATTTTGCTTCTATGACAGAAGCTCAAAAATACACAAGAGCTTATTTTCACTTCAGTCATGTTCTTTAATATATTGGCTGCTTTTTATACTTTATTTGGCTACCAGTGCTGAAAAAAAAACTAGTTTGCACAAAATCTTACGGAAAAGTATAATTGAAGAGCATCAAAGTGCAGTATTTTATCCCTAATATGAATGCAAATTCCCAGATTTTCTTAGCTAGAATCTGTGGTGTGCCATTTGTGGCCTGAAGCAATGGAAGATCGGCAAGATAGCTGGGGGGGTGAGAGGTAACTGCCCGGGAAAAATACTAAAAAAATACAGAAAACGGAGTACAGAGGTGGCATGGGACAGGCTGCCGGGAAGCCCGGTCCCCCTGGCAGAGCTGTGCAAGGGATCTTCCCTCCCGCCTTGTAAAAAGTGGCATCACTTAAACCACAATGACCTCCTGTAAAAAGACAGTTTTCAGGACTGAAATAATAATAATAATAAAAAGATTAAAGAAAGTTCTCAGCCCTACTGCAGGACGCCAGAGTGGCATGAGGCAGAGCCGCAGCCTCCGGGCTCTTCATGGCTTCAGCTTCTCGAGCTGCCCCTGATAGAGGATTCCATCAGCAGGTGTTTGGGTTTTTTTTGATGAGGAAAAATACTATTAATTTTATGTGAGTGACTGCTGTTTCCATGGGCAAAATGGGCAGGAAGGGAAGGAAACGCACCCAGAGACCCCCTGGTCTGGCAGCAATCACTGCCCTGGGCATCCCCTTGCACCACCTCAAGCACCACCAGCCCAGAGTGATGTTCTCAGGGTGAGAGGCCCAAGAAACAGCATTTCCAGGACCAGAAACCTCGGTTCCCCATGAAAGGATCCCCAAGGTTGCACAGAAAGTAATTAATATAGAACCATAGAATCATTTGGGTTGGAAGGGACCTTTAAGATTGAGTCCAGCCATCAACCCAACATTGACAAAAAACACCACTAAACCATGTCCCTAAACGTCAGGTCTACCTGTCTTTTAAATACCTCCAGGGATGGTGGCTCCACCGCTTCCCCAGGCAGCCTGTTCCATCAGTTCTGCCACAATATTATTTACCTCCTGGGAGAGAGCACTCTCCAGCACTCAGGCTCAAACCTCTGAAAGTCCACAGGAGAGCAAACTGCTCAGCAGCTCTCCTGGTCTCACCTACCTCATCTCTTTCCAGCCCCGGCTGCAGGAACCCCAGCAGAAATGAGGATGGTCCTGGCGCTGGTCCTGCTGAGCTCTCTCCTGTCCATCCTTGCCGTCCCCTCCCGCCGTCCTGCCTGCTCCAGGAGAGCCCTGGGAGACCTGCGCTGCCACAGCATCCCCCAGGACACCCAGAACCTCCGGCAGATCCAGGCTGGTCTACAGGACCACTTCTGGGCAGGGCAGGGATGTGAGGAAATCTGTTACTGCCACCACAACGAGCTGCTCTGCTGCCCCAAGTAAGACCCTGTGCCATCCCACATGCCAGGACCTGGATTGTGGTCCCCACAGGAGGAATAAGCCATCGTTGTAGACAGGCATCATCTCAGAGGGTCTGAAATTATACCCAGATAGAGCCAATTAGCCAAAACTCTGCAAGTTTTCAGGTTTTGTTTCTCAGGGGACATGCTTAGCGTGTTTTGTAAACCCACACGTCCCATTACAGGGGACTTCAGCATTGACATCACCCAACTTTGGACTCTTCTGTTTGAGCTGAACTAGCTATAACACCTACATCAGATTCTTACTGACAGCACTTTGCAATGAATCACAGAATGGTCGGGGATGGAAGGAACCTCTGGAGATAGAGTCATAGAATTGTCCAGGTTGGAAGGGACCTTTCAGACCATAGAGTCCAACCATCAACCCAACACTGACAAAAACCGTCACTAACCCATGTCCCTCAGCACCACGTCTGCCCGGCTTTTAAATCCCTCCAGGGATGGTGACTCCACCACTGCCCTGGGCAGCCTCTTCCAAGGCTTGACAACCCTTTGGGTGAAGAAATTTTTCCTGATATCCATCCTAAACCTCCCCTGGTGCAAGTTGAGGCTGTTTCCTCTTGTCCTATCAATCATCCAGTCCAACTCCCTGCCAGAGCAGGATCACCCAGAGCAGGTTGGACAGGAACATGTCCAGGTGAGTCTGGAATGTCTCCAGAGAAGGAGACTCCACCACCTCCCTGGGCAGCCTGTTCCAGGGTTCTGCCACCCTCACATGAAAGTTTTTCCTCATATTGAGATGGAATTTCCCATGTCCCAGTTTGTGCCCATTGCTCCTTGTACTGTCCCCTGGCACCACTGAGAAGAGTCTGGCCCCATCCTCTCACCACCCACCCTTTAGCTCTTGCTCGGCATCGATGAGATCCCCTCTCGGTCTGCTCTTCTCCAGCTGAACATCCCCAGGTCCCTCATCCTTTCCTCAGCGGAGAGATGCTCCAGCCCCTTGATCACCTTTGTAGCCTCCACTGGACTCTCTCCAGCAGTTCCTTGTCCTTCTGGAACTGAAGACGTTTTCAGGTCCATAAATGAAACAATTTGATTCCTGTTCCATGGTAAAGAACCATATTGCCATTCTAAGGCATAGGCACATACGTCAGTTGAATAAATGATCCCATAAAGCTGTTTAAAGTTGACCGCAAACAGGGAGGACAGAAAGAGCTTCTCAAATGCCTACAAGGAAGGGAGGAGGTTTATCCAGGAACACCAACAATTTCCCAGCTCGGTACTGACAGAACCCAATGGTGATGGTCCCACCAAACGTGGGGTGTTTGCTGTTTTACAGCAGGAATGCACATGCCAAGAAAAATTAATATTGAGTTAATAAACAGCTGACCCATACTGGTTTGAAATAATAAAACATATTAGGAGGTATTACCTCACTCAGCTTTCCAGCAACACCTCTTCTTCAGGGAATTTAGATTAAAAATATCAACACCTCAAAACTTATCAATACTTCGTTGTGATGGCATTACATAGGCAACTAAAATGACTTTTTATATGCTCTCCTCTTACCACCCAAGCTTCTCAAACCCCCTAAAATCTGATAAAAGGCAGCTTTTCAGTGTTCCCATAGGGGACTAGATTTGAACCAAGTGGGAATGACCTCTAAAGCAAGAAATCTCACGGTCAAACTGAGTTTAAGTAAGTTTTTTGTATTTCACTCTCCATAAAGCCAGACATGGTGTCCTCACCCTGAAGCACACTTTGGGTTTCCAGCTACAACCTCTGAGCTTTGAGCCACCTGAGAGCACCTCTGACTTTGACAGACGTAGAATCATGAACTGGTTTGAGTGGGAAGGGATCTTAAAGAACATCTAGTTCCAACGCCCTGCCCTGGGCAGGGACACCTCCCACCAGACCAGGTTGCTCAAAGCCCCGTCCAACCTGACCTTGAACCCCTCCAGGGTGTTCATGCAGAAGCTCTGTATTTTTCTAAACTCCTGTATTTGCTAAGTTTACTTTCTCAAAGCTCAAAGGCCAGGGTGGATCCCAGCACTCGGGTCAGTCAGTGGCAGCTCTGCCGTCACCTCCAACCCAGGCCAGGGGCAGAAACCAGGATTTTCATCCAGACCCGCACTGCTGGAAGGGCATCCCACAAACACACTAATTCCACGTATATCCCACCAAAAGCTAAAAAAACCACCCCATAACTGGAAATGAATGTCGTGTGAAAGCTCCAGTAAAGCAACAATTTAATTATTTAAATATCTGGCAATATCTTTCAGGGATATTTTCTTTGGACCAAAAATATCCTTCGTGATCCCCTGCAACGGTCAGTGACAGACCCAAGTCCCCGGTGAAGACAACAAGGGTCATTCTACAATCATGTCATAAACCTTTCTGGGGGAAAAACAAAACAACAGCAAAACCTTTTCCTTTCTAACCACAAGACAGCGACGCTTTTTACACTGTAGAAAAGCTTCCTTTTTGGAATCTCAGATAGGTAAGAAGTTCTTCTTTCAGTTTTGGTAGCTGCCTTCATCCCCATCATGGCGTAGAAGACTCATCCTGGTCTTCATCCCCCCACAAGAAGCCCATCTCCTCTCACTCAGCCCAACGTTCTTGACTGCTATGGATGAAGAAACTCCCAGCCCGAGGCTTCACCTCACCAGGACCAGGACTCTCATGGCGACCTACGGCAGCTTCCTACAGCTTTATGGCCACCACGGCTAATGGCTGGTTGAAGCTGGAGCTACTGGGTCCCCAGCGCTGCTGCAGATGGCCTCCCGCCTCCCATTGAAAATACACAACAAGATACAAAAATAAAATACAAAAGGCAAAGTTTCGCCATTCGTATTTGAAAATTCCACTGGAAAAAAAAAAAGAAAGAAGTCAAAAGTCCCATTAACAGTGCTAAATCACACCTGGGTCTTCATTACATCTAACGGGTCACCTGCATTAACTACATGACCTGTAAAACCTTACATTGCTTAATTGAATTCTTTAAACATTTTAAAATAATGTTAAACATAAACATTGAACATTTAAAATACTAGAACAGTTACAATAGTGTGTGTGTATATATATATATATTCAGACAGACGTCTAAAGAGGATGGGACCGATGCAAAGTCCATTAAGGCGACATAAAAATCCACGTAATCAGCTTTTTCAATCAAGCCTTGTTTGAAATAGGGTACCCCAGAGCCGAGTTAACCCTCACCCTATCACCACAACAGCTTTTCTTCCTCTGTTGGTAAACGAGGGCTGGATAGCGGCGGCGGGGTCGATTATACACAGCTAATAATAAATAATACATGTTTCAAGTAAATCCGTGTGTGCTATTTTTGCCAAGTAATTTTTTAGGCTCCCGGCTGTTAAACGAACAGTTTGCGTCGCCAGGCTTTTCAAGCCCAGTTTGCATAATTATTCCTGAGTCATTTGGGCTTCCGACCAAATCATCAATTAAGGGTAAAAAAAATCCAACAACAAACCACACACAAAACAACCCATAAATCTGGCAAGCCACCGTCAAAATATCCAAAGTCGATGCTCTGCTAAGAAAATATATGGTGTCTGCTCCTGTGCAACGTCCTCCGTAAGCTTCCATCAGTAATCAGGGCACGGGACTCCCCTTGGTGTCCTCGATTTTCTACATGATCCATGTTGCAGACACCTGACATTCACAGCAGCACCCAAAAAAATTAAGGCAGATGCAAATCTGGGCAGTAAAGTTAGTTTTGCAGTTCCTTTCCTTCCACCGCTCCTGGAAAATCCATATTGCACCGGAGAAAAAACGGTGCCACTTTCCATCTGCAGCAGGATGGGGTCACTGGGGCTATTGCCCTAAGAGTGATTTCCCCTGGAAATTTAGAATCACAGACTGGTTTGGGTGGGAAGGGACCTTAAAGCCCCCCCAGTGCCACCCCCTGCCCTGGGCAGGGACACCTCCCACCACACCAGGTTGCTCCAAGCCCCCTCCAACCTGGCCTTGAACCCCTCCAGGGATGGGGCAGCCACAGCTTCTCTGGGCAACCTGGGCCAGGCTCTCACCACCCTCACAGCAAAGAACTTCTTCCCCACATCTCATCTCAATCTCCCCTCTTTCAGCGCCAAACTCTTCCCCCTCCTCCTATGGCTCCCCTCCCTGATCCAGAGTCCCTCCCCAGCTTTCCTGGAGCCCCTTTAGGGACTGGAAGGGGCTCGAAGGTCTCCCTGGAGCCCCAGTACCAATTTTAGTTGCCCCCACCGAGACTGCAGAACTCTGTTGTGGAAATACATAAAACGATAAAAAGCTGCAAGTGAAAGCAATCCGGCCACCCAGGCCTGGTGCCCGAGGGCAGGGTTTGTCACCCTTCGGTGCCACGTGAGGGTCAGAAAAGCAAAGCGGAGCATCTCGGTTGCAGGTTCCATAAAAACTCGCAAATATCGAGCAGATCAGACCATAAAAACACAGCTTTCTCGGTTTCCCCCCAAATTAAGAAAAAGCTTTTGAACATCTGATAAAGTTAAGACTTGCAGCAAATGCCAACTGAACAGGACGAAGCCGCGGCCTCCTCCGCTTCAGGACGAGAACTCTTCTCCCTCCACCTTCTCTCCAGCCGAGGCGCACGCCCTACAGCAGAGAGAAATCCCACTTTCCGTACACCGCACCTCGGGACTGGCACGAGAGCTCAAGGGCGATACAAGAAGCCACTCCTTGAATCATCCTTGACATCAGACTTCACCGAGATATTCAATTAAAAGCAAAAGTACGGCTGGGTATTTTTCTCATTCATTATCATAAGTTTTGGGGGGTTGTTTTGGGGGATTTTTTTGGTTTCTTGGGTTGGTTTGGTTTTTTTTTTTTGTTTCCCTACTCACGGCTCTGAAATGCGAGACCAGTGGGGGTTTTTTCCCCGTTTTCACACAGGAGCGGTGCCTGGAAGAACGTATCCCAGCAAGGACAAGGCGAATCAACAAATCAGAGCCCCCGTAAATTCTTCTCTCCAAAGGGGAAAAAAAAAAAAAAAAAAAGAAAAAGTTATTCAGCCCTTTCTGCCCAAACAACAACTGGAACTGTCACCTAAAGCCTCTCACCTTCGGAAAAAAACCTACTGCCAAGTCTGCCATGGCTTAACAGAAAAAGCATTGCATCATGAGAACCTGAAGTACATTATAAATACATCCTTGGCACACTTTAATTGAAAAATATTTTAATATTCTGACATAATTAGTCCAAGCTTAACTATCAGGTACAGGTAACTCGCTAAATAAGTTACAGACACACCCACTTGAGCAACAATATCAGTGATATTTATTTAAAATACTTCTGCTGAGGAAATTCATTCCGTTAAGAGATGGTTTTTCAAACAGATCAGCCAGGTTATGAAAAAATAAAACAGAGACAAACTCTCTGGGGAAGGAAAAAAAAAAAAAAAACCAAAAAAAAACCCCCAAAAAAAGAAGTTAGAAAGAAAGCTTTTGCATATCGACAAAAACCCTCAGTCTTTTGATTTGGGGCCGGGGTCTCAGTCCCAACCTGCCCCGTCCTAATGGACCCCACTGTCCAGCTTCAGGTCCGGCTTGTTCTTGTCGTTCTTCACCGAGTAGATGAAATACGTTAAGGTGTCCTTCTCGTTCACCGGGATTGTCCTGAAGTGGCAGCCGATGATCTGGGAAGGAAGAGGGCAAGGAAATTCAATACCCACCCTGACGTGCAGAAATGAAGATTCAGACTTAAATGGACGACATTTAAAGTTTCAAAGTGTGATCAAGAAGCTTAAAAAAAGGAACTAAACCCCTGCCTCTCCCCAAAAGTCTTTAGTAGTCATAAAAAAAAGGTAGGACAAGAAGCATTTTATTGAGAACTGTGAAGCAAATACAGCAGATTGTGCCCTCGTTTGCTAAGTAAAAGCCTAGAAAATTTTCACGGGGGAAAAGAGAAAGAAAAAGGGAGGAAAGAAGAAAAAGGGAGGAAAGAAGAAAAAGGGAGGAAAGAAGAAAAAGGGAGGAAAGAAGAAAAAGGGAGGAAAGAAGAAACAGGGAGGAAAGAAGAAACAGGGAGGAAAGAAGAAACAGGGAGGAAAGAAGAAAAAAAAAGAGTTCTCTAAACAAGCACAGGAGCATCATTGCACCTCTGTGGTCAAAGCTGTAATAAATAAATGAATAAATAAATAAAATAAAAAAAGCCAGTAGTGACTCTGGAGTATCAGCAGAGGGACAGCGCAGGAAGGAGAGGCGGCTGCTGGAGGCTCAGGCGGGGGACGCGCGTCCCTGTCCTCACCCACAGAAGAGTTCAGACAAAACAAGAACCTTTGAGAATTACAACCCAACGTTCAGCTCTTTGCAACAGAGCTGTCCCCGGCAACAATTCACCACGCCGAAATACGGCAATCTCGAAACAGCTCTCGAGGCACTTTTGTCACTCTAAAGGTCTCTTCCTTCATCAAAACGAGCATCAAGTTTAAAAGAAAGCTCTCAAAATATTATACCTGCCCAAGCCCCTTCTTGGGCTGGAACAGTTTTGGTTAAAATTAGCACGGGGGAGTGAGGAAAAAGGGATGCTCATTTAACTACACCAGGGGGCAAGTATAAATGTTTAGCATAAAGTCAGAAAGCTTTCCAAACTCCACCCTTGAAAAATTCACAGCAAAACATTTTGCAAAGTCCCTTAAAGCGGATTTTTAAGCCCCGGTTGGAGGAGCGGCTGCCGTACGCCGGGAAGCAGAGACGCACCTGAAGCGGAGCCTTAGAAACACCGGGTTTGGGGGACAAAACCCGCTCCTGCTCCTTCAAATCACAGCCCTGCTCAGTCAAGAGCCAGCTCTGCCTCCACTCACGGGTAAGAAAACAGAAATTGATTTTAAATCCTTATCCCTAACAGCAGCCGCGCTATTCCCAGCCCCAAGATCTTCCTCCCGTTTAAGAATCCAGCCTTTAATCCAGGCGGATTAAGGGAGAGACCAACACAACGTCTGCACCGAGGTACGAGGATTAAAATATATTTTAATTAAAATACCATGGCACAAACCGGGGAAAAAAGCGCCCGTGTCTCCCCGCGAGGAGGAGAGCACCAGTTCTCCTCCCACACCAGCTGGAACTGCGCCTTCGCAGGGCGGAAAAATTCCTTTAAAATCCCATTTCCGCGCAGCAAAGCTGCTCTCGCACATTATTCAACTCACAACTCAATAAAAAAAACCAACAAACTAATTTCATAAAGTTCCAGTTTTCTAGTGGCAGAACCCAGTGGTCTAAATTAATAGGATTAATTATCAACAGAAGCCTGCTCGTCACGTTCCTGTACTTCAGGGAAACGGGTAGGTTTGCAGTAATGAGCTTTAAAAGCAAAGCCTGAACCTTCCCACCGCCCCGCTGCAGGTTTAGTTCTTTTACTTCTTTTTTTCTTTCAAGTTCTTTAGCTCTTTTCAGCAGGAGAATCCGGGCAAAGGTGGGACCAACACGCAAACCACAAATCCGTGACATTCAGGGACACGCAGACCCTCTCACCGTCCCCAACTCCACCCTGGGGTTTTCAAGCTCCTTCAGGGAAGTTAAGATCCCTCCTGCGGAAAAACACTTGAACTTCTGATTTACCCAGCTGGGGAGCCCGGGGTGGGGAACCGAAGGAAGCCAGACGAGCAGCTCCTTTTTCTTTTTCCCTCCCAAAATCCAGATTTCACAGACTCTTTGAGCCAGGAAGGCCCGGGCCCCGGTGAGTGGGGTTTTCTGGTGGGGAACACACACTCCCACGTACCTCAACGAGCTGTGCTTTGTTGAGCCCCGGCCTGGTCTGTAGCTTGAAGTGTCTTTTGTACCTTCGAAGTGTGTTTACTTGTAACTGATATAAATCAACCTGGAAGAGAAAAAGTGAGGAAAAAGTGGAGAAAACGATCTGACGTCACTGAAAAGGATTCCGTCATTCGGAGTTCACCTCCCCAGAACCATTCCGGAATCTCACAGACAGGCAGAGACCTCAGCAAATCTCTTTTTGACCAAAAAACTCCACCCGGCACCTTCCCACAGAAAGGAGAACAGCCCCGATGGGTCTCAGAGCATTTCACTGCTGCCCAGCACAGCTCTGCCTCCCTTTAATATAATATTTGGACAATAATTAATACAATATTTGGAACTCATTACTGTCCTTTAATCTGTTCTGGGGTTTGTTTGTTTGTTCCCCTGTTCGAGCGTTTAATAACACAAAGCCCAGTAGCGACTGTCAGGTGTGAAGATGCTGACTCCAAGGGAGACCCTAAATTGTGATTTCAGCCATCAAATTTTACAGAAATTTTACCAAGATAAAGCACACGGGCCCCGTGAGACAGCAGGTGTTGGAAGCGGGAAAAAGTCTAGAACACAAGGGGTTGTTTTGGCTTAAGGTGCGAGAAGAAAACCCTGCTCTCGCTCTCCACACACCCCCCTGCTCCACAAGCCCGAGGCGGGAGTTACGGGCACAACTCTCCAAAACTTGGTAACTTGGCCAAAAACGGACGCGATGCCGCCTCGCACGACAGGACATGGGTACCCTTTGCTATTCCGAAGTTTAACACGGCACAAATCCCACTTCCCAAGTCACAGTGGGGAGCCCGCACCCTGGGGCATCACGGCAGCTTCCCACCATGTTCCCCAAGCCACCATCGCCGCGGGACCACGTCCAACAGGTAACGATGGTCACGATGGTTCCCTTCGAGATGGGAACAGGAGGGTCTGGAAAGCCTCAGGAAGTTTTTATCCCTCCCTCAGTAAACTGGAGAGCAAATGGGAAGAAAGAGGGTCAAGAGCCAACGGGCATCTGAAACTCCTCAAAAATGCTTTCCGGGCAGTTTTCTTTCCTGCAGTAATACCATTAAAAAAACCAACACAACAAAACTGCTTTCTTGTTCCAGAGACACCCATCGGTTGTGACACGTTTTATAACTCTTGCGTGAGAAACCCTCTGGCAGGAGGCTTTGAGGAGAGCTGCGATTACGGCCATGCCAGAGCTACCTGCAGCCACCCAGAGCGTCTATTCCCCACAGATATTTTGGGGACAAACGACATAGCCCAGCAGCCAGCTACTCCCAATCCCTTCAAATCCTCTTAGAGGATCCTCTCAGCCTTCAGGCCGCAGCCGCGTGCCCCAGGCTTCACCCCGTACGTCCCCGGTACCTGCAGACGCCGACCGTAAAGGATGGCGTTAAATTCAGGCTTTAAAGCAACCCTTCAGGTTGTCACCTCCCGCAGAGAGCAGGGTGCGCTGACACGCAGCAAAGCACCTTTTTATAGAATTATAAACTGGTTTGGGTGGGAAGGGACCTTTAAAGGTCATCTAGTCCCACCCCCTCTGCCACAGGCAGGTTGCTGAGAGGATGCTGGAGAAGGAGAACGCTGAAAATAGCAGTTTCCTGAGAGAACTAGGTGGGCAGTTAGAAATAATCTAGAAAATCATAAAATAGTTTGGGTTGGAAGGGATGTTAAAAGACCATCTAGTCCAACTCCCCTGACACCTCCCACCAGACCAGGTTGCTCCAAGCCCCCTCCAACCTGGCCTTGAACCCCTCCAGGGATGGGGCAGCCACAGCTTCTCTGGGCAACCTGGGCCAGGCTCTCACCACCCTCACAGCAAAGAAGTTCTTCCCCACATCTCAGCTCCATCTCCCCTCTGTCAGTGTCAAACCCTTCCCCCTCCTCCTATGGCTCCCCTCCCTGATCCAGAGTCCCTCCCCAGCTTTCCTGGAGCCCCTTTAGGGACTGGAAGGGGCTCTAAGGTCTCCCCGGAGCCTTCTCCAGGCAAAAAAGCCTTATTCATTCCGCGATTAATGCAGAAAACACACCGTAAAACTCATTTAGCTTTTGTTACGTTAAGAACCGAGTGACTCAGGAATCCTCCCCTTCCCACGCACGCCCCAAAACATGCCGAGGGCAGAAAAGGGCAAGAACAAGCTTAACACAACAATTAGGGGAAGAAAACAAAAAAAAAAAAACAAACAAAAAAAAGGAATTAAAAATAAATAAATAAATAAATCAACCCCAAAATCAAAGTGTTTCGTTACCTCTGGAGTGTCGACGTCTTGTACCGGCGAGTCGCCGTCGTCGTCGCTGCCTTTCCTCTTCCTCCTGTTCCTCACGCTCTGAATTAAGTTTTTGTGGAAGTCGCAGATGTAGAGATGTCTCGCCTGGAGGGGGTCACAGGTTATTTGAAGATGCTTCACCCCAGCGACTCAAAACCCTCCGGTGGGACCGGGACGGGGCAAGAACCCCAACGAAACGAAGTTTCGTTGGGGTTCTTGCCCCGTCCCGGTCCCACCGGAGGGTTTCCCAGTGTCTTGCCCCCATCTCGGTCCCACCAGCGGGTTTCCTGACGTCTTGCTCTGGTCCCACCAGAAAGTTTCTCAGCGTCTTGCCCCATCCTGGTCCCACCAGAGGGTTTCCTGACGTCTTGCTCTGGCCCCACCAGAGGGTTTCCTGACGTCTTGCTCTGGCCCCACCAGAGGGTTTCCTGAGCGTCTTGCCCTGTCTTGGTCCCACCAGAGGGTTTCCTGACGTCTTGCTCTGGTCCCATCAGAGGGTTTCCCGTGGTCTTGCTCCAACCCAGTCTCACCAGAGGGTTTCCTGACGTCTTGCTCCAGTCCCACTAGGTTTCCCAGGGTCTTGCCCGAACCCAGTCCCACCAGAGGGTTTCCTGACGTCTTGCTTGAGTCCCACCAGAGGGTTTCCCAGGGTCTTGCCCCATCCTGATCCCACTGGAGAGTCTCCTGCTCTCTTGTCTTGGCCCACTCCTGCCAGAGGGTTTCCCAGTCTCCTGTGCTGGTGCCACCAGAGGGTTTCCCAATCTCTTGCCCTCCCCTGGTCCCACCGGCGGGGTTTCCCAAGGTCTCCGATCCCACTGGAGAGTTGCCTGATCTCCTGGCCCAGTCCCACTGGAGGCTTTCCTAATCTCCTGCCCCAACCCGGTCCCACCAGAGGGTTGCCTGGGGGCTTCCTACTGCCACCGGAGGGTTTCCCGGTTTCCTGCCCTGACCCGGTCCCTCCGGAGGGTTTCCCGGTCTCCTGTCCCGGTCCCACCGGAGGCTTTCCCGGTCACTTGCCCCGGTCCGGTCCCACCAGAGGCTTTCGTGGTCACTTGCCCCGGTCCGGTCCCACCGGAGGGTTTCCCGGTCTCTTGGTCCTGATCCCGCCAGAGGCTTTCCCGGCCCCAGCCCGGTCCCACCGGAGGCTTTCCCGGTCTCTTGCCCGCCTCCCACGGGAGGGTCTCCCGGTCTCCTGGCTACCTCCCACCGGAGGGTCCCCCGGTTGCTGGCCCCGGTGCCACCGGACTGTTTCCCGGCACCTTGTCCTGGCCCGGTCCCGCCGGAAGGTTTCCTGGCCCCTTCCCGCTCCCACCAGAGGGTTTCCCGGTGCCTCCCCGATCCCGCCGGAAGGTTTCCCGATCCCAGCGGAAGGTTTCCCGGTTTCCTGCCCTCATCCCACCGGAGGGTTTCCCGTCCCTTTCCCGCTCCCGCCGGAGCGTCTCCCGCCGCCTTCCCGCCCGATGGCGGCCGGGCGGGAAGGGCCGTGCCGGCGGGAGGGAGCCGTGAGGCGGAGCCGCCCCGCCGGCCGGGAGCCACGCGGGGGGCCGCGCTGTCCCCCCTCGCCGTCCCGGTCCCCATCCCCCGGGGGCACTTACGCTCTTGTCCAGCTCGATCTTCACCTTCTTCTGCGAGATGCTCTTCTGGATCCTCTTGCTGAAGCTGGCGTTGCCGGCGGCCCGCCCGCACCGCTCGCCCTCCTCACGCAGGCAGCACAGCTGACCGGCCCCGGGGCCGCCCGCCGGAGCGGCGGCGGCTGCAGAAGGAGGAGGAGGCGGCGGAGGAGGAGGAAGAGCAGGAGGAGGAGGAGGAGGAGGAGGAAGAGCAGGAGGAGGAGGAGGAGGCGGCGGCGGCACCTCCACGGCCGAGCCCGCGTTGCCCGCCGTGGCGGCGACGGGATCGGCCGCCTCCTCCGGGGCGAAGCCGTTCATGGCCGGCGGGAGGCGGCGGCGGGAGGGATGGCTGCCCGGGACGGCGGCCCGCGGGTCTCCACACTTCCTCCTCCTCCTCCTTCCCCCCCTGTCATGTGGAGACTCTTCAGCTGTTTCCTATGCAACAACGGCAACCGGCCCGCCGCCGCGGGGCCGCCCGGGAAATGCAGTCCCCGCACGGACTACGGCGACCGCCATGCAGCGCGGGGGACGGGGACGGGGCGGCGGGAGGAGCCGCCGTCCCTCAGCTCCTCCTCCTGCTCCTCCGCCGCCATCCCTCCGCTCCTTCCCGCCATCTCCGCCGACCCTCAGCTCCTCCTCCTCCTCCTCCGCCGCCATCCCGCCATCCCTCCGCTCTTTCGCTCCTCCCCGCCATCCCGTAGCTTCCCCTCGCCGCCCCTCCGCTCCTTTCCGCCGCTTTACCCGTTCACCCGCCGCCATCCCTCAGCTCCTCCGGCCTCTATCCGACCAGCCTCCGCCGCCATCCCTCTGCTCCCCCCGGCCTCCATCCCGCCGGCCCCCTCCGCTCCCCCCCATCGCCATCCCGCTGATCTCCCGCTTTGCCCCCACCATTGCCCCGCTTAATCCCCTGGGGTTTAAGGCCGCCTCCTCCTCCTCCTTCTGGCCGGAGGAGCCCCCGGGCACCGTGTCACCCATCGCTTGTCCCGCCGCGGTCTGGCCTTAACGTTGTGTTTCTCTTTATATTGGATGAAACCCCCCGCCATATCGATAGGGGCTGGGGGTGAGGGCATGAGGAGCAGCCCGGGCGGGGAGGGCTTGGTGGGGCTGGAGGGGTGAGAAGCTCAACCTAAAAGAGGGGAGATTGAGCTGAGATCTGGGGAAGAACTTCTTTGCTGTGAGGGTGGTGAGAGCCTGGCCCAGGTTGCCCAGAGAAGCTGTGGCTGCCCCATCCCTGGAGGGGTTCAAGGCCAGGTTGGAGGGGGCTTGGAGCAACCTGGTGTGGTGGGAGGTGTCCCTGCGCAGGGCAGGGGGTGGCACTGGGGGGGCTTTAAGGTCCCTTCAAACTTTAACCATTCTATGATTCTATGACCCAGCAATGTGCTCTGGAGCCCAGAAACCCCCCGCACCCTGGGCTGCATCCCCAGCAGCGTGGCCAGCAGGGTGAGGGGGGGGATTCTGCCCCTCTGCTCCGCTCTGGGGAGACACACCCCCAGTGCTACCTCCAGCTCTGTGGCCACCAACATCAGAAGGACATGGACCTGTTGAGCAGGGCCAGAGGAGGCCACGGAGATGCTGGGAGGGCTGGAGCCCCTCTGCTGTGAGGACAGGCTGAGAGGGTTGGGGGGTTCAGCCTGGAGAAGAGAAGGCTCCGGGGAGACCCTAGAGCCCCTTCCAGTCCCTAAAGGGGCTCCAGGGAAGCTGGGGAGGGACTCGATCAGGGAGGGGAGCCATAGGAGGAGGGGGAAGAGTTTGGCGCTGAAAGAGGGGAGATGGAGATGAAATCTCAAGGAAAAATTCTTTGCTGTGAGGGTGGTGAGACCCTGGCCCAGGTTGCCCAGAGGAGAATGATGACGGGACGCATCACCTCGGATACACTGATAGCGCACTGCAGGCGTATTATTAGTAATTAATCTCAGAAAGGAAACGCGGCTTGTAACGGCGTGTCCATCTTCACGCCATGAGGCTCAGCTGGGGACGGCTGTTCCCTTCCCCAGGTGTCTCAATGCCCAGTGTCCAGCTCGTATGCGGCACCTGGAATTGTGTTAGCAAATGGAAAAGCGAGGAAAAACTATTGCTACACATTTTTCACAGGAAATATACATTTTTCTTTCATTTGGATTGTAACTGTTCCAATGAAAAACAGATTCCTTTAGAACACTTGAAGAATTCTGCAAATTCCCCCACCTGCCCTGGTGTCTCTGATAAAGAGAGCGGCTGGCTGTGATAAAAACCAGCGACCAAACCTCCCCTTCCTTATCAGAAACCAGCATTTCTCATCCTTTCTGTTGCACCCCCCTTTCTCTGATTTTTCAATCTCTGATTTTCCCTTCCCACCAACTCACCGTGCTCCTCCCTGCTCCTCTGCCTCCCGACTCATTGTCCCAATGCGTGAAAGCCCAGAGCCCAAAGCACAGGAATATTGGGATTCACTGGCAAACTTCAGTTCTTTATATATTTTATACTAGGACAGTTAAAATGTAACTTGGGATAGTTAATTATATGACAAAATTTAATCTTTGTTAGCACATGTGGAGCTTAATGTGGACGACTCAATTAATATAGTAAGAGGAAAAAAAAAATCCTACCTTTAACCAAAATAGTGATATTGGTGCAAAACTGGTGTTTCCAGGCCTCGGAGTAATCCAGCAGAAGCCAGTGTCCCTCTTTTGAGCATTCCGCCTCCTGCAATGGAGATGAGGCGTGTACGAGAGAGTTTATGTAACACAGGCTTTTACTGAAAGATTTAAAGCAGTAAACAGGGTCCAAAAATAAAGGCTGTATTTTAAGAATAATCTAGGTGTTAGGGGATTAGAGCTGATAAACCCCTGTGCCGTAAAAGCTGTAGAGGTTTGTAATACCTGCCCCTTCCCGCTTTGTGCCCCTTCACCCTCGAGATTGGGCGGCACCAAAGGACCTTCTGTTGGAAGGCTTTTGCTCAGCCTGGAGAAAAGAAGTCTCCAGGGAGACCTTAGAGCCCCTTCCAGTCCCTAATGGGGCTCCAGGAAAGCTGGGGAGGGACTCTGGATCAGGGAGGGGAGCCATAGGAGGAGGGGGAAGGGTCTGACACTGAAAGAGGGGAGATTGAGCTGAGATGTGGGGAAGAGATTCTTTGGTGTGAGGGTGGTGAGAGCCTGGCCCAGGTTGCCCAGAGAAGCTGTGGCTGCCCCATCCCTGGAGGGGTTCAAGGCCAGGTTGGAGGGGGCTTGGAGCAACCTGGTCTGGTGGGAGGTGTCCCTGCCCAGGGCAGGGGGTGGCACTGGGGGGGCTTTGAGGTCCCTTCCAACCCAAACCGTTCTGTGATTAGTTTCACAGGCCGCTTAGAGAGACTTAAAAATGTGGACGGCTGTAATTTACACCACAAAACGGGTTTAAATGGGTAAAAAAAAGTTTATCTTCTTCTGTCCCTGCCCCCCAAACTCTCCCAGCCTCAGCAGACGTTGGTACTTGGCCTGAAATGTATACACCGAGGCAAATTAACACGAACAAAAGCAAATCACTGCTTTCTTCTCACACCTGTAAAAAGGGATTAACAGCATAGCAAAATACAAGCAAGGTCTATTAAGATCTCAAGGGGAAAATGTCACATGAGCATTACTTTGTGTGTATGTAAGAAAGTAAGTGAAAGCAAGATCTAGGAATAGAAAAGTAAAAATATTAAGAAAAAAATAAACAAAAGCTTGTAAACCCAATGCAAGAAAAGTTCTTGCCAAATTAAGACTGAGAAAGTTGCCCAGGAACCGCCAGTGTTCCTAACGTTACCTGCGTTAGTACTGGAAGAGATTTGGGGTATTCCTTTTAGCTATTTGGTTCGGGGCACAAAGTCAGAACGAGTTCCTGAGCTTTCAGCCTAACCCAGCCTGCTGTAAGGCGGCTGCCCCTCGCCTGCCAGCTGCTTAACTGGTTACGCAGGCTCTACGGTAGCCCATGGAATAAGCCTGTAATGTTTAAAGAGTACATATATTTCATTTTTATAACATGCATATCATTTGCATGTTAGAGAACAACAGGGAAAAAATGGGAAAAGTTGTAATACATTGCCTTAAATGCAATTCTTTAAGATATGGACAGAAAAATCAGCTTTGCGAACTTTTGGGCAGCTGCACTTCTATGTGTTTTTTATCAAAGTACAAAGAAAGTAAGTGCTTGTAACTGGAACACGATAGTAAAATTTACATAAGCTGTAGCCTAGGTAGTTCTGTTTTTTGCTTTTCATCCTAGAAGTATTCTAGCTTACATGAAATAGGCCAAAAAACATAGTTGCAGTCTGCAGACTTCATAACTCACGTTAAAAGGGGCTTTTTAAAGCAGTGACCTATTAAAATTCTTTTATTTCGTTAATTTGAGTTTTTTTCTATAACAAAAAACTGCTGATTAAAGCTAAATTTGCTTTTCCTTTCAACATCTTGCATTCCTATTAGTGAAGTCGGGTGATGTTAAAACCGAGCGCAGCTGTAACTCACTTTCATTATTCATCCGGTAAAACACCCACTTCCCAGTCCGTGAGAGAGACCCTCTCAGCTGTAATCAATCAAGAGCCATCACCTTCCAAAGCTGAATTTTATTGCCGTTAGGGCTACATTAAGGCCAGATATTCTGTACAGGAATGTGTGTAACAGCAGAGCCTCCAGGGAAAGGCAGCAGAGCTTCTTCGTCTGACTGACTGAATTAAAACTGAGTTAACAGACTGAATTAACCCGAATTAAAGTTTGGTCAGAGTTAAGGTCATGCAACCACGGTTTGCAATTTCCTCAGCTGAACGGTATCTGTTGCAACGGATCCGCTGAGGGAAACGTTAATTCCAATAAAAGGGCTTTTGTTACTTTCTTCCCTGGCTTTGTCCACGCTGACGCCGGCACCCAGAAAAGCTGTAGGAGTGGCCCGCAGAGATACAGTACGATGTAAAGTAGTTATCACTCCCATCACACACTTTTGCTCAAAGTTTTCTTCAAATGCATTTCTCAGCTCTGTGACCTGGTCTCACCCACCTGGTCCTTCCCCTCTCTCCAGCGTTTCCAGTCACGACATTGCTTATTTCTCCTCGCGTGCAGCGCAGTTTACTGAAGATTCAGTGAAGTCGACAATAGCACCCAATATTATCATTGTGGAGCAGATTAGAAGCTCAAAAGGGCTGGGAGCCAGGGAGCTATAAAACTTAACAGTCATTTCACAAGCTGAATTATCCGAGCAGAACTAGAGCTTCGCGTCCTGGAGTTTGTGCTTCTTCCCCACAACTGTCATCCACATGTGATTCATAAACGAGCCCGGCAGACCCACCGGGGTCAGTGCCACACCGATCACGGCTTTTAGGAGAGCCACAGCGAGGGAATCTCTGGAGACAGAACTTGTGGTTTCGTCTGCAAAGGAACAGCAGCGTGGCCTAATGAGAAAAGGGAGGTAGCTCATTGTGGCACCAGGCACAGGGAGAAGAAGGGCTTTTCCAGGCGTGAGGGCAAGTCTCTCAACTTGCTGGAAAAGCTGCCAGCATCGCGTTCAAGCGTGGAAAATTTTCCATACTGCCTTCCTTGTTGGAGGGCAGACAGATGTTACAGACCACAACTGTTCGGTCCCTTACGCTGTCCTGCATTGCACGACATAACCCTCTCTGCACGCATTTCATTGTACAAAAGCTTTCTTTTTCAGAGAACAGAATGTAGGAAAATAATCTCTTTAAAGGAACAAAGAGCAAATTACTTGTCTGTCTTAAAACATTTGATTAAATCATTCAAAAGGCAGCTCTCATTTTTTCCCATAGCAGTAATTACACTTTCTCACCCTACCTGCTCTTCCACAAGCATTTTCTTCACATTCTTACAGCAGAGATGAAAACAGATGCAACAGGGGAAGTTCCACTGCAGTCATATCCCATAATTTCCAAGGACTGTTCCAAAGTTTTTTTTTTTTCCATGAACTGGCTATATTAATGTTTAAAGGAAGAGTAAAAATATGTTAATACTAAATTTATATAAAGCTTTTGTTGTTGTTGTTGCTCAAGAACTCACAGAGAACGGATTTGGAAAGGTAAAATGTGCAAAATTCTTCTCTCCTTTCAATTGTTAAAAACATTTTTGGTGGCTGTAGCCATCCTGACAGCTTTTCTGTGACAAACTCCCAGACATTTCAGAAGCACTGACATTGAGAAAACTCCTTTTCCTGAAGACTTGTGGGCCACTTCGATGCCCTTTCAACTGCACCAGCCAGGATTCAGAGGTGAAACTGGATTTGATGGAGTTAACTTACATTTTTATATGGCTGTAAACAAGGCAGAAGGTGCCTATGGATGTGTTGGAATGGTGTGATATGGAGAGCTATAGGTGAAGTCTGGTGGACAAGGAAGGGTCCAACACTAGAGATACCAATGGCTGTGCTATGATCCCTCCAGTATACACTAGCATTGTGAGATTCTACCATCGGTTACAAAAGTGTTTTATTAACTAGAAAACACCCCGCAAGAAACTGTCACGTACGGGTGGTTTACCACAAAGCGAAGGAGGGACCCACCTGGCAGGTCAATTCACCAAACAAAACAGCACTTTCCAAGAAACAGGCATTTTTAAAGCTACATAACGAATTAAAACATAGCATCATAGAATCATTTAGGTTGGAAAAGACCTTTAAGATCATCGAGTCCAACCGTTAACCCAGCACTGACAAAAGCCACCACTAACCCACGTCCCTCAGCACCACGTCTTCCGGCTTTTAAACACCTCCAGGGATGGGGACTGAACCACTGCCCTGGGCAGCCTCTTCCAAGGCTTGACAGCCCTTTCCATGAAGAAATTTTTCCTAATATCCATCCTAAACCTCCCCTGGCACAACTTGAGGCTGTTTATTCTTGTCCCATCGCCTATTCCTTTGGAGAAGAGACCAACTTCCCCCCCTGGCTGCACCCTCCTTTCAGGGAGCTGTAGAGAGCGAGAATGTCTCCCCTCAGCCCCCTTTTCTCAGGGCTGAACCACCCCTGGGCCTTCACACAATTCGGTACCACAGAACTGAGAACACGAATTTGCTGCTGAGTAGGGGGATGGTTTACAGCAATAGAGAGCCAAAACCGGAACATGGAATATCCCCAGTGTAAATGTTTGCTTTAGAAGATTAAGTGTAAGCTTTGTTTGGAGGTTAAACACTGTTGAAAGGAATAGCCACACGAGTTAGCTGATATAAAAATGCCTTCTGAGAGGCTTTGACATAGAAACACTGGTTTGGGTGGGAAGGGGACTTAAAGCCCCCCCAGTGCCACCCCCTGCCCTGGGCAGGGACACCTCCCACCAGAGCAGGTTGCTCCAAGCCCCCTCCAACCTGGCCTTGAACCCCTCCAGGGATGGGGCAGCCACAGCTTCTCTGGGCAACCTGGGCCAGGCTCTCACCACCCTCACAGCAAAGAAGTTCTTCCCCAGATCTCAGCTCAATCTCCCCTCTTTCAGTGTCAGACCCTTCCCCCTCGTCCTGTCGCAACAGGCCCTGCTAAAAAGTCTGTCCCCATCTTTCTTACTGGCCCTGAAAGGCCACAGTAAGGTCTCTGCAAAGGGAATGCACCTCTCTGCCTCGCTCCATCAATTAACCTCACCGTTACCCTGGCACCTCCTCCAGAGGAAGATTTTGATAATCTTCAGAGATTTTGACTGACTTTTTCCAGTTTACTTGATGTCTTTTCAGGCTGCAGTTGGGGCAAACGCATAAAGCTTAAAATTAAATGGGGACGGAGGAGGTATTTACTGCTATATTAGTAAACTGCACATCAGAAGGAAAGAAAATAAAGACCTCGAAGGCCTGGCTTCTTACGCTGTGTTCTGAGGTGATTCTGCAACGGGGGAACCTCCGGAGCGCCAAATCAAAACTAAGCTGATTAAATTACTATGGGGAAACGTCGTTTTTTTCCCCTCAAACCGATGCCGGACGTCCCTCGGTGAAGCCCTGGGGGGCGGGGGCGGCGGCGGCGGCTAGCGGAGCCGAACGCCGCCGCCGTCCCCGACTCCTCTGATTTCGCCCGCCCGAGCGCCCTCCTGCCTCCCTTTGTATTTTTAAACCACGCTACAGCGTACCGCCCCGCCCAATCAAAACGCGCGCCCTCCCCCGGCGGCCAATGGCGGGGGGCCCCGCGGTTTTTTAAAACCGTCCCTCTCCGCCAATCGCCGCCCGGGCGCTCTTTAGTCCCGCCCCCCTCCCCCCGTACTCGTTGGAACCGGTTGCGGTGAGGAGAGCGGCTGGGAAGGGTGGGGGAAAGAGAGGCGGGGGGAGAGTGACGTGTGAGCCGCAGCCAGCCAATCCCCGGCGGCGCCGTGCGCGGGAGGCGGGGCGGTGGCCTGTTTGAACGGGGGCGGCAGCCAATGGGGTGCGGCGGTGGGCGGGGCCGGCGGGCCGAGCGGCTGTGGCGAACAAGAGGCGGTAAGTGCGCCGGCGGGCTCCATTCGCCGGCAGCCGCAGCAGCGGAGGGAGTAGGATTGCGCCGCCGCCAGGCAAGGCCGGGCCGCGGGAGGGCGGGAAGGAGCGGGGGGTGCCGGTCTGTGAGGGGGTGCGCGGCTGAGGGGTGGGAGAGGCCTGGCCGGGGAGCGCTGAGGCGGAGGGTCGGGCGGGAAGGCGGCCCCGGCCCTGAGGCGCGGCCCGCCCTCACTCTCCTCCTCCACCCCTCGGCCCGCCTCAGGGAGCCGCCGCCGAGCTCGCCATGGGTAAAGGCGACCCCAACAAGCCGCGGGGCAAGATGTCCTCCTACGCCTACTTCGTGCAGACCTGCCGGGAGGAGCACAAGAAGAAGCACCCGGACTCCTCCGTCAACTTCGCCGAGTTCTCGCGGAAGTGCTCGGAGCGGTGGAAGGTGAGCGAGGCCGGGGCGAGCCCGGCTGTCCGGGCCCCCGGTAGCCCACAGCGGGTCGGCAGGGCTTGAGCTGATCCAGGCTCTTCTCCTCTCCCCCTCCCTGCCTCCCGCAGACAATGTCCAGCAAGGAGAAAGGAAAGTTTGAAGAAATGGCCAAAGGAGACAAGGCTCGTTACGACAGGGAGATGAAAAACTACGTTCCTCCCAAAGGCGAGAAGAAGGGAAAGAAAAAGGACCCCAACGCTCCTAAAAGACCGCCGTGAGTGTTTCTGTGACCAAACAAAAAGGTATCAATTCTAAAGTCTGACACTTAATTTGAATCACTGTCTGTCACTTTTAGATCCGCGTTCTTCCTTTTCTGCTCTGAACACCGTCCGAAAATAAAAAACGAACATCCTGGCTTGTCTATTGGAGATACAGCGAAGAAATTAGGAGAGATGTGGTCTGAACAGTCGGCCAAAGATAAACAGCCGTATGAACAGAAGGCTGCAAAACTAAAGGAAAAATACGAGAAGGTAGAGTGGAAGTGATGAAAGAAGGGTTAAAGGTGCAGAGGTCACTGTAAATGTGTGACTTCTGTTTTGCACCTAAACCATCATATGGTTCATAATTCTAAGTCATAGAAGGGTTTGGGTGGGAAGGGAACTTAAAGCCCCCCCAGTGCCACCCCCTGCCCTGGGCAGGGACACTTCCCACCAGACCAGGTTGCTCCAAGCCCCCTCCAACCTGGCCTTGAACCCCTCCAGGGATGGGGCAGCCACAGCTTCTCTGGGCAACCTGGGCCAGGCTCTCACCGCCCTCACAGCAAAGAGTCTCTTCCCCAGATCTCAGCTCAGTCTCCCCTCTTTCAGTGTCAAACCATTACCCCTTGTCTTACCACAAGATGCCCTTGTAAAAAGTCTCTCTCCAGCTTTCTTGGTGGACCCCTTCGGATCCATGTCTAGAGATACTGCCAATGAGACACTTTCCTTCCAGAAAGCGGGGCATCTGCTTGAAAAATAAATGGTCATACTCCAGAACGCTGCAGTCCTAAAATTCCTAAAACTGGATCATGCGTTCTTTTGCCAAAATGTTTAAGCATGGAGCTTCCAAGGCTGAAGCCTCGCTTTTCTGTGCACGCTGCAGTTGATTTACACAGTGTAGTAGTATTAAGTTATTAAATCAGTACAGATTTGTCTCTAGACTTATGTTCCCCATGACTAAACAGCGTTTTTCTTGCAGGATATCGCAGCGTATCGTGCCAAGAGCAAGAGCGATGCAGGAAAAAAGGGCCCAGGTAGGCCTGCGGGATCTAAGAAGAAAGCAGAACCAGAAGAAGAGGAGGAGGAGGAGGAAGATGATGAAGAGGAGGAAGAAGAGGAGGATGAGGAATGAACGAATGTCCTGCTGTAAAGATTTATGCTCGAAATCCAATACTTTGCTAAGAATGTGAACTCGAGTGCAGCTCGTGGTTAGCTTCAGTATACAAATCTGTACAGAACTGTGGATAGGGAACGTGGTTCTCGGTAGGGACGCCCCTGTTTTTGATGTCAGTGGGAGCCCAGGGGCTGCTGCAGCTCCCTTTAGAGGAAAAAAAAAAAGAGTTGTGGAATGTTTCTGCGTATTTAATGGTTTTGTTGAAACTCAGTGACTGTTAGCCAGGTGTTTCTCCATAGCGAAGTAAAACAAAGGAGGTAGCTTAATAGCTGATCTTATATTTTGTAGTATAACGCATTGTATTACTTTTTTTTAAACAATTTTGTAATAAAATGTTGTACATGACTAGTGTTTTATTGTTGCTGTTTCCAAGAGGCTGGGTGCTCCCAGAGTGCCGGAGGATGAGGCTCTGCGGTGTTAACTCCTGGAGTTTTGACTGGATTTTAATTTTTTTTTTTTTAAATTTTTATTTTTAAGGTGTCTCCCTGTTGCTCATCAGCTTCTGAAGTGACTTTGTGTCCAGCCATTGTGTGTGTGTCTCACCTGTTTCCAGCTGTTTCTGGTCAGGTTTCCTCTTTGGCAGTGGAGCGGTAGCATCAGAGCAAATTGACTAGTTTTAGTGATTATTTGAAATGGGGGGGGGCTTTTGTGTTTTTATTTTTTTAAAATTCTGTCCAAGTGCTTCTAAATTGAAAGCTGCACAGGTTCCAGAATTTCACATACCACATCACAATAAGCGCATGTTGAGGTAATTGGGAATAAAGCTCAGAATTCTAATATATTCCTGGGTGAGGTATAAGGACTTTGGGGTTCAATTCTGTTTAGTGTTAATTGGCTCATTTGGCTCCAGCCCCAATTCTGCCATCAAAGTGCAGCAGGAAGGTTCAGAAAGGATAAGGCCGTAGAAGAAAAGCTGAGGTAGTTTTTCACATCTGAGTTCAATATGGACGATCTTAATGGAATTACTCACCGGGAACTTCTTGCTGGGGGTGAACTGGGAGGACAAGAGGTGGCTGAGATAGAGCCTGCTCCACAGACCTGCAGATACAGGTTGCCCCGAGAAGCTGTGGCTGCCCCGTCCCTGGAGGGGTTCAAGGCCAGGCTGGATGGGGCTTGGAGCAACCTGGTCTGGTGGGAGGTGTCCCTGCCCGGGGCAGGGGGTGGCACTGGGAGGGGGGGGGCTTTAAGGTTCCTTCCCACCCAAACCATTCCATGGTTTGGTGATTCTTTGGCGAAATCCTTGCCCATGAAGGTGAAAGAGCTCTGGTCTACCTGAGTTTGGCCTGATCTGCTTCTCCTAAGAGAAGTCAGCCATCACTGAAGGCTTTGCAGGACTAAAAAGCTGGTTCTTAGCAGAGGAATGAAATAGGAACTGGCCATCGGTTTCACCAGCGGGGGAAAATCAGCCAGAAAACCCCATTTCATAGAATCGTAGAATCATAGAATCGTCCAGGTTGGAAGAGACCCTCGGGATCATTGAGTCCAACCATCTACCCTACACTACAAAGTTCTTCCCTACACCATCTCCCCCAACACCACATCTAAACGGCTCTTAAACACATCCCGGGATGGTGACTCAACCCCCTCCCTGGGCAGCCTGTTCCAGTGTCTGATCACTTTACCCTGTTTGTTACCCTGTTACTCGGTAAAGAGCTAAGAACAGAACAAATACTTAGTGTTCCGTTACCATCTTCCCAACGGAACATAAAGTTTCCTTGTTCTTAGATCAGCCTCCTTGAGCAGAAGCCTGTTTGCAAACTTGGTCTGATTTTTCCCCAGTGAAACCTATGGTCTGAAGAATGTCTCTCTCTGTCTTTTTTTTGTTGGTTGGTTTGTTTGTTTGTTTTGATGTTTTCAAAAGGAAAACCTTGCTCAGAAGAACAGCTTTAGACCGGGGAACTGAATACGGTCAGGCTTTAGAACTCAAATAACACAAAAGAAATTGCAAACGGGTGTAGAGAAAAACATCAGAAAAAAATGGAACAGGAGTTTTATCTTTGATTACTTAATAATTTTAATTACTTAGTAATCTATTGAAGTGTTTCATCCCAGCATATCCCAGGCACCTTGGATATAACGTTGGTACATAATCTAGTACTCACGGCTCAGGGATGGTCACCGATCCTGCTTGACTCTTCATTAGTGCAATTAAGTAATTGTCACAGGTCAGCACCAATTAGTGAGTGAACCTCAACATTGATCCAACTATCCTGATACCCTGAGGTCAAATCTTCCCTCCAGCCTCAGCATTGGAGAGTCTCCTGATGTCCCAGGACTGGCTCTGCTGGAGGCCACCCAAGCCCTGAGGCTCTGGTGATGGCCACCAAAGCCTTGGGGCTTTGCTGGTGGCCACCGAAACCCCCAAGGCCCTGCTGGTGGCTACCCAATATGGAGTCAACCACCAGAAAACCCTGGCCAGCAAGTCCCGTGCCCCACCTCTGAGCTGTAGGGCTGTTTCCTGCCCCAAACATCTGCTGGGGCAGCCGTGAATCAGTTCCCCCGCAGAGCCCAAGGGATGATGTGTGCGTGGACGACACCACATCCTTCTAAAAGGCCCTCTGAGGACCTGGCACTGACCTGGCACTAATTACTCCTTCGGGAATTAACAAGCCCTCATCACTGACAGGCATCATCCCCTTCCCCTTCCGCCCTGGGATGCTCAGCCCCAGGGCTGCTGTTGCCATGACCTCATCTCGGGCATGAGTTTGGGTTTTTTGGGTTTTTGTTTTTTTTAAATACAGGTTACTGCTCTGCTGCTTCTCCTACCCCTCTGCTCCGTTCTCCTGCAGGAGACACCACTCACGTGGCCAAGCAGTCAGAAGTGGGGTTGGCTCTTGTCCCTAAAGCCACCGCCTTTCTTTTCAGGGAAGTCTATTAGCGAGAAAAAGAAAGGAAAAATGCAAACATACCTTTTTCCTCTTGGTGTGTGACCAGCTCCGACTCCTCCCCACAGGCTGTGGTTCTCGTCGCCTTCGTGGACCTGAAGGAAGGGGCCTTTTCCATCAGGCCACCAAGATCCGTCCGAGGAGAAGCTCCACCGCTGCCCTGCTGGAGAGCCTCCATCCAGCTGCTGGCCAGAGCAGCGCAATGAGGTAAAAAACCGAAGGATTGTGCACAGAACTTATTTCTTCCTTTATCAGGCCCCACGTTACATGGTAATGGAGAATTATTTAATTTGAATCTTTTTTAACCTAAAGGGAAAAAAGTCGCGCTTGATGCACAGCAAAATCCAGCGCAGTGCCTTTTGTGGGTTTTTTCTTCCGAAAAGTCTCCCAGATCAGAGAGAAGCATCAAACGTTGACATCTTGGGGGTAGTTTAGGAGATCTCGGGCTGCTTGGTCCAGTTTGAGAGCAGCGAGTGGATCCCAGCTGCAGTTTGGAGGCGGACGGTGCGGAAGAGGCAGAGAGTGGTCGCGGAGATTGGGTGGAATTAGGGAAAAAGTGAATTCCTCCTTGGATGCCACCAACGGGGACAGCGTCTCTGATGGTCTTCCCGGCGCTGGGGTGGCTGGTCACGAGGAGAGAAGTCCCCTCCGTCCCACCGGTCCCCGCTCCCCTCCAGGGACCGGCCGCTGCCGTGCTGCCCACAGAGAGGACAACAGGTACCTAAATAAAAAGCAAAACTTTTAATATTTGTCAGTTTGTAATATCAAAGTCATCTGGATTCAGAGACAGAGGGTTTCTGCGGAGACAACCATCCGTTTTTACTCAGTAAAAAGTATAGTAAACCCAAAAATTCAAATATTTTATTTACTTCACCTAAAAAACAAGCAACCCAATAAGTAAGATGTACATAGGTTCCCCAGATTTGTCCCTAATAAATTTTTTTAAAGATTTATACAATTTCTACAGAAACGTACAGTGTATCAAAATCTGCATAAATCAAATTTATAAAATATGTAGAAATGCATAGTGAGATTATCATCCACTTACAAAGCAAGAATATGGGAATTATTGGTTGTTTTTGTGTTTTTTTTTTTTTTTTTTCCAAGCCGGCTACAGTAGGAAAGAGTCATTCCAGCAACAGCTCCCCCCGGGCTCGGGTTCTGGGAGGTGCCAGTGGCACGCACAGATTCAGTCGCATGCGCAGCATCAGCTTTCCCAGGAATTGCACTGAATACCCATTTTTACCCATTCTCTCTCTCATGCATAGTCGTACGGTTAAATTAATCCACCCCCGACGCACGACAAGGAGTCAGTTTTCGTACACACGAAGGAACAAGTTCTGGCAACACACCCTTATTGTCCTTTTTTTTTTTGTTTGTTTGCTTTTACTTTTTCCCCAGTTTCTCCCTCCTTTGTTTTCTGGTTTCCATAGCTCTGCGAGGATAGGTAAGTTTAAAGGAATTCAGAACTAACGGAGCAGTGCAGGCAGCCCTAAAAAGACCAAAACTGTCACCAAAGAGGAGGGAGACCCCTCATTAACACCCGTGGGAGCTGCGGGCGTCACTGCTCCTGATTTCGGGGAAGTATTTCCTCGTATTTAATAGACACAAAATGTGGAACCAAGGGAGCAGGGGTAAGTCATTCCCCCTCCCTCCTCATTCGGGGCCAAGATTTGTGCTCCGAGCGGAGTTTTCTCACACGTTTTCCCTATTCCCGACACTATCACACCACGCTGTTCCGTCCTGTTTTCACCATCCCTCGGGAAAAATTTTCGGTGGCAAAAATAAGAAGAAAAATCGGTATGAATAAAGGCGGTTTCAGGGTTTCCATTCCTCTTTCCAAATCGGAACCCGGCAGCCCAAGGAGCTGCAAAGAGTTAGCCAGGTGTGGTCAGGAGCGGGACGGTTTTTACTCCTAATTAAAAGCTTTAGTTCCTCCTCCAAGTGATTTCAATTTAAAATAACTCTATAAACCAAGCATTGGCTTCTTTCTAAGTTTTACATAATTGTGCAGTTTTATTTTCTTCCTTCCTTTTCTTTTAAATTATTCCGGTGTAAGGCATGGTTTAACCAAGCGAGTTAGTGCTTTATAAATTCCCAGCCGGGATGGGGAGGGAGATTATTTCCATCAAATCGTACCAGCTCTTCCTCACCCCACGCGCCCAGCGGCCGCCCGAGCCCGGTAGCCAAACTGGCCACCGAAATCCCTCTGTGGCAACACAATAATTATTTGGGGGGTGTGTGGCACGGCCGGTCCTTACCCCCGGTGACAGCTCAGAAAAGCCTATCCCGTCAATTCCCAACAAATGCTTTTCCTCGGGGAAAAAGAGAGAAATGAAAAAAGAGGCACTAAATATGTCAAAATTCACCTTCCAAAAAAGCAGCATGACGGTGAGAGAAGGCCACCCTGGCTGGTAAAACCTGTGGCAGTGCTTAGTAAGATGTCAAATTAAATTAAAAAAAAAAATAAAAAAAAAAATAAAAAATATACAACAGGTTGAAAATCCCCCAGTTTCTGTGAAAAACCTGGTTTACTCCAACCTTTTCAAGTGTGTGTAAAAAATAAAACAAACAAACTGCCTTCAGAGCCCTGAGTGTAATCCCAAAGAAGAGGAGGCTTTTAGCCGTGTTCCTGGGAGGCACGGCTAACAGCACGGTAATTTACCAACTGAAAACCAAACCAAAAACCCAAAAAAAAAAAAAAAAAGAGAGATGTAAACATCTACAGAGTTTAAGGTAAAGCAGTTTTGTAAACATTAACTGCGGATGATAATGTTATTGTCATAATAATCATCACAGTTCCTCTACGTCCTTCATCCCAGCCGGCGGCCGTACGGAGTTCATGATTGCAGCAGTTTTCCAGGCGGTTTCCAGTCCGGTCCCAGTTTGGGGGGGTCAGTGGGAAGGTATGTCCCATCCCCCCCGCCTCCCCAGAGCTACACGCTCAGGATGTTGTTCATTTCCCACTTCTGCGAGGCTTTCCCGGAGTCGCACTCGGAAATGAAGACTTGATGGAGCACCTCAGAGCGGTCCAAGCACTTCCCGGATGGAATGTGGGTGAATCGGTGCAGGTTCTGGAAAAGAAAACCATGGGGAACGTGCCTTGGGTGTGGTGGTTGGGGGTTTTTAACATTTTTGTTCACAACTTTAATACAGCTATTTAAAAAAAACCAACAGGTTTTAGAGGCCCAGAATGGATCAGTTTTTACTCATTTTATTATTTGTTAAACCTGGACTTTCCCAGCCTTCGTATTATCCATTCTGCTGGTGACCACCAAAACCCCTGGGGCTCTGCTGGTGGCCACCGAGGCTCTACTAGAATCATAGACTCATAGAATCATTCAGGTTGGACGAGACCCTCGGGATCATCGAGTCCAACCATCTTCCCTACTCTACAAAGTTTTTCCCTACACCATATCCCCCAACACCACATCTAAGCGACTCTTAAACACATTCATACTAGTTGCCACCAAGGCTCTGCTGGTGGCCACCCAAGCCCCGATGCTCTGCTGGTGGCCACCAAGGCTCTACTGATGGCCACTGAAGCCCTGGGGCTCTGCTGGTGGCCACCAAGACTCTGCTCCTGCTCGAGCAGCACCAGCATCCCGCTCACCCACGTGGCACACAAACATTATTGATTTTTAAATTTCAGGCGTAAGGAATTTGGCTGCCTAAATGCAGAGGAAAGCTGGGGGGAAATGGCGTTAAGGGGACTCATAACTACGCAAAACACTAGATGGACTGAAGGAAAATGCCCATGGAAGGAAAATCGCCCCGGCAGAGGCTCTCGGACACGGAGCCAAGCGCTGAGCGGCCACAGCCAAGGATAACGTCACCCTGGGACTACTCCGTCTCATTATTTTTTAAGAGCCAAACAGAAACACAACCTTAGATGTTTTTTAGAATCACGCTCTCAAAGCCCGCAGAGAGGAGCCGCGGATGCAGGGAGGGAGGGAGGGGGCCGCCCCCCGCAGCCAGCATTCCTCCCCTGCAGCGGGAACTCGGGGGCTTTGCAATCCCAGCGCCACACCCAGCGCTCACAACACCGCCCCTAATTAGCAAAGGGCTAACGAACGGGGGAAAAAAACACCGAAGGAGGCAGAGACAGCACAAAAAGGCAGAGTGTGCAGAGTGTGCAGAATTAAAAAGTGCAGAATTTAAAAGATCTGCTGCCTGACCCTGTCCTAGAGCTTCATTTGCGGAGACACATAAAATAGTTTAAAAAAAAAAAAAGAAAGGTGCAATAAAACCCCAGGATGCAAGTTACGATTGCTTTTTTCTTTCCCGCCCTCTCGCTGCCGCTTACCTTGAAGTACTGCCAGTCCCTGTGCTCGTTCTGGTTACAGTGGGTTATCAGAACCTTGGACCCGTCCGGCCCCTTCGTTAAGCACTGGTCGTACTGCATGAGCTGATTGGCTTCGTTAATTCGGAAGAGCTAAGAGTGGGAAAAGAAAAAAAAAAAAAAAAACAAACAAAACAAAACAGGCAACTTTTTAACAGTTGACTCAAAACAACGAGTATTTTAGAAACGCTGAAAATACCACCAAAACCACGTCATTCAAAATATTGTCCCTGTTGTCACACCCGTCTCTCGGGAAAGGTCTTTGTTTCACAGGATGTAACGCGCGACACTCACTTTCACGGAGAACTTCCCCGGGGGGTTTCCAAGGGTAAGAAACTTACCCGGCTGGACCGAAACTACACAAAATAAAGGGATGGTGATCTGGGAGGTTTCTGAAAGCCTTTGATTAAAGCCTTTGCGTGATGTGACAACAATTCTCTCTCCCTCTCTAAAGCTCTGGGCCTGGACACCCAGTTCACGTGATGGCAGTAAAACTTTGGGTGTTTTTCCCACGGAGGAGCTCAAACTAATGCATCCAGATACAAAAAGATCACCCTGGCTTCTTATGAAATAATCCTTAGAGGGTTTTGGCGGGTAACAGATACAGGAAAAGCAGTTCGGGGAACTTTTTTTTCATTAAATATCAAAATAAAAGAGACATTTCCAAGGGCTACAAAGAGCTGACCCTCTCTCTCCACGCGGTTTCACGGCTGCCCTGACAAGACTCGCCCGGTTCAGGTCGTCACCACCATAAATAAGGGCTTTAAATGCTGAAAAGTTTCCCGGCTGAGAAAAGGAGATAGAAATGGAGAAGAGCGGGGAGGTTTGCACAGGCACAGGTCAAACCCCCCACGGCAGCGTGGATTGCAACCACCTACTGGCAATTACGGTCTGGCAATTAATTTGTAAACGAAGCAGAGATTGTGCTGGATTCCTCCTCTCCTGTGGCGGAAGACGAGTCGCTGCCGGAAGGTGTTTTATCCTTCTCTAAGAGCAAATCAGCTTTGTGAATTAACGGAGCCAACGTGAGTAAGGGAGGTTGTTTCTGAAGCATTAATTATGGAATTATTTAGTGCAGACAAATGATTAATGCTGACTCAGCAACCGCGCTATGAGCCACGGTTGTTCCAGCGCCGTGACACAGTTGCTTTAAAACAGCCCTTCTTTCCTCAGGCACCAATTTGCCCTCAATTTTGTACCCTTTGTGTTGGAAATGCTATTTTCAGACCCCCGTATTTTCATGACATCGGTGCCCTTATGGAAAACCCCAACTCCCGTCCTTGTGGCTGGCACCCAAGTGACTTTTCCTACGGGGCAAGCAGGAGCCCAGCCCGTGGCCACCTGTGGCAAGCACTTCTCCTCCAGCCTAACCCCCCCCGGGCTCCTCACCTGGTTCCCCCCCATGCGGTGGCAGGGCCCCAGCTCCACGAAGCCGCCGTTGGTGTGGCCCATGCTGTCGATGCAGTACGCCGTCTCGAAGCCTCGGATCTGCAAAAGGGGGGGGGTTGCATTTTAACTTTTTTAACCTTTATTTTAATTTCTTTTAAAAAAAAACCCCACCCCTACATTCCAATTCTGGAAAGAAGAGCTTTAGATATAACTGAAGACAGGGCTAGAGATTAAATAATCCTTCAAGGAAATATGGAGATAATTGAAAAAAATCACACCTCTTAGAAAATATATAATTTTTTTTCCTCAAGTTATATCTCTATCACTCTTTGGCTCGTACCATATACCTTAGAACAGCAGCAAAGAGCCTGTTTTCAGAGTGATGTCAAGTAACAACCTCTTCCTTTTAAGTTCCCATTTTTTTTTTTTTTTAAATCTTCTAAAATAAATGCCAGTTCCATGCTGTACCCACCTCTCCCCAGTCCACGTTTTTGGGTGGCAAGGGATAATAGGAGGTTATGTCGTACGCTATTTCCTCCATAAACCACTTAAAGCTCTTGCAGTTGTGATCCTCTCGGAACTTCTTCAGCTCGGAGACATCTCCGTAGGGCAGCGCCTTGGTCTCCGGCCGGCTGGCGTAGAAGTAATCCCGGTACTCGTCCCACCACACCTCCACAACCCGCACGTAGTTCTGGGAGGAACAAGGACATTGCTGCACATTCAGGCCCGAAATTCAAGCGTTTCTTCTCAAAAAGCGACAGCGTGAAATTATTATATGGCGCTGATCATTTGTCACCTTCCGCAGATACCACCAGACTCACGTGTGTTATTTTCAAGTGACATTTTAGGGCTGAAGCCAGAAAAACAAACTGCTTGAGGAGAGTACTAAGACTTTTTCTTAAGTTTAGAGGATCTTTATTTGAAAATAAAGACTCCTCAGTTGTGGGTGCAATGAAAGGCTGCAATCACCTCCTGCGAACCAGCACCGCAATTCAGAGATTGTGGTCACCCTTTTACTACAGAGAATGTATTAAAACACGGACATTGGTCCACTAAGGGTGAAAAAATTGAGTATTAAAGGGGTGAGCTATGACACACCCAGGAGATTTTACCTTCCCAAATAAAGGGGTCTATGAAAATGACTCACAATCCTTCTTCTCAGTCCCTTTGATGGCTCCTGTCTCTCTATTACCTGTTTTCTTGATGCACACTCCCAGTTGTACAATTCTTATGGCATTAGTGGTCTGGGGAAAACAGGCTCCATAGATGTGATAACGGCACAAGTGATTGTGAGTTTGACTTCTAATCCCCATCCAGCGTAACTGGAACAAAGCCATAAAAGAGCCCATTTTCTGTGGGATGGGAAGGAGCCCAAAGGGGCAGAATTCCCACATCCCGCCTTGCACGGAGAAGGAACTTTGCATTTTAGAACCTTTGGTGTTTCGTTGGATTCAGCAAATGGACAAGCAGACCCACCAAAGGTGTAAATATTCACTCAGTAAATATTTTTGATCAGTTTTTCAGGAGAGTGCAATGGTTTTTATCGTTTTGCGGAAGGCAAACAAGCCCCTTGCCTGCCCTGAGCGATGGAGCCATCAATGGCCATCCTGTCTCCCAGCTGTGCCCATCACCCCTGCCCTCCCTCGTACTCATCCCTGTCCTTGTCTGATCAAAATATTAATCAATTCCCATTACTAACAGAGGATTTTTATTTTTTGGGGGTGCCAGGTTAGTTTTCTACCATTAAATTGGGCTGGGACATTCCCCTTTCAACAGCCCCAACCGCTGGCTCAGCTCAACCACACTCTAACCCCACCAGTGGTCATCATCCCAGGTAACATCCAGGAAGATGGCTCTGGGCTCGGAATTCCCAAAGAACTGGGTCTTTGGGAACAGGATTTGCCCACACCAAAACACTGCACAAGAAGCAGCTCGAAGTAGGCAAGAGGAGACCTTGCAGGAGGGTGGTCTCTCTTTCTGCTGGTGGGGAGGTGGAGCAGGAGATGGGCTCCAGGAACCTCTGCTCTTAATAACGGTGGGATTGGCACAGAGATTTCCCTCCCGCAGGGATGGACCGTCTCAGCTTCAGGCAACAAATAGATTTCCTACTGATAATTTAAGTAGTTTTATCTAAAACTGTTGTTATCCAATGTCAAAACCCGTCCCCGGGACTGCAGGGAAGCGGTACCTTGAGGGTGGGAGAGGAGCCCACGTAGACGGGGGGCGGGTTGCCCTGCCAGCCCTGCAGCCGGTAGATGTGTCCCACGCGGGAGCAGGGCACGAAGAGCAGCTTCCCCCCGCACTGCCAGATCTGCCAGGCAAAGCACAGGGGGGGAAATTCAGATACACGCACAGGAATTTAAGCCAGACAAAGAGATAATAAATTACGGAAGAAATGTCAACCACTTTTCTTACAATGCTGTGTGATACAGTTAAATATTTTCTCTTCAGATGCCACATAAACACAAGCGGTGTCTGAAATGACAGGCTGTGTTGGGAACACCTTCAACTCGGCCATTAAATAACTAAATTACTTTTTTAAAAAAGCTCTGAAAAAAGTTTGCCATCTCATTTTTCTCAATAAAGACTAGTAGGAGAGGGGAATGTCTTTGGTAATCCATTGTTCCACGAACAAACAGCTTTTTCTTTAACTATAGCAGCTGAGAATAACAAATGGTTAAAACATGTCACCATTCTGAAATTCCCTCCCTCCCACACGGCCTTGGATAATTTACAGGGAAAAAAAACAACATACCTAAATCTGAGTTTAGCTGTGCAATAATTTTGACAAGTTTGAAATGCATCAAATCCCAGTGCAAGCTAACTTTGAGGATGTCCCAAATTAGCCCGAATTCCAAACTAAAAACATGACCTGACAGTGTTAGGAGAGATGGGCAAAGCAGTTCCCTTCCTTCATTCCATCCTCTTATTAATCTTCTTAAGTTTCATCAAACACCCCCCCCCCCCGACCCTCAGATGCACAAGGCCATTGTATTTGCTGTTTGCTGAGAAATGTTATTTAGCTCTTCTGAAGACCCGTGTGATCTGATGAAACCAGCCTGGAGGTCTCTCCATCCTCAACCCTTCAGTTACAAACCCACTGCAGGTCATTCCCATCACCATTTCACCCCAAATGTGATGGGCAACGAGGAGGACAGAGACCCGGGGAGTGTAACATCCTCAATAACCACCTTTTGCATCTGAATTTACGGCTGAGCGAGAGCGCTCAGAGCCTCCCCTCCAATTCCTGACACAGAATTCAGCAAACTCCAGATTGCTGCTGAGGAAACGGGATGTCTCCGCTTGTGCTCGCTAACTGGGACAGGCTCCTGCCGTCTGCCGCTGCTGTCGTTATTAGGACTGAAGCTACAAGGAGCCAACGATGATCATCGTCTGCCTCCCGCTACCTGAAGGGCAGGCACTTGCCCGGGAGGGGGAATAAATCCTCCTGAGGTGGTTCCGAGTGATGCACTCAGTGGCTCCGTTAGGAAGACTTCTTTGGTAAAGAAGTTCTTGGAATTCAGAAAAGTACATGAGGTCATTTTTCCCCCAGAAAAATGGGAAGGAGAAAACCAAATGGTTTTGTTGCATCACTACAGACTGTTAGAGGCATCTGTGCATAAACTGAGTCCTGCTGCTGCTGCTCTTTCATTAAAAACAACATTTCCCCTTGCAGACAGCACTCCGTTCCCACCAGCAGATCCACCAGATTGGACATTTTTTGGGGGGGGTGTGACCCCAAACCACTCAGAAAAATTCAGGTCTCAGAACCAAAGCCCCCAGGGGGACACGGTGGGGGACAGACAACTCTGCCACAGCATCTCCTGGCCACCAAACCTTCCCGGCTTGGCGAGGTTGAGGTGCTGCAAATCTGCCTGAACCCCAAACAGAATTATTTAGAGAAAAAAAGACCAACTAAACGGAATAAGTTTTCAGTTTTCGGTGTTACCTTGTAAGAGATTTCGAAGTTTTCCCCCCCCCAGATCTGAAGCCCCGGGTCATAGAGCCCCAGCTCGAAGAAGAAGTCGCGCTCGATGGCGAAGAGCCCACCAGCCATGGCGGGGGACCTGCGAGAGGGACACAGCGTCACGCCTTCTGACGAGGGGAACGCGGTAATTAAGGAAGCAATTCACCCGTAACATAGAATAAAGATTAGGTAAATGGCAATACACTGAAAAAACCATAAAGCTTTGTCACCGGCTTCCAGCAATTTTCTGAAGCGCCATTTGTATAATTTCTAGTGAAGTCAAAGATTTTTTTAATTTTTTAAATTTTTTTATTTAGACACAAAATGCAGGTGGGTGTTACCCGCTCAGCCAGCCACACGCTTCTGCTGAAATCAAAAAAGGGAAGGCTCAGCGTGACAAGGTGTTTGTCTCCTGAAAGTCCTTCAGGCTGCTGAGAGAAGAGACGAGAGAGTAGAACTGGCTGTTTGACCTTCTGAGGAGCTGCCACATGGAAACTTATTGTCTATTAAACAAGGAACAGAGTTTTTTGGGCTGAACAGCACCTTTCTCTCTCCTCCCTCCGGCTGCTTTCCCACCGCTGCCACACGAGACACTTTTCTTCATACTCAGGGAAATTTTTAAGAGGGCCCGGATCAACTTGTACAAGGTTTCCCTCTTGGTTTATTTATTTTTTAATTAATTAATTTTTTCTTAATGGCTTTGTAAATCCCCCCGTGTACACCAGGGCTCAATTAGCAAGTTTTAATGCGTTGAAAAGCCGCTGTGGTTTGGACAGGAGCATTTTTGCAGAGCAGCTCCAACCACTATCCCTTGGTAGCTCGAAATGGAGAAATGAAGCCATTTCCCACGTACCTACTGAGGGTTTCTCACCTGCTGAGCAATAAACATATTAAAAAATCCTTAATGGATAGAAGCTGGAGTCCCCGCTAAATTGGTAATTTATAAAAAAAAAAAAAAAGCTGGTAAGGAAAAAGTGAATTCTTTCTGACGTCGGATGATGTGCAGCACTGAAGGACCGGGATCACTCTTGTGAGCCGAGTGAAGGACAAGGGAAATATTCCTTCTCCTCCAAAGCAGCAGAAGATGGGTCATTTCTAGCACCCTTCAGTCTCCTCATTCCATGAGATTTTTAACTTTGTGCTGCTCCTTTTAACAGTTATTACAGTTTTCCCAGAAAATAAGGGGGGTTTTCCGTTTTGTTATGTGTATTGAATTAAATTCCCTACACATACTGCGACCTCAGAAAATATTTTACAGAAAAATCTTAAGGAAGATTGTTAAACAGCCTGCTTCTTTCTCAGACGTGATCTATTATGGAGCAAGTGGGAGAACTATGACAAAAGGGATTTTTTTTTGAAGCATCGCGGTTATTGGAGCAGCTGCTCTCCCGTCACCTGGCCCCGTTACTCCTCAACGTCCCCTCGTCCCCCTTTCCCTTCTAAACCAGGCAGCCCTGGCTGGTAAAAGTCACCATTCCCTTGGTCCTATTTGCCTGGGTTTTGCCCCAAGAAAAGGCCGGGACGTGAGCAGAGGCGGGGAAGGTCTCTGTTTAGAAGCTGCCCTGTACCTCTGAAAGCGTTATTAAAAATAAAGTCATCTTTTAAAGCACCCTGCGAACATGTGTTCTGTGTTTCTGGGAACAGTTTAAAGGCTTTTTAAGACCTGTTTGGATGGTAAACACAGAAAGGCAACAGCGATGCTCGGAATAGTTTATCCCCCTCTAAGCCCATATGAAAGTTCCAATGTGGGCAGCCCTGTCAGAAAACGGTATTATTTATACCGGACCCAAAACAGATCAAAGCTTCATGGCTTCCTCCCATGTGTTGCCATTTTAGCGGAGAACAATCCCGGGGTGAGGACAGGGAATAACTGACACCAGCTCTGACAAGGTTTAAATCACGTATAGGAGCCGGAGAGGACCTTGGATGCCGAGGACGTGGGGATTGCTCTCCAACGCAGGAACACCAGAGTTAAGTGCGAAGGGGAAAGTAATAAAAACCAGCAGAACCACAGCCTCCCAGCCTTGAAAAGCCACCCAGAAACCCTCCTTTCTGCCCCGGGGTCTCCAGCCAGTTCCTCTGTGTGCAGAAGACGACATATATCCTCCTCCCAAAGCGAAAGAAAAAGGTGGGAAAACTGTGAAAGTTATTGGAGTTCTTCCAGAAAACACAGTGGGGGGGTTTCCTTTTTTTTTTTTTTCATATTTTTTAATGTTATGTGTATTAAATTAAAATTCCTACACACACCGAGACCTTAGAAAGTACCCAGCCCAGAGTCTTAAATACTCTGCTTCTCTCTCAGACGGGACCCGTTACGAAGCAAGCGGGAGAAATATGGCAAAAGGGAGTTTTTTCCCCGATGGAGGCGCAGAGCGCGGGCACTGGAGGCATGCATCAGCCCACCGCCGCAGCCACAGCCCTTACGCGCCCCCCCGGCTACCAGCAACACTCACAGCATGCTCCTCACTGCAAATCGAAGGGTTAAATAAGCAATAAGCTGCTTCCAACACTACTTTTACAAAAAAAAAAAAAAAAAAATAATTCTCAATGCTAAATAAGGTTTGCCCTGGAACCCGAATCCCACGGCGTTTGGTTTTGCCAGAGAAACCCCCCCGTCGGTCGGTTGCGCACCCCGAGAGCGGGAGCAGAGGGAAAGGAGCAGGTTGTGGCAAAGGGGGGTGTGATTTAAGGAAGCGGCCGGCGGGGTTAGAAGAGGGGAAGGTTTCCCAGGCGAGGAGAACATGCGAGTTTTAGCGGCTCAGGCTCCGGCAGAAGAGGAGAAGGGGGTGAGTGATTTTTAGCGATTACCGATAGGGTTCGGTTTTTGTCTTTCTGCTCTCCTTCTCCCGCTTGGCGAGGGGCACCCTCTTCCAGAGCATGCTCCAGTCCCACGCTCCTCTAGCAAACCCGTCTTCGTCACCACCCCCTTGGGGCACAATCTTAAAAGTGTGGCCCTCTATGACATCTATGAGGGGGACGGTGCATGTGGTTCTGCCGGGCGGGACGGCGAGGGCAAGGACCCCCGGTGGCACACAGGGAAAACAAAAAAAGAGTCGGGGAGGGGGGGGAGGGAAAAAAAAAAAAAGGACAATTATCCATTAGGATTGACAGTAGGTAAACAGCTGGCTTTACCGATAAGGCTCAGTTTTATGCTTTCGTTTGGACTTTTCCTTGTGGCTTAAGGGAACGCGTTTCCACAGCAAACTCCAGTCCCAGGCCCCTCTGGCAAAGCCATCTTCATCCCCACCTTGTTGTGGCTCAATGGAATAATCATTCCCATCTATGTAATCTATTAGAGGTACAGTACATGTAGTTCTGAAACATTTACAGAAGGGAAAGAGAGAGCAAAATACAATTTCAGAAGGAGCAATCTGTCTAATCCGAAATTCACACCGTCAGTCATTAACCTCACGGAGCAGTCTATATGGAAAGTCACTTGTAAACATGCTAAAGACGAAGCCTCTTTAGAAGAAAAAAAGAGACAGTCCTTTCTTTATGTTGGTTTAAGAGGTCCTGAAAGCAGAAAAGTTAGGTCTGAAATGCTAATATATTGATTCATTTATCAATACTTGTTCCTTTACGTGCACTTCTTGGCATCGCTCTTCTAATAACGCACTGCCCGAGGCGGTTAATGTTAGAAATGTAATATTAAATTTAATACTAAATTGAAATCTAACCCCTCTAAAAAACTTTAGAGGGCTGGGCTCCCACAGTATCATCATTTCCCCTAATTTCTATTCGTATCAGATCTCAGCTGTCAACAAGTATGATAAGCTCATCAGACTTGTTTATGTAGGGGCTTTTACTAGTGTAAAACATGGATTTTCACCGTTCTGTCCTATTCCACTGCCCACATCCAACCTCTCGGGATACAAAAAGTTACTGTGCTTTCCTGGCAGCAATCTTCAGTCCATTTTTGCCTGTCTGATTTTCAATATGCTCCCCGTTGTGATCTATCACATAGAATATTCACCAAGGAAAAGACATTATCTTGTTATCGCCCCAAATTTTCCCAAAGGGCTTCCTGGTGACCAAACCTGGAGCATTTCCATCTCTTTAAGTCAAAGAAGCGCTAACACCGTGCTGTTTTTCGGGGCCGCAGCAGCAGCGGGGGCAAATATGGTCTTTAAACTGAGTTACAGCCTTTAGAACACACAGAAAAAACCCTCTTCAGGAAAGCCCTGGTAGTAAGAAAGGTTAACAAATAGTTTTTAGGATTAAGCAGTTGTTTTTTACGGGATTAAAGACTTTAAACAAGCACGTGGTTTCCTCAACGCCCCCCCCAGCTCGGAGCACAGGGCTCAGCAGCCTTGAGACCTGGGGAGGCTCCGCAGCCCCTGGTTTTGTCGAGCTGTTTGGTTTGATCAGGCTCCTTATTCAGCTGGAATGGAACATTTTTATAACAGCCCCTCGGACTGTGCAAAAGACAAGAGTTGTCTTATATTTAATCTACACTAAGCAAAATATTCAGTGTTCCTATTAAAATAAACCAACCAGAGAATTATTCACCCAACTATTTTCCTTCCTCCCCACACAGCTTTTAGACCGGGAGATAATAAAATCATCAAACAGCAAATATTGCCACAGTTTGCTATAGCTATACATTGATATAGATATAAAACTCAGCGACTGTAGTTTGAAAAGCAAAGATTTTTACTGTGCCTTTTCCTTCCTAAGAGGGCAGACACTGGAAATAACGGGAGAACGTTACCTGTCCTTAGATATAGGAGCTATAAGTGGCGCATACCAATTAGTTCCCACCTCACAATGGGCATCGAGGTAAACCAAAACCTTCAAAAAGAAAAAAAAAAAAAGTAAAGTCATTAATATTTCTGTATACGAGATCACAATGATTTAATTAAGCTTATTTACACTGAAATACTTTCATATTATAAACTAAAAAATGAAGCTTCAATGAGTAAAATTAATCTCTTTTTAAAACAGTATCAGTAATACAGTATTACGTTTCTCCAGGTCTATTTGAACATAGAACCACCACCATCTTCTCCCCAAAAAAAAGACAAAAAAAGGAGAGACTTGTGTGTGAAGCGGCTCCCACCTGTCCCAGTTTCGCCTTCTGGGCCCCGATGCTCCTGGCTTGGATTAAACCTTCCCTCCTCTCATTTCGAAACACCTTGACGAGGCCGTTCCACTGCTTAATATACTCATCCAGCCGCTCTTTTAAGTGTGCTATCAAGTGACAAAGAGAGAGAAAAAAAAAAAAAAAAAAAAAAAGTATTTTGGGTGAGGTTTAATAATAACCAGGGTTTTTTATTAACACAACCCAAACACAAGTCTACTTAAAACCAGCTGCAGCCGTGGAAGAGCATCTTTGCAGCCCCACTCCCAAGCCCTGAAGGTGAGGGGATGGAGTCTGGGAGCTCTCAGACTCTGTGGCACATCCGAAGAGACACAGAGGACACAGTTGGCCGCTCCATGGGGGACCTGGGTGGACAATTCCCCCTTCAATAGGTCTCAAAGTGGCTTCCAGGTCTTTGTCGGGATTTCACCCAGGCAGAGAAGTTTCTACCCTTCAACACATGGTCCTTCCTCATCGGACGATGTGACACGGGCAGCTGCAGGCACGACTTTGCAGTTAAACGTTTCTCTTCACCCTTTTTTTGCCTCACAATTTTTTTGTGTCAGTCCATCAAACCTGGGAACCCCAGACAGAAACCCACCACACTCAAGCTACTGCCCTCCCTCACCCAGACCTGTCCCCCCTTGGGGTTGGGGTGGACTCATGCCAATCTTCAACTGAAATTAATAAAGAGTAATTGGAGGGGGAGCACAGCAGTGAACAAGCTGAGGTGCATCACACTGCTGAGCACATCATGGACCCCACAGTGAACAGAGACCTTCAGCCACAGGGACCTGGTCAGCAAAGGGACCGGTGACCACCTAAGCATTAAGATGGGCTTATATGGGCAAATAGGGATGTGTATTTGCACATGGGTTGCCATAGTGCTTAGTGACATGGGTTAGTGATGGTTTTTATCAGAGTTAGGTTGATGGTTGGACTAGATGATCTTAAAGGTCCCTTCCAACCCAGACAGTTCTATGATTCTATGGCTCTGACAAACTAATCTGGCAACCCCATTCCTACCACACAATTTGACAAAAGGAGCCGAGTGTTGGATGCTATTTTGGCACAGATGATCCTGTTGAGGACTCCCAAGGGCAGGTGGGCACTTGCCCTTCCAGGCTACACTCATTTAGCTACTGCTGGTCATTATCAATCTATTTTTGTAGTGAAAAGCTCAGAAGAATTGTCAACAGCCTCAGGTTTTCTCAGTTGGGAACCAAACTAAGGCATCCGGGCACTGGTGTGTCCACACTGACCCAACGGGGAGGGACACATGGTGGGGAAGGAGAAGGATGTCCCATCGGGGAAGGAGAAGGACTCAGCACCAACAAGCCATCGGGCCACTCCAGCAGCAACATTTTCTGCACCCCAGATGAAAATAATTCAATCCTGGAGCTTGCTGCAACTTAACGTTTCACTCTGGTTTATATTCTTGCCAACAGTATTAAAAGAATAAATAAATCTAGTTTAAGCAAAAGCTACATGTAAATAACTGAAAAAAGGAACTGGTTTTTCGGAAGTGAAGTTTCCAAACTTGAAAATTCCACAGTTCTCCCAAAGAACAGCCTTCTACTACCTTTTACTACTTCTACTTCCACTACCTTTTAATACTCTTATTATCCCTCCTCTTTACCTTTATAAAAGAACAAGTTTTCTCAACTAAAAGTTTTACACATCCCCTTCTCCTTTCCCACACACATTCACAATTTCTTTTGTAAATCCCTGTGCAGTAGGAAAACCTCAAGGATATATAAATATGGAACTAGAGCAAGAGCAGTTTTATAACACGTGTGGTATAGAATAACACGTCATGTAATACATCTAGAATATATGATGGGAGAGCTGTGATACAAATTTTTGTAGGATCAATTCATTGGAGTAATGAGGTCATGCTCAAGCAGCACTAAGAGGATCTTTACACCACACCGTTATTTATGCAGCAAATTCCAAGTCCATGCCACAGAAGGACCATCAGGAATGTTTTAGGGATTTAAGCCCTGAAGTTATTTCCAGCCTGCGAAGCCGAACGTTTCACTTGTCCGACGTTCAGCCGTGTCCGGCTCACTGGGAGCTCTAAAACCCCGTCACGCCGACGGCAAAAAGCTTTTCCGCAGCACAAGGCTCAGGGCTTTGCAGTCCATTAGCTGAAACCCTGCCGGGGCAGCAGCAAGTGCCATTTCCCACAGGAAAACGGGATTTTTCCCTCCTCCCCACACTACAGAGACTGTGTGACAGTAGTGTATAAAATCATGTATAAAACCGTTAGATATATTGTTTGGCCAGTGCTAAATTTTGTTCACCTAGACCGTCTATTTACTCCATCTGTCAACAGCAATTCTGGTCTTTGTTTAAAAATGTATATTTTTACCCTTCAAAATATTACTATCACCAATCTGGTCCTCCCTTGTTTGGGTTCTTCTCTCTTCTCTCCTCCTCTCTCCCGTCTCAGTGCATGAATAAAGTGTGAATAAAGATTTTAAAAACACATCCCTTCTCCCAAAGACCTGAGGCACTGCAGAGTACGAGGGGAGAGAGGAAGAAAGTAGGTTTTTTTCCCCACCTCGATTCGTGGATGCCAGTTCGGGAACTAGAAAAGAAGGATGTGAGAAGCCCCAGAGCAGCTCCAGGAACGTGGGGCACAGCTCGGGCCCTGCCAGGGATTAACGCCTCCCCTCGGGTTATCTGGTGGGCTGCCCCATCGGTGGGAAATATAGACAGCAACAAAGGAGAAAAATCGGTAAACGCCAAAGCCTTTTCAGGCTGGTGGGACACCGGGACTTCCCTCGCACTCACCCTCTGCAGGTACATGGGCTACAAAGGGAGCTGGACCCCCTGAGATCCTCACCTCTGTGCTCCAGGCAGAAATAAAGCCGGTAAATCAGAGCACCTAGACAGCTGTCACTGAGGACCTAGGTACATAACTGCAAATGGAGGGAAATTCAGAGAATCTGGTGTTATGAATTCTCATGGCCCTTCCAGACCAGCTCTATCCTCCCCACAGCCAGTGCTCACAGCAAAATAAACTCTTGCCATCAAGAAACACCAGAAAAACTGGGGAAAAAACCCCACCGATGCCAGGGTAGAAGCTGCTGCAACACTTCTGGGACTCGGACGTGCATGAACAGGGAGTCTCCATCGGCAATATCACAGCTGGCACCATGGAATGAGCTCAGCATCACCTTCTCATCGTGCTCTGGTGAGGGCAAACGTGGTCGGGCAGGAGGTAGCGACCTCCCCACAACCCCCCCAGCCAAACCCCTGCTGCAGGAGGGATCCAGGATGGATGGGAGAGCGTCAGTCAGCAAAAGGGTCTGCTCCCAACTGACTTTATCCAGAGAATTATAACAAAAATAGCATTTCCCAAGTGTTGCAGCTGTAATACGGCTGGTGAGCAGTGAGGAACAGCCACAGGGTGTGTGAGGAAACATCTACCAGCCCAGCATCTCCATCCTCCCCGCTGGGCAGACACTCGTGACAGGCTGGAACGGCAGAGACGGGCTCTGAAATCAGGCAGGGAGGAGAAAACCCCATCTCTGTGCCATCAGCACAGCCCATTTTCTGGCTGGAAAAGCCAAAAGCCACCCGAAAAGCAGCTGTATGACCACTAAGAGCACCGGTGCTGTGCCATCTCCTCCCTCCAGCTCCTCCCAGGGAGGAGGGGTGGAGCAAGAGTCCAACCCCTCGGCCGTTCTTCATGTGAATTACTGAAATTAAGCTAATTATGTTTACCGAGTGAACAGCACAGAGCGGTCTGAAGAATTATTGCAGGGGAGCAGTTGCAGGAAGGTGTTCAGTGCTGCTCCAGTCCCTGCTTGGTCTCCTTGAGAAAAATCACACCTGGCGCTCGGCTTTGCTGAATTCCCCGATTCCAGAAAGTTACTGGGGAAAACAAAGTGTGGGAAACGGAGAGAGAAGGGTCTGCTGGATGCTAGGTCCAGGATAGCCCTATCTGCTAACTGTTCGTATGTGAGCAGGGAGCGTAAGTGAAGTTCTGCATTTCAGAATAAATTTATTGAAAAAATACTGCCTTTACTTAACAATCGTCATATATCGGAGAACTGCAGTAGGAGTTGTTGTGCCAGACAAATCGTTCCACGGATGACATATACACAGCAGAGTCAGCCACAACTCATGTGAAACCCAAGCACTCACTCCAGCCATTAGTAAGAAAAAAAAAACCGGGTAGTTTTTCCAGAGAGCATCAGTGTCAGTCATCAGACCGAGTCACAGCTCCTGACTTGGTCCTCGAACAGCCCTAAGGAAAGCTGCCATCCCAGCTGAAGAGGAGAAACCCCACACACGTCTGCTGACTGAATTATTAACACCATATCCCTTAGGGAAAAGAAGATATTTTTGGTTTATAGAGAGTGCGTGTACCTAAGCCAAATTCTCCAAAGCTGTAAGAGGATACAGGGGACCATAACGCCGTGCTCGGTGCCTTGATTAGACTGAGCCAGATGGAGCCGAGTTTACTACACAGGTAACTTTGCCTCTCCTGCAAAAACAAACAGAAAGCGATACCTACCTACCCACAGCTATGATGTAAAAATTAACGTATGACTTAATAGTGATTTACGCTCAAAAAAGGCAACCCTGACTGTGATGAGTTCGGGTTGAAAGTTTTCAGTGGGTATCCCTGCAGAAAACAACTCCTCCCGCCCGGCTGGAGTGGGGAGAAGCCCAGATCCCTCCATAAAACCAGGGGTTTCAGAGCAGAGTCATCTCCTTTCCGAGCTGCTGCCCAGCCCAGCCATGGGACAACCAGAGCGGAGGGTGGAGGGGACGTGTCCTGTGCCACCGGCCAGCCCAAACTCACCCGGGCTACTAAAAGCCATCGCTGTGGCCGCCTGGAAGAGACTATCGTTCTGCACACTCAAAGTCCTCGCTTTATTTATTCATTTTACTCTTTTTTTCTCTGCCAACTCCTAGAAAATCTTGCAGAACATGCAGTTTTGCTGCACTGCTTCAAAATTTGTTTAAAGTTTAAAACCAGACTGATTTCCTCTATGTAAATCATCTAACGTCTCTATATCACCTCCATTCTCTGTATTCAGCCTGCATTTGCCCCAACGCTGAAGATACCACCACCAAAGGAAAAAAGTCAGTGTATGTTTATATTTATCAGAATCACACATAAATACATACACATCATGACTATAAACCAAAACCATAAATGTATATTTCAAAGGAGGTGGAAAAATCTCTGGACTTCTGAAAATGCTGATACACAGGGCTCAAAGCAAAGCAGAAATTATAATCCTTAAAAGCCCCTCTCCACAGTAAGAAACAAGAACCAATCAGCATGATGTTCAATAAAAAAAAGGATGTTAAAAATTAAAAAGGCAGTGAAAATGAATCAGAATAATTCACCAGCCTTAGACCCATCTATAGTATAGTATTAAAAAAAAAAAAAGAAAAAATTGGATTTCTATATGGAATAAACAAAGAAATTATTCCTAACAGGCTTAACTCAAAACTCCTTCAATACTCCTAAAACTACTTTTTTTCACAAGAGCTAAGAGAGGTAGTGGTTATCCCAGCTTTCAACTAGACACAGCTCCACAGCTCATCACAAACCCCCAATGTCTGCCAGCTGAACATACACAAAGAATCGCCACCTCCACGAATCCGCTCCCTCAGAAAAGAGCTTTCCCTTCCCTGGAAACTGCAAGGACCAGGAAGAGGCGATTTACTGTTCTTGCAGAGTCAACATGATCCACGGCAGATAATAAATCAAAAGGAAACTGTTTTTAAAACAAATGAAGTTTCCCTTTCTACAAGTAGCATGTTAATATTTCAAATATACACGTAAATATTCCAAACGTACCTTTGTTGCTAAAATCGTCAATTAGCACGATTTCTGCCAAGTATTTCCTTGGTGTTCTCTTAATGACACTGTGGACCGTCCTCATGAGCGTGGACCATCCTTCGTTATGGAAGACAATGACAACGCTGGAGGTGAGCAGGTTTTCATCATAATGCCAGTATTTGCACCTGTAAAGAGTTGATTTCTTATTAGTTTTCACATTATGAGTTACAGAGCTGTTTAACAACATCTCTGTGCAAGTGAAATCTTCCCTGATGGCTGTCCTTCAAAGTAAGGAGAAATGGGGCATTAAAGGTGACGTAGCTAAAGTGCATCATGGAGGTCCGAGGCCCAAGGAGCTGCTCCCTTCCAGCCAGTGAGCCCTCTTCCTCCTGAGAGAGGGAGGATGTCCCTGGTGAACAATGACTGCCACCTCAACAGCTCCATGCTTCCTCCTGGGCAGGTGGATGGCATTGCAGGGACCCAACAAGAGACATCCCCACCGGCACGTCCTCCACCTCCATCTCCACCAGCACCACCACCTCCACCTCCTCAACCACCACCAGCACCTCCACTCTCCATCACCTCCTCCACCAGCACCTCCACCACCATGCTGCTTGTGCCACCAGTGGAGAACAGCAGAAAAGGCCCAAACTGTGGCTGCCGAGACGGGGGTCTTCTTCCAACCATGAGACCCCACGATTTAGGACGGGCTGGCCACTGGGCTCACCTACTGCATCACACACCCTAAGACACCGCTGGTTTTTTCCTAAGCCTCTTTAAATCAGATTTACCCCGTAGAAGGACTGTGAAGTGTTTCTGTTGGCTGCGCACAGTACACACGCAGAATCTGCACAATTAGCAAAGTTGCATTGTTGTGGCGAGGCAATCAAGAGCCATTAATTTATGCCCTTTCACAATAAAATCAATTTAACCATGGTAAGTGAAGTTGCTCGCAGCGGAGCAGCAGCACATGGAATGCTCCTGTCAGCTGTTCCGCAGAAAACTATCTCCATTTGCAAAAACTGCCAGAAAAGCGTAATTGCTCGTGGGAAAAATGTCATCCCACAGGAAACAAGATGTGATCTTTGCCGTTTATACCTGGAAGTTTAGCCGTGAATGATAACAAATGGAGCTGGGAAAAAAACCACCACTGAGAAACGAGCAATATGAGTAATTCAGTCCACGCTTTCCAATCATTGCATTTATCAATGACACGTTTCATTTGCAATTGTAACATCCATTCCCCCAACCGCATCCCTAAACCAGGGTGTTCACCGTCGCCCTAATTACAACCAGCTATTTCCTCGCCTGGAAGTTCCCCTCCCTGTTCACCTTTTCCAATTGCAACAACACGGTTCCTACCACCAAACCCACAGACACAGCACTTCTGATTGCAACGGGCAAAAGATTTCCTTTTTTCATCTTTCAGCAAGTCTTGTCTCAACTAGAGAGAACGTGACTTTTCAAAGACAACTATCGTGTATTAAGAAGTTATTCTTGACAAACGGAAACTTTTAAACCTAGAGCTGCACAAAAGTCCATAGTTATATTGCGCTCCATACAATAAAAAGCTTAAAACACCCAGAAATATTCCTGTGTTTGGAAAGAAATTACCTTCGTCATCAGAAATCATCACCGTTTCTGAAACTAAATTATGTTAAACGTGAAAGAACTCAAGTAACGGATCTACAGGTATTTAAAAAGCATTTCTTTGGTGAAGAAGGATGTATTTTACTGATTGTCAAGGAACACCATCAATATATATTTTCAACCTACCAGAAAAAAAAAAAAAAAAGAAATTGGTATAAACATACTATTCATTTTGGTCCCGTTGGCTGGGGAGAGAAAGATTTTTCCATTGCGTGATTAATAACAGATAAATAACAGAACCGTGTTGTTTTACACGTATATTCACCTGGATTAATTTTGGTGATAGTTATGTTAAAATGCAGGAAAACGAGGCATTACACACAGAAAGTCTCCCACTTCCCATATGGTAGGTAAGTCATATCTGGGACCAAAACGGTGAAGAGCATAAGAATGAAAGACAGTAAGAAACTTAACATAATTTTAAAAAGCCAAACCTATTACAAAAGCCCGAATTGAACAACACATCTGTGAGCAATTTATAAGCATTTTTTGATCTGTATTTAATACATTTTTAAAACATAAAACCAGAGGTCTAGACAGGCTTTTTGCTACATATCCAACCTAATCTCCTCAAATCTGTCAGCACGTCTTACCTTTTAAACTTGAAAAATCATGTGTTGCTAAATGTGCCATTTGCAAGCCATAAAAGCACTTGGTTTATACCTCTAGTAAGATCATACTTCTAGGGCTTTTTCCAGCGGCTTTACTGCCGTTGTTGGACAGTCCACAGGCTGACTCACCCGGCCCAGGAGCTCCCGAGCACGGTCTCGTCCCGCGCCTCGCATGGAGAATTAGAGCTTTGAAACATAACAGTTGCAGATCGATGCCATTAATGTGTATTTTCATCCCTGTGGCAATTTTCCCTAAGAAATTCGAACATCGCTCGATTATTTGAGCAGCAAAAACCCGGACCCTTCACATCCTGAGGGAAGGAAGAGCCTTTCTCCAGTGGAGCAGCACTGACATCCAGTGGTTGGCAAACCGAACACCAGGAAACCATACACACCTTCTCCTCCTATTTGAAGCTGAATTTTACAGTACTAGTTTCCCTGTAAATTTTAGGCATCAGAAAGGGAAAAAGCCTGAAGTTCCAGACTTGGTTTTGAAAGATTGAGTCCCGTAGATGTGGATGTCCATGCCAAAGCTATGGAGAGCTGGCCGGGGACACCTTCAGAGTGCCAGAGGAGGGGTGACAAAGAGGATTTCAACACGTTCCAACCTCTGGCTTCATCCCCTGGGTGCTCTGTCCTGCCTACAGCCAGCAAAGATACTCACCCAAAACCATTACTTTGAGTTCTTACTGGTAGAGCCAGGAGGCCAGCAGGCTGCAGCGGGGATGCAGGGAGGAGAGAGGAGCATCCTTCAGCGAGTCCAGCCTCTGGACCCTTCCCACCACTCGTCCCGACCCCCGTGAAGAGCAGCTCCATTTGCTGCCCCTTCCTCGGGTGGCCCTGGGGTGAAAGGAAGGGCCTTCAGAGCAGCCCCTGAAGAAAAACTGCCTCTTCCCAAACCATACCAGTATCACTGCAGAAAAACATGGGTTAACTCATCGCTGAAGTGAGAGAAAAGTGTTCAAGAGGGACAGTGGTGACCTCATGGAGAACTGGAGTGAGTAATGTTGCTTCAATTAGCCAACATGCTTGAGACGTTGGTCCTATGCCCTTTCCACCCTGGGGAGGGAATGGCGCTGTCAGAGACCATGCCACACCATTTCTGTCCCTCCGTCACAAAGCTGTGCACCCCCACAGCAGGAGAGAAGCCCTTCTATGGGGAAACCCTGGAATCATCAAATCATTTTGGTTGGAAGGGACCTTTAAGATCATTGAGTCCAACCATCAACCCAACACTTCCACATCCACCACTAACCCATGTCCCTCAGCACCACGTCTGCCCGGCTTTTAAATCCCTCCAGGGATGGTGCCTCCACCACTGCCCTGGGCAGCCTCTTCCAGGGCTTGACAACCCTTTGGGTGAAGAAATTTTTCCCGATATCCATCCTAAACGTCCCCTGGCGCAACTTGAGGCCGTTTCCTCTTGTCCCATCACCTGTTCCTCTGGAGAAAAGACCAACTCCTCCCAACTGACCCCACTGGCTACAACCTTTTAGATTTATCAAACGCTGACAAGTTTTACCTTATATGATAAAGCAAAGGCTATAAAGAAGCTTGGGGCAGTGGGCTCAGCCCCACAGAAATGCTTCATTTCCACCACGCCTTGCTCATCACATAGATACAATCTGGTCCAGGAACTTCAGGGTTGAGTATCACCCAAGTTTACTTAAATGCTCTATCACAGTAATTTCATTTTTTAGTTTTGCATTCAAATTACAGTTCCTTCTTCCGTTTGACCCCAAAATTCCTATGGTGCCAGATGGCACCCGCAGGGTTACGCTCCAGGAAACCTCCCAGGCTTTTCTCTGCCCTCTCCCCCAAAGTCGGGGTTTAAGGCAGAATTTAAATACACTCCAGGTGCCACGCTACACATTTTTGTGCAGTAAGAGCTCCTGTTCAGAGTTCTCATTGCAGGAGGAAAAAAAAAAAAAAAAGTAAATCCAACAAATCCAACTGCAGACAACGCACCCGGTGCCTCTGTCCTCGTCTTTGTCCTCTTCTAATTTCTCTGTTGAAACTTAAAATTTGAAATGCTATCAACCAATACTAAAGAGGTGCAGGATCCATCTTCACTGTATTTCTCACTACTGAGACCTGAAACGTTAACAGAAAATGCTTGGTTTTGCCTTAAATGCAGTGCCTGGCATTCAAACCTCTCCTGCCCACAAAGAGATGCTCAGAATATACGTGGCTAATTGCATGTTAAACACTTCTTTTTTTTCCTCCAGGAGAGCAGCGGGCAGCTGACAAGCTGCAGTGGAAAACCTGATTTAGTGTGATCACTGTAATTCACCTAATCCTCAGCCCCAGCTCTCCGTAAAGCACACAGAGATATACCCACAGGCTATAAAATCAGGTTTTTTGGTAGCAGAACAGTCCCAGGGTACCATGGGCACTCAAATAAAAGGTTTTCCCAAGGTGCCCCATGCAATGCAACCGAGTCCCTAACGCTCCATTTCCAATGGCACAGACACCAATGGTAATCGCTGAAAGCTTATTTCGTGTAACAGTACCACATACATAATGTGCACAGTGCTATAATTAAGGAACTAATCGCATTCCTGGAGAAAGCAGGCTCCACTCCAGAGCTTTTCTAGTCAATCTCCTCGGCTACGACAGCAGGGACTGGACAACCAACTACGTACCGTAAGAGAACATATTAAATTCATGTTATTCGCCTGGAGTAAAACCACAATCCATTTCTTATGAGCAGCCACGACTCCTCTGCCTTATTTCCTACTTTGATTAATTGTTTACAACTAAAGAGTTCCTTATTTTTTCAAGTCCAGCACTAAAAATTTTCTATACAGTTTGATATTTTTAATAGTACTTGGACCAACTGGAGGGTCAAAGCTGTGACCATCAAACCACGACAGGAGGAATATCTTTCCTAACTAACAGCTTTACTTTACTAACACAGAGCTCCGCAGCTGGGTATTCTTAGGTGAAGTCAGAAGTCTTTATTTCTGGCAAGAATTCCCTCCTCTGCTTGTACTAAAAATAATGATAAAAAAATAGAATGAACGCCCTTCAAAACTACGTGTATGATTTTAAAAACAAGCCAATTCTTCTTCCTTTTTGATGTGTTTTATAAAACGTCAGGAGCTGCAAAAACAGTTGTCCAAAAATACATTTCTGTACCCAGGGAGCATTGTACTCGGGAAAGGAAGCGTTACCTTTTTCAGTTTTTTCAACAAAAGCTTATTGCCAGTTGTTGTGTTTGAAGCACAAAGGTGACCCATGACAATGGACGCAATTATTCAAGTACGAATTTGTAGGGCCCAGAGGGCATGCCCTGCAACAGCACTGACATCATTAGAAAGGAAAAGTCAAACTGGATAATCCACGGAAGGAAAAAAAAAAAAAAAAAAAAAAAAAAATCACTTAAAAATCTTTGTTTTGCCACGCTGAGACTGACAGACGCGTGGGGGCGGCGCAGCTGAAATCCTGGCTCACGCTGGTGGGGAGACGGCAGCTAGCTATCGTCATGCAAAAAATAATAATAACAAAAAAAAAAAATCCAGTAAGAGATTAATTTGTCTCATGCCATAAACATCCACACAGAGTCACGACGCTGCCTCTCCCAGTCAAACTGCTCAGGATAAAATTCCCGCAACAGTTGGCAAAAGAAGCTGTCAAAAAAAAAAAAACAACAACTAGATAAATAGAGTCACAAGCCTGAAATCCCCTGGGTCGATAAGAGTAATTTGTAAGCAAGTCTTCCACGGGCTCGTTAACAACAGCACAAAGCACACCCAGCACTGATCCCTCCTTACAGCCAACACACAGTTAATTACCCCAGCATGAAACCTCATCAACAGCAGGAACATCCCTGGCTGCAGGGCTCTACAGCCATATACTGTAGTCAACAGGACAGGCAGGGAATTTCACAGAGCATCACTCCGAATACACTTTCAGAGAACGCTTCCTGACTTAAATTTCAACCCAAAGTGCAATAAGCATGACCCAAGTCCAGCAAAATCCACCAACTGAACCAGCAGATACAGGTGGGGATGTTCTACTGTGAAAATAAGCTTCATAAAGGAAAAATCCGTGTTGGTTCTTACTGGGTTTGAGAGACAAGAAACTGCAAAGAGACTACTGCAGCTAATGTGCTGTAGGTACGGAATTTTTGATAATAGTAAATGCAGATCTTCTGGAGGAACTCACATTACTTTGGTCTTGTATAACCTGGTGCAGCTCTTGACACCAACCATCCTCCACCAGCCTCTTCTCACACTCCTTGTCATCAGGGGTTTTGTCCATCAGGCAATTTTGTCTCCATTTTTCCTATGAGGACAGGCTGAGAGAGTTGGGGGGGTTCAGCCTGGAGAAGAGAAGGCTCCAGGGAGACCTAAGAGTCCCTTCCAGTCCCTAAAGGGGCTCCAGGAAAGCTGGGGGTGGGGGAGATGGGGGGTCGGGACACACACACACACTCTCTTGATCAGGGAGAGAAGCCATAGGAGGAGGGGGAAGGGTTTGACACTGAAAGAGGGGAGATTTAGGAAAGATCTCAGGAAGAAATACCCTCCTGTGAGGGTGGTGAGAGCCTGGCCCACGTTGCCCAGAGAAGCTGTGGCTGCCCCATCCCTGGAGGGGTTCAAGGCCAGGTTGGAGGGGGCTTGGAGCAACCTGGTCTGGTGGGAGGTGTCCCTGCCCAGGGCAGGGGGCGGGACTGGAGGGGCTTTAAGGTCCCTTCCAACCCAAACCATTCCATGATTCTATGATTTTTTACTTTTTCATAGAGAAGCCATTATTTAAATGTTTCCTACTTTCTGCCATGAGAAGTTCACAATTTCAGGTGCTACAACTTTGCCAAAAAGGGCCCAGGAACGGCTTCTTTGAGGACAATCTTCCCAAAAGCCAGGCACAGCCCATTCCCACCCGCAGTAAGTCAAACAGGCGCAGCAGAAAGCCCACCTGGGCCCACCAGCACCTCCTGATGGAGCTTCAGTGTGAAAAGGAAGAGTCAGGAAGGTAGATGCATGGAGCGGCCACCTAGAAGGAGCACAGAAACACTGCCCGAGCACACACAGAGAGAATGAAAGGCAAAGCTCCAGTGGACCTGAAATCCGTGAGGTGGGAAGGACAATGAGAAGGGCTTACAGGCAAGAGGAAGACTAAAGAATACATGGGTTGACTGCTGAATGAGTCAAAGGACACAGAGAAGCCTGAGAAACTCAACACCTAATTACCCTCCGCCTCTACTGACAAGGTTTGCTGTCAGCTGTCACACCTCCCCAGTTCCTGTGTCTTCAACAAGATCCCGGTGCTTGATGGTGGTTCCCGAGGACTGGCCAAGGCACATGTCACACCCACCACCAAGAAGGAGGATCCAGGGAACTCTGGCCGGCCAGCCTGATCTCCGTTCCCGCCCAGATGACAAAGCACATGCTGCTGGAAGCCATCTCCAAGTGCCTGAAGGAGATGGTGATTGGGAACAGACAACGTGGTTTTATCAAGGGCACATCCATCATCCTGGACGCAAAAAAGCTTCCAACTCCAAATACCCTCTCCCCCCAACAAACCAGCTACTAACAACAGCCACTGGGAATAAAAAGCAGAAGGCTTTTTTCATCCTGCAAGGACCCATTTAGGATAATGACCTAAAAACCAAAATGCAGTTTGACTCTTCCTCGTGAGGAGGAGGACAACACACAATGTCAACATTCAACACTGGGATTTGTACTCATATTTCTTTTTAACAACACTGAGGTTATTACACAACACTTTCTGCTCAGACAGTCACGCAACAGAACTCATGTCCTCCACGAGAACGTAGGAAAGAACATTCTTCACTGATTTGAGTTGACAGTTCACCACAGACCTCATGCACCTGGGATTCTGAGAGCGACGATCGCTTCACTTGGGTCTCTATTTTAAACCCATTGAACAGGAGGGACTGATTTTGCAGTAACAGGTCTCTTCAGTCAGGCTTTTACCCACAGCTCCGAATGCCGTCACGCTGCCTGCTTTGCCATGCCTTTCTTTAGCTACACCGCGGAAAGTAATAAAACAGATGGGAAGAAGCAAAACAGCCCAAGGACTCATTCAGCATCCTAACACCCTCAGCCACGGGGCTGGGGGAACATGGACAATTTATTTCTTCATTTTTTTCCAGATGGAAAGTGGGAGAAAAATTGCCCAGAAATTTGGTAAATCCAGCTGTGGGGAAAAAAAAAAAAAAAAGCAGCAGAGCTTCAGTGCCTGAATGAGAAAACAGCGCAGAACAGCGTGTTTTAAATTCATTAGTACCTGGTGACACTTTTGGAATTGATTAACTTTCTCCAGGAAGGACTGAAGTTCTAATGCTTCAAGAGAGGTGTCCAAGCAACACCTCCTTTTCCAAAGGGGAACTACAAAGAACTGAGTTTATCTTACCAAAAAGATAAACTAAAGGTGAAAGGCTTTCAGGTAGCATGGAGCTTCTTCAAAGACACTGCATCGGAAGCGGAGAGTGTTCACCATTAATCATCAAAAAGGGTTGGAAAACAGATGCTGTGAGCAGTAGACATTCTTTAAAGGAGCAGAGCGGTGTCCGAACAAGGGAAACAGAAGTGAGCACTAACTGAGGCTAACTGAATGGAAATGATAAAATTTAAAAAAAAAAGTTTGAGAAATAGCTTACTGAAGGATAAAAGCCGCTGTGGAAATATCTTCTTCAAGCACCACGAGCAGGACGCCTGCCAGAAAGTCTGCTGGGCTGATAGAGGATCAAAATGAGAAGAGACCACTTGAGAAGCAGGAAAGCTAAATGAAGTATTTTGGCTGAAGTCTGAGCAGTGACCAATGCCAGACACCCAGGGAGGAGAACAAAACCAGGGCAAAGCAGGCAGTGATTCTTCCTTCCATGTGCTCATCTCTTCATCAGCTAAAGCTCAGGGACTTTGTAATTTGGAGATAACAGATATCCGCATGGTATTTTTCTGCCATGAATAGCCTAATTGATTTTTTTCTTCTTTTTTCTTTTTCTTTCAAATTTTTCTAATAAACTCAGTGTTTCCAAAAAAATGCAACATAAATTGACAAACTGTTGCCGACACCAGCCTTGGTATCAAGCAAACAGGAGGAGGAAAACACAACACCAATTTTTATAAAAGGGCCCCGAGGAGCTGAAGAATTGCTAACTCTGGCTTCTGCGTTGAAAAGATACTAGAAATAAATAACAATATTAGTAAGCTATAGACACAGCTTTTGTGGAAGAAAGCCAGGCTGCAGAAGAATATTACAATTTTTTGAAGAAATCAAGAACGATGTGGATACGGGTCAGTTATTAACAGAGTAACTGAATTGCCAAAACTTTTGGTGAGGTTCTTGGCTTTCTTTACAAGCAAAGTTCTTCATCAAAGTATGGCAGGGTAAGATAGAAAGTCTCTTAGATAAATAACCACTAAAGTGTAAAAATTGTCTCTTCATTCCAGTCTCTTTAAGGGAGTTTGTGACTTCTTGGTAGTTGCAATTAAAATGAATATTTTAGTTCAGGCCGGAAAGCTTGCTGCAGGAGCAAATGAACGTAGGTGGAGCGTTAGACAACTCTTAGAGCACATACTCACAGAGAGACCCTAGACCTGGCATTATCACTCAAAAAATACTCTTGGAGTGAAACGTGGGTAGTTCTTTGAGCCCTTTGCTTGGGGTTAATGAAAGGGCAAATAGAAAGGTAGGAATAACAAGGAAGGAATATGAAACATTCATATAGGAGCTTGATGTAGGTATCTCCAATATTCTTCGATATAATGAAACTTAGTCCTTTCTTGTCTGTTTTCTCCCAAGCACATGTTATTGGCCACAGCCAGAGACAAGACTGTCATGGAAAATGACCTCTGGTCAGACTCAGTACAGCCGTATTGTTAAAATTTCATCTTATTTTAAAATGGCTCAAGTGGCTGGACAAGTGGCTCATTATGCTGGAAAAACAACTGGGTTCTGGTTCTCCCTAGCAGCAATTCTCTTCAGTTATGATTTTTTTTTTTGCGAGGACACACCTCGTTACCTGCCAGCATTCATCCTCACACCTAGCTCCATTTTTCAGTTCCCTAGCATGGCATGAATCCAAGATCATGCAGAAACTTTATCACTATTTTCACTTCAGCTTTACCTCTGTGCAGACTTCTCATCACAAAAAAAAAAAAAAAAACAACCAAAAAACACCCAAACCAAAAAAAAACAATCCAGGGAGCAATCAAATTAACATCCTTCTTCCCTAAAGCTACCATTAGTTTTATGGCAGGTCTGCTAGGAGGCAGGGACAACATGTAAAGTTCAATATAAATGGCTGCTCTTAAAAATAAAAGGCTGCCACCTATCAGGGTAATAAAAAAAGATCCAAAAATGGTAAAAATCACCAAGTTTTAAGAAAAAGTTTTCCACCAGCAACTATAGAGAGATTTTGAACTGGGCCTGCTACGCCTGCTCTACTTCTCTGCAACAAGAAATAAGGTGGAAAACAGGTATTGCTCCACCTGAACCCAGCTGATGGCCCCCCTGGCCCCGAGGGGTTCAAGGCCAGGTTGGATGGGGCTTTGAGCAACCTGGTCTGGTGGGAGGTGTCCCTGCCCAGGGCGGAGGGCAGGCCTCGATGATCTTTAAGGTCCTTCCAACCCAAACCATTCTATGGTGACATCTTTGAAGTGTTGTACACTGTCTTTTAGGTATCCCCAACACATGCTTGGTTTTGTTTAACCAAACCTATGACTTGCTGTACGCCAACAGAGCTGCTTGGCTTCAACTTCAAAATAGATTGGTTAAAATCCACACGGTGAGAACACGTAGTGCTGCCAAAATGGAAATATTCTGATGTACTCCACAAACAACATCCCCATCCACCCAACGTCCCAGGGCGCAGCAAGAGCTAAGGCTCTGGATGGCAGCTGAGGCTGCCAGAACCACAGGCAAAGTTCTACCGAATCAACAAAGGCAGTTGGCAAATCCTCTCGGCAACGCATCCCGCTCCAAAGCCAAATCCAGTCAAATCTGGACTTGAACGTCTACAAACAAATAACCCAGTCTTTGCCTAGAAGATCTTCCTCAATTAGTAATGCCAAGGTACCGTGAACCAAAAAAAGATGGTTACACTGCTCTTCGGTGGGATTAAACTGGACGTTCACCGGCTTTATCAACCAAAATATTGAATGGACATACTAAACAGATCAGCGGGATGAAAATAAATAGCGCATCCAACAGGCAATCATTTCTCGCCAGTATCGGGGATGAGCAGGAAAGCGAATATGCCAATATCTGAAAGCATATAGCAATATCAGCCAATCTTACATTGCTTCCCCTTCTTCTGCCCTTCCCATAGGGCACATGGAAGCTATAAACCTTTTAACCTATTCAGGGCAGCTGCAAACATCCCAAATATTCAATAAGTATAAAGTTGTCTGAAATACGCCTTTTGTTCACGCTGTTTTGTTTGCTCGCTTCGAATATTAAATAATAAAACCTAACTTCAATTTGAGCTGCTGGTTTGACCTTCACGGAAGACTTATCTGCAGGTGTGCTTGGAGGAAAACGTTTCTAAAATCCATTTTCTCTGCTCTGATCAGTCACATGGTGGTCCCTCCCATTCCTCAAAGTATGTGACGTATTAATCATTCTTTGGGAATTTCTGTTTATTACTTCTGTTCTGAAGGAGAGTAAAGACAAACCCCGGGATTATGGCAAAAATACTTTGAGAAGCTACAGGTGTGGATCTGTCTGTATGGTCTCGGACGCCCTCCACCTCGGGGAAACACAGAATAGAATCATAGAATTGTCTGGGTTGGAAGGGACCTTTCAGATCATCGAGTCCAATCATCAACCCAACACTGCCAAGCCCACCACTACCCCATGTCCCTCAGCACCACGTCTGCCCGGCTTTTAAACACCTCCAGGATGGTGACTGCACCACTGCCCTGGGCAGCCTCTTCCAAGGCTTGACAACTCTTTGGGTGAAGAAATTTTTCCTAATATCCATCCTAAACCTCCCCTGGCACAACTGGGCTGAGGCAGATACCTGGCTGTTCTCTACTACCCTGAAAAATGGAAAAACACCAACCAAACCCCTCCAAAACACCCCAACTAAACCAAACCCCTCCCAGCCCAGCAGTTTGCTCAGGGACCTGTCCTCAGCTGGTATTTAACACGGAAAATTATATCAAGTGTGGATTAGCCTGAGAGCAAATTTGGGTCCAGCATAAACCAAAGATCACAAGAGACTGTGTAAACCTGTTAGTAATTATTGAGCAAATGTTAGTAACTTCCCAGAATCTCCCCACACCAAAGCAGGCACCCTCCCAACAAGTAAAAAAATGCTTTTTTCTATGATTGCTTCCTTCTTATGACAAACGCGGTGAGAAACTGTTCGAAGACTACTCTTCCCTCAGCTCCAGACCCCAAATACAACTAGGGCAGATCTATACTTCTATACTTCTGTTAATGCAGGTAATTAAGCAGAGCTCTTTAAAGGCAACAATATCTCTTTGGTTTTGTTTTCTCCCTTTTTTTTTTTTTCTTTTAGATTTTTAAAAGCATTGGCGCGAAACCAAAACTGAAAGATCTAACAGTAGTATAGGAACTTCTGCAAGACACGCTAAAGGAAAAGCATTCTTTCCCAAAAACAAGTCTCAAGAAATTATGAATTAAGAAAAGATACGACCATGAAGACTGTGGCTGGACCTGGAACATGCAAGTACATGCAATTAGACACTAATTAGAGATAAATCAATACAGATTAAGTATTCACGAAAGGAACAACTGGAAAAGCATTAAGAATAATATATGGAAACTTTTGCTATAGTAGAGCACTCTTGCCTGTCAGGACAAGAAGCCTTAAGTATTTGACCTAATTAACAATATTACTTTAAGCGTCGATTATATATATCCATCGATATATGGAAAGAAAACAACTAAATCCTGTAAAAACAGAACTAAAAGGAAGAAAAAAAGTTTGCTTACTCTTCTTGACGCAAGTCGTTAACGCTCCGGTCCAGTGAGATCATGTCACTGGCCACCATATTAAACCCAAACTCTTTAATGCTGGCTTGAATGGATTCCTTGTAATCTGGTCCCAAAACAAATGGCTTTGCTTCCTCTCCAGGGCCACCAACAACTCCGGGAGGCTCGGGCTCTTTGGGTTCAAAGTTACCAAGGACTCCAGGTCGTAGAACAGGATCTCGGTACACAAATGTCTGAGGCTTGAACGTGAGGTACTGCCTCTGGATGATATTTTGCTGTTTGTTCTCACCACCACCATGATGATGGTTTAGTTCATTTTTGGCCTTGTTTTTCCTCCGAATGGATTCCAAGTCCACTTCCACACCTTCCACATGAGGCCAAGGTACCACAGGCTTGAACTTCTCATTTCCTAGTCCATGGTCTCCTTTGTTTGGCATGAGTCTGTTGGCTTCGTTGTCATCCTAGATATACACACGGAGAAACAGCAGGAGATCACATAAATTCATGACCCTATATTTATTTAATTCTAGTACCTTAAAATGTATGTTAAGCAAGAAGGGAGAAGTCCCTGATAAGGGGTGACCCACCCGTGAATGCTCCCCAGAACAGTCACTGCCGTTTCCAGTACTGCTGTCCAGGAGGACAACAGGGAAACGCTGCTGAAAGTTCAGATTTCCTGCTAAAATCCTCTCCTTGTAAACAGAGCAGATGTTGGATCAGCCCAAAATCTGAGAGAACAAGGCACTCGTTTCGGCAACCTCTCACTGTCTATTCAAAAGTACAAAATCAAACACAAACCTGAGGTCAGGAGGGTGTTGCCTGTTCAGACCTGCCGGAGGCAGGAGAGCTGCACGGTTAGAGCTGGTCCCATCCACTCGCACCCCAAAAACCTCCAGTTTCTGTGGACAACCCATCCGGTTGCTCAACCAGTCCCACAGCGACGGTATTTTTCCTCATACTTCTGTAGAAGTTTCTCATGTTGCCTCTTGTCCCTTCAGTGTGCACCCCTCGGAAGATTTTATTTCCATCATCTCTGTCACCTCACTTTTGAGGGTGAGACAATGCAATTATGCTCCCCATTATACCTTCTCCAGCCACACCAAGCTGAGCTCCTCTCCCCTGTCCACGACTGTCCTCCTGTAGCCCTGCCACAACCTCAGCAGGTCTTTGCCAGGTCCTCTCCACTTTTTAACACCTCTCCTCTGCAGGTCAGCGCTGGAGGAGACCCAGCCACGGTGCTCCAGAGGCAGGAGGATTGTTTGGGAAACAATCTCTGTCCCTTGGCTCGGCGGTGAAGCTCTCCTGGTGTCACCCATCATGTGGTGCACCTCTACTGCGGCAAGGGCACAATGCTGACTCATCTCCACCTTCAACTAAACCATACGACACTTACTGCTGCATTACAGCATTTTCCTCATATTTTGCATAATAGAACTTCAGAAATTAAGAGAAAAATGGTATAACATACGTCGAGATTAACACAATAACAGCAGGAGTCAGACTGGCGCCAATTCAAAATAATAGAGTTCATTCAATAAACTTCCTGACCTCTCCGCTTGTTCTAGTTGAAACAGGGAAGAGGCACAAAATGCAGAAGCACTACATTATTCTGTTGTTCCATCACCATTTTTTGAGGAACTGAAAAGCCAGCATGAGAGAGGGGAGGGTAAGGTCATGTGAAAAAGCAGCATTTTGCCAGGAGGCTGCCATGGATCTAAAGCAATCCCCAAGAGGCCTTTTGAACAGAGCATCATCTCACACCTGCCCTAGAAATGAAAAGGAAGCCTTTGGAACTTTGCTGAGCACTCGGCTCCTACCCAGTTCCTATAAAAGCCAAGGTACCAGTGGGCATCACCAGGAAGGATGCTTAAAGAACGCATCATTTTGACCACATAGAGTTTTGACATGCTCACACCCTCAGAAGTACTGAGTTATGGTCTCTGCAGGACGTTTTGGAGTTTGAGAAGGTATGGAGTAGGAGGAGATGGACCTTAAGACCAGAAAGGCTGGTCCACAAAGGCTGGTCTTCCATCTGAAAGACGGCAGTTTGGAGAGGTGATGGCTGAGGGGAACACAACTGAAGTTTACAACATCATGGAGGTGATGGATAAATTGGGTGGAAAATCATGGTTTACCCTAAATACAACTGGAGGTGCTTGATGAAATTGATAGGAGGTCAACCAAAAAAACGTTCTTTGCCCAGTGACCTCCTGCCACACAGGAGGCCGTGGGGAGAGATGGTACCAAGGGTTGAAGGCACTGTGATGGATGACAGGTCCGTGAGTGGACCGTAAAAGGACTGGGCAGGGAAAAAGAGCTGTACCTTTGAAAATCTCTAATTGAACAGTTGTGGATGCTGGAGGAGTCCAGGGGGGAGCACAGCAGGCTCTTGGACACCCCCCTGTGTCCCCAGGCTGAATCCAGCCCTCAGTCTGGGTGGGACGCCCATGGTCCGTATGAAATGAAACATCTTTCCCCTCCACCATCTATAAACCATCCCCTTCGTCAGTCCTCTGACTGAAGCACAACACTTCTCAAAGTAATTTGTTTATTTTGCCGCCGTCAGAACTCTGACTTGTGTTACATTTAGCCTCGTTACAACTGTTACGCACAATTTGCATTATAATGCATTTATTATGCTATTCCCTTCCAGACACTAAATATATTCTGGTTTTTGCAGGCCTGGCAAAATATTGCCTAAACCAGGAAAATTACACGCAAAAACAGAGACACATGCTCCGTCACTTCTTTCCTCCAATTTCCCTGTGCCTGGAACAAATCCGGGTGCCGTGGGCTGACCCCTGTGGCACCACATGGCTGCTCCCTCCTCCCTCCCCACCCCATGAAGGACATTAACCCTGTCTCAGCATTTAAAAAAAACCCAAAACAACAATAACCAACAAACCCAGAAAAAAAAGGAACTCTCAGCGTTAAAGCGCGTGGTGCGCTCCACAGCTCCTGGAGGTTACTAATTTCTCCAGAGAGAACCGAGACAAAGGTTTTCCAAATGCTGTCTGGAAAAAAAAAAAAGCCAAGTCAAACCACAACCACAGAACTATTTTGGTCATTGTATCAGCCACAGCGCCTTTGCTAGGAGCTCCTACAGCTTCTTCTCTTCTATGAATTATGACTTCGCCTGTTTTTTAAAAAAATGATTTAATGACATATGCAAAAAATTGAAATAACTTTTAATCAGTGCGTCTCACTGATTGGAGGTTTGGCTCAACTAAAAATGTAGCATCAAACTTCTAAAAGATTAATACAGCAATGACAGTCAAACTGGGAGGCATATTAAAAAAAAAAAAAAAAAAATCACAACAACCTTTAAGTGGAAAAACAAGATAGCCTTAAAATAATTTGAAAAACCTTGGAAGAGACCAAATCAATGACAACAAGGTCTGGGAGGAAGGAGCAGGACGTACGTCTGAACACCACACTTTGGGGTTTTCCAAAAATGAGGGAGGAGAAGCAAAACGCTGCGAATTCTCTCCCACCTGGACCCAAACAACAACCAAATCTCATTGTATCTTTACAAAGGAGGCACGCTAAGCCGCTTACATACAGTAATATAGAAAAATGTTTATTCCACAGACTGTTTTTTTTCCATAGGGCCAGAGCTAGGATTCCCTGCCAGCTTCTCCAGCCCCAGCTCGGCGCTGCTTCATTTCTGAAATTTCTTCTCACTCCTCAGGGGATGATGTGTGAGTCACTGCAAGGGGCGTTTCGGAAACAGTGAGATGATATCAATACAGTCCACCCCTGGCTTGTATATATAAAAAAAAAAAAAGAAAAGAAAAGAAAAGAGAGGTATTTGGTGTCTTTTTTTTTTTTTTTTGCAAATTAGGTTCTTCCTTTTTTTGCAAAAGAGAAAAATGCAATGAAAGTTATAAGGAACATAACTGTATCCTTTAGGAGGATTCTCTTTCTAAATTATACAAAATAGAAGAAAAACATGGGAGAGACTGGTCAGCTGGCAATAAAACCCAAAATGTCAAAGTTGCATAATCTGCTTTTCTCCAGTCAACCAGTTCAAGCCCGGCAACTCCCCGAAACTCCCTATGAAATAATGTCTGAAGCACAAACCCGTGCTGAAAAAGCAGATCTGCTCCATTTCTAAAGTGGAAGATTATCATACCGAGAAAAGTTTGCTCATCCAAAGCAACGTCTATAAAAGCAACTTGCTCATCTAGACAAAAAAAACCAACACTGATGCACAAACAATGAAAAGGGGAATAATTAAGCAGAATTCAGCAGTATTCTTATTACCAAAGACGCAAAACAAAATTAAAAAAACCACCTTACACTCTCAGAACATGCATGTTCATGCCCAGCTGATTAAAGACAGATATCGAGCGTTGCAATATTCTGGTGTTCCTCATGAAAACTGATAAAAACTGATAAATTTAATATTTTTGTAATCCAGGAGGCCAATCCCTATGTAACTTCATTTTTCCCAATCCAGCTGTTACCTTCCTTAGCTCCTGGCTGCATCTCCACCACCGCACTTACCATTAAAGGCAAATGCAATATATATTCTTCTACCATAAGGAAGGGTTCAAGGACTTTCAACTGGGGATGAATCAATAGCGCTCAGAGCTCCCCTGATGCAAGTTCCTCTTTTATGCAGAAAAGGAGCGCTTTTGAATAAAGTCCCTGTCACAGACACCCTGACGGAGACCACACTGCTCTCGGTTTCAGTTTTTAAAAGCTTTTTGCTTTGTTTTACCTTGACCTAACCCAGCCCCACTCCTCGTTTATGGGGAAAAAAAAAAAGGCCACTCGAGAGAAATGATAGAGCCTGGCATTTTCAATGATTTGAGTAAACAGGAGGCGGTTGGTTTAATTTATGCAGTTTGCTTGTTTAAAAAAAAAAAAAAAAAAAAAAAAAGGACTACAAGCTGGATTCACAGATTTCCTTATTGACTAGACTCATGCTGGGAAGACACTAAAATAATGCCTGTCCTCAGCAGGCTCCTAGCTGGTAGCGCAGAATCACGCTAATAAGAGAGGAAAAAAAACCCAACACGTAGTACATTTTGGGTTGCTTTGAATCATTTTATGTGAGTCTTACTTACCAGGTTATAGTTCAGGGCAGAGACGGAAAAAATGAAGTGCCACACTGAATTACATAGCCCTGCAACTATTTTTGTGCCTCATGATAGAAAAAGACTCCACAACGCTCTTATGACCAAAAAACTGGGAGACTTTTCAGTATATGGGATCAACCACAGACAAAAGGGAAAATCAATGTATCCAACAGGGAGGTTTAGGATGGATATCAGGAAAAACTTCTTCACCCAAAGGGTTGTCAAGCCTTGGAAGAGGCTGCCCAGGGCAGTGGTGGAGTCACCATCCCTGGAGGGATTTAAAAGCCGGGCAGACGTGGTGCTGAGGGACATGGGGTAGTGGTGGGTTTCCTGGTTAGACTCAATGATCTCAAAGGTCCAACCTGGACCATTCTATGGTTCTATGTCATCGGGGACAATAATTAAGGAGATCTAAAGTAGACAGACTCAGATAAATACCTGAATAGACAGATAGTAAAGAAATCTCTGCTTAACTTTGTAACTCAAGGCTACTCTTAAAGCAGGCGAAACAGCCTCTTACCATTACAACCATTTTCAAGTAGCACAAATACTCTTAAACTGAATCATAAATGAAGTTGCTGCATTATCTAAGGCGACGTTGTATTTTAGCCTCCCTCGTGTTCTAGAAATGTAAAGATGTTGGCACTAGTAGCTGGCGCAATAAAAAAAAAAACCAAACCACGTTTGGAGCTGCTCCCTGCAGAATAAGGGAAAAGTTGGTAGAGGACCCTGGGCAAGACAGAAGAATGATCCTTTTCTCACAGACAACCCACCAAAGGTGACTGAAAGGCTTGTAAACTCAGAACAGCAAGAACTACTTACAAGTTTATTACAACCAGAATAACCAACATTTTCAGTGGAAGAAAGCCAAAGTGATCAAGTGGGACAGAACATAAATAAAAGAGCATAAAAGCGAGTAATTCCCTACACACTGCGTCTTCTCAAGTGTGTTTTTGCTTCTTGTTGACTAAGTGGCTTCCTCTGTTGCATCAAAGGGCAATTTCTCAGGTCCCCAAGCAGCAGAGACCACAAGAGACCACACACTTTCCTCATCTGCACTGATCCCACCCCGCTCTTAATTCTTAATGGAATTCTTCAAATAGAGAACAGACAAACGCTGCCCACCACACGAGGGAAGGCAGTTTAGATCAAGTACTTCAGACTGGTCTAATCAACCACCCGCTGACCCACAGACTGTGCTGTAACGCGAAGACTCCGCGATCAACCATGTCTCAAATGCCCATGACCTTCCTTCCTTCTGCACAACAGAGACATTTCTACTGCAGCCACCACCGTACTCAGCACGGGATTTCAACGGCAAGCTCCTGGAGAGCATCATCCATAGTAATGCATTCTCCAGCAGAGATGGCGGTGGTTCTGACCTCCACGTCAACAGAGTGGCACCTCTTCAGTGTGTTCACCCCTCAAACGCACCATACGGGTTACTATAACAAAGATGAAACAAATTAAAAATAAAAAATAAAATCAAATTTGTTTGCTGGTTTGAATTCACTTCATGCTAAATCCAGCCATTTAAAATATTTTATTGTAATTTAGTTGTTCAGAATGCTGTTACAATAACAGCCAAGCCCCTCGAAGATGCCAAAGAGCAAAAGAGCAAGGAGGGCACCAAGCCCTGGAGGACAGCTGTCATTCTGCTGCAGCACCAGGGAGAAAACCTGTCCCAGGTGAGCAAAACCCACACTGAAGCCTCTCCTTCCAAAGCAAAGTCTATTTTTTCATCTGGTCTTGAGAGGGGAGACTCTAATGACCCAATCACTTTCCTTTTTCCCCTCTTTTCCTGAAGCAACTCTCCGCTGAAGCCTTAGGAGATGTCAAGTTGCATCTACTCGCAGGAAGGACCACACTTTATTGCCCAGGAAGTTAAACCTTGTTTTCTCTTAAGAAACTTAATGAAAAGAATTCTTTTTCAGCTTCTCAGCCTGGCGGCAATCCAGGGGAGACCTTGCTGTGGCAGAGGTTCAGCAGAGTGACTTGATCCTTAAGTAGATATGCCAGCTCCAGGAGGAGCAGAGCAGCAGAGGAACTGATGCATTTCTCAACAAAAAGTGCAAAAAACTGGCTTCTAGGGACACAGCCAAGCCCAGAAAAATGTTTAAGCAGATGAAAGCCGTGGGAAGTCTCCAAATGCTCAGAATTCTGGCTGGGTCTGATCAATATTATCATCTCTCATTTCTGTAAACATTTGTTGTTATGTATTTTGCTCAAATGCAACCTTCTGTTCTCCTTTTAATTTCTCCCAATTTCCCTGGTTTGTTTACAGTGCTTTCACTAAGATCCTGCCATTGCTTACCCTATTTTAGAGGGGCAGAAGCTGGAGGCAAGCATTTTTTTCCAGCTCTTTCTTCTAGTCAAAAGCTGAATATCAGGAAATCCCTTTTGAAAAACGAATTGCAGAAATAGATGGCAGAAAATGGAAGATTTTTTTTCCCTGTCTCCCTCCTGCAAGTCTTTGGGAGCACCCCACTGGCACATGGCTGTGTGCTTTGGAGCAACGGTACAAATTCCATCAGATTTCAAACCCAGTGCTGAATGGCTCACATAACACCTCTAGAGACCAGGAAAACCATCAACAAAAAGGGAAAATATCTCTCTGCCCTCCAACTTGCCTGCAAGGGCTTCAGAGTCAAGTATTAGGGAAGACAGAGAAAAGCGTCTAAGCTTCTCTAAGAGACGTGTCTGGACCATGGAAAACCTCACAACCATAAGACCCAGTTTTCTAACGCAGACCGATAAACTGAAATCCACTTTTTCTTGATAGAAAAATAGACATACAAGTCAAGATCGGCAGACCAGAGCCGAAATAAAGGAATTGATTATCACACACTTACAATGAAATTAATCAGAAGCTCACTTGGGCTATAATAAATTGCTTCCTAATAATTTGACTACCCAGCACCTTGCTGGCCTATGAAGTTTTTCCCCAGGATACGAGAAAAAAGAGAAGCCTATGATAATTAGACAACTTCCACAATTTTTCTCTCTAGAGGGATTTTATAAATGCTTGACTGGGAAAATTATGAGTATTAAGAACAAAGCGGACAATTGCATAAGACATCTCCATCAGGGCTGACTGCAAGATGCAGAAGGGCCTCAAGGTACCAGGGTTTTGAGTCTTGGACCCTTCTTCAGAAAAAAAATGCACTGATTTTTCACCTGAGCTTTACTATCTTTCTCTGCGTTGCCAGTTAGAGGCGAGCAGAATAGCAGATATTCTGTTAGTAAAGCAGATTAGTAAAACACTATTCACACAGGCAAGCAGGTCCCTTTTCTTAGCTGAAATAGAATCATAGAGTCCTAGAATTGCCTGGGTTGGAAGGGACCTTTCAGATCATTGAGTCCAACCATCAACCCAACCCAACACTGACCTCCCGCCCTTGTAGATCCCTAAGACTATTCAACTTTAACAATTAGTAAAAATTAAGAGCATGCGATCCTGAATACCAGAAAATACAGTGTTGTATTGATGCTCCGTCAATTTAGTATATGCCGATCCATGTAGTTTAACCATTTCTGCAGCAGCATTCTACAACTGCCACACACACACCCTTTCAAGCGCCCAGCAAACAATTCCCATAGTTTTTGTATTCAAATGGAAGACAAAGAGAGAAAATAGCCATGAGGACGAATCATTCCCTTGCAATCCTGCCATAATCCAGAACGCTCTCCTTTATGTCACCATGACCTTCTCCCTAGCACCTCCTCACCTCCCTCCAGCACTGAGTGACGCTTGGCAGCATCCTGCCATCAACCAGGGCTGGTCCAGCCCCACACCTGTGCTCCAGGCACTGGAAACCACGAGAACTTCCCTCCACAGCCCTTGAGGGTTCAGCAATAACAAGCCATCTCTCTCCCAGCCCCAAAACCTCTTCCATCTTTTTTCCCTGCCCCGGCAAGTTGTGCCCTCTGAGGTGAAAGGCATAAAACACCGAGGTTCAGCACCAGACTTGTTGTCCACGTTCAACGGAGCTGGTGACCTTTCTAGTCAAGTCATTGCTCCTTCCACATTCTGTCTCGCTCCAGGAATATCCTTCATTTTATGCATATGTTTGAAGGGGATTTTAAAAATAGAACTCATGTTTATTCATATGGACATTAGAGATTCTTAAGGACTTCTGAGATGCCCTCTGTCCAGCTTCATCGCTTTCCACAAAGGAAGGATTATTCTCCTTTTCCTGTGTAGCCTGGACTACAAGGGGGCAAGGCTTTTATTTCACTCACACCAAGCCCCTTTTAGGAGCGTTCTCTGTAGACTGAAGAAAGAAACAGATGAAGCTGGTTTTTTTTGGATTCAAACGATCAAAACTTAGGCAATCAAACATTAAGCTGTAGAGATAAGCAGGTAAAAACAACTGTATGCTTTGAGTTTAAAAAGTAAAAGACCAAAGAGTTACAATTCATAATCCATAACTTCGCTATTGAAAATATCCAGCTTCTATTATTTTTCCCTCCAGAAGGAGAAAGCCTGAGAAAAACCCAAACCCTACCATCAATCCTCATGTTCTGAGTGGCTGAGGATGGCTTTTCTGGCCCTCCAGGCACCAGCTACCAAACATTGCGCTGGTTAAAGCCCACAGAGGAACTCCATCCCTGTTTCTCAGTCATCTGAGACTGATGGATATTTAAAAATTATGCCTTTGTTTTACATACCTCAGTGAACAAATGACTTTTACAGTACAATAAATCCATCACCGATGGACACGCTTGATCAAGGGATGCAGGTTTCTGTGCTGCATCTCGTCTGCCTCAATTTTTAAGGACACATACAGCAATCTCGTTTTCTATTTCTCACTGTTAAGAAGCAAGCCGCATGATTAGATTTTCGTTTACCTTGAAATATTGTTACCGTTCTCCAGCTTTACAACAGCCTGTTTCTGCTTTTTAAAAAAAAAAATTGCATTTCGCCATTTGATCAACCCTCCCATTTTGAAAGCTTTCTCAAAGAAACAGCCGGCTGAAGCCAATTCTGCCTTGTATGAAAATCACGCATAGAGTCTAAAACCCACTTCTGCAAGTTTCTTCTGAGCTCCCAAAAGATCTCAGAAATTCAGAGTATTTTCCCAATTACCATGTGTACTGCTTGCCTAGATAAGAGAGGGGAAATCACTTGTTATGATCAACTGTGTTCTCCATCTCATCTTGCCTTTGCCCCTTCATTCCTGCACCTCTTCTAGTACGTAGGATATTAAAGAGAATCTGTGTGGTATTTGCCAATAAATCAGTTACATTCTACCAAATTGTTGAGGTAAGTTTGTATCTGTCCTAAATACTTAAAAATAAATAAATCAACACAATACACATGCTTTGAAGCACGAGATGGAAAAAAGACCTGCAACGACACTAAACTACTAAGAGCCAATTTACTGAGCAGATACATCAATCTTGGTAAATTGAGTTCTCTTTCTGCGACAAATACAGCTGGTGACAGTCTGTGTTTTGCTGTGGACACAATGAATGTTGAAACCTCTCTCATAGCTTTGCCTTAGAAGCCACACCGTGTGTGGACACAGCCAGGTTCTTGGCACGTTCCACCCAAACTTCTTCAGATGGGCTTCAGCAAAGGCGTCTGCTCCCCACCACACATCCAGCCTTGCCCTTCCCTCTGCAGCACCTTCTCTTTGGACAGTGAAGTCCCCAGGCTGATGCTGGGACCAGGAGAGCTGGTGGTGAGGCAGACGTGGACATCGGGAGATGGACACCCTTGACATTGTGGTGGCACAGGTGACCCATGACACAATCTAAACCTGAGGCTGCCCCAGACCAATGCTCAAACTGTTACTCTCTAAGCCAACTTGGGAACCGACATCCTACTGCCTCTCCTTTATGTGGCTCCGACGACCAGCCTCTAGCCCTGGGCATTTTTCAAGGAACCCACCTACATCCATCAGATCCCGATGGCTGGTGGTTCTGACCACACGCCTGGAGAAGACGCAAGTGAACATCATCCTCCCACGTGCACAGATTCCTTTGCAATGGACTGTGGCATTCTACCGCCTAAATTATTTGCTGTACAGCACGCACAGAGGAAGATGCAAGTTACACAAATCATCATCTCCTCAATACATTACTTTATCCTACAATGTAGGCTTGGACAAACCTTCTAAGCCAAGACAGAGAAAACCAGATTGAGTCTCTATCCCACTCAGGACTTCCAGGAAACTAAAACAAAGCAAAACAAGCAAAAAACCCCTAATATAAGAGAGAGAGAATGAGATGGATGGATGAGAAAATCCACCTTTTTTTTTTCTTAAATTACAATTAAACAGTTCTACAGTTTCAAGCCTCATGACAAACTGAAAAGCCCATGGCCAGCGATGAGTGTGTTCCCTGGTGGGACTGGTGGCAATACCCAACTGGAGAGAAGCCCCCTGCACGGTGACAGTGGCCAGGAGCGGGATGGTTCCGCCTGCTATTCACCTTTCCGTTTTTAATAATTTCAGCAGAACATGAAGAGCAGAAACTCCGCGCATCCCTCCAGCGGAGCACAGCTGAAAGCCACAAGCAATAAAAGTCACTTCAGGCATAATATTTCACCTGGAAACAGCGTACTTTCCTATTGTTTAGCATGGCACTTCTAGTTCTATAATTCTTGACAGCATGACAACTGTAGATGCGTAAAGGAAGTCACATTTACATAAGATGTGGCAAAAAAAATAATCACTTGCCTACTCTTCCTGCTGAGTAAAGGGACTTAAGGCTAGCTTCCCTGTTTTATGGAAAAAGCCAAGTTTGGCAGACTTCTGAATGTCAATAGTATGATGTATTACATTGACATTTATCTGCCCAAGATTGTGGATGCACAGTAAAACCTGAAGGTGATGTTTTTCATCTCAGCTGCAAGGTGAGCTGTGGAATACCAGGAATATAAGATGCTCTTGCAGAAAACTAATGAAAACTATAATTTTTTTAGCTGCTGCAGACAAGCTGCCTTTACATTTTTGTTTTCCCTAATTTGCTGTGGCTTTAACCCTCTCCTGGGTGCTGGATTTTTCAAGCTGATGCTCCAGAGTAGGATGGAGGCATGTCTACACTCAGTTCACTCCTCTTTCCTTAGAAAATGCACCCAAACGTCAGGCAGAACTCCCTTCCAGGTAATTATTTTCTCCCTCCGGTACCCAATCGTGTGTGCCACTACAGAAAGGGTATTGGGGAATGCAGCCCAGTGCTGGCCACATTTCTTCAGTTTACAGCCAAAATAAATCAAAATAAGGCAAGATACCGAAACTTTTAAAGCAAAAGGAAGGGAGAGGAATATCACAGGGATTAACATGCGTTGGGATAAAGCCAGCACCGGTTATAAAACGTTACAGCTGCCGCAACAGGTCTTTTTCACAGGGTTTAATGCTTCTTTGAGTCCTACAGCTGACAGAGTCTAAAATCAGTAAAGCAATGTTAAGGTCAGACAAAATTAACAAACATACGTGGGGGAGAAAACAGACTTCCTGCAGGAAAGTTGTTGGGGTTTGGTATCAGGCTATAAATAGATCTCCTAAATATACGCTGCTGGAAGGGTTTCCATTTCTGCAGCCAAAGTCACCTACAGAAAGTCAGCTGTGTATAAATAAACCCAGGGCTATTTAATGGGTTCAGCTGTAACACCCATTCTGTATCTGAAACCTTAACTTCCACACCATGCCCATGCATTTCAGTAAATATGTAAAAAAGCATATTGCTCCAGACTTCGGAAACCTCAAGTTTGCGAGTGAAAAAGGAAGGACGATAAAATACAATTATTTCTGAATGCAAAACAGCATTCCCACCAATGAACGTTTTAAGGCATCAGAGTCGAGATTATTCAGTTAAGCTATTAAAATGTATTTTTAAAGCATTGACCTAAAAAACCATAATGAATTCTGCTTGCAACATTATGCCTTTGGTAACATTAAGCAGCACATTATGGCTGTTAGATAATCCACATTAACAGATAAAACTTCTGCCCCTTTCTTAGAAATTAACAGCTGTGAACCATTCCTGAAAACGAGGAGGGCTGGGATTAGACTGCAAACTGCCTTTTGACAAATTTATCACTACAGGGCTAAATTCTTGCAAATACCGTGTGAGATAAAACCTGTTCCAAGCCCTGTCCCAGCTGCCTCTCCTCTGCGGCGGCGCGAACTGGCCACGTCTGCCAGCAAAAACCCCGGTGCCTCGCGTTTAAGGCTGCGAAGTCTTCTTTAATCGCAGGCATAAATTGTAGAGTTTAAAATGAAACATGTTCTCCCCCCCCCCGCCCCTTAAAAACCTCAGCATTTTATATCCTGTGACAAACCTGTTGGAAGATAGATTGCCCAAGCTATTACGGAGGATAAAGCCCAGAGAAGTAGTCTGATCGTTTATCTTTCTTCCTTATTTCCAGATATCCACATCGCTTAATGTCTTACTGCAAAGCAAGGAAACTCTTAAGCTGTTAAGCAGTGGGTTGTGAGAATAAGCCTAATTAACTCCCCAAATTCCCACAAGGAATGAACGAGGGAAGAAAAAATGACTAGGAAAAAAAAGAAAGAAAGAAATGAAGTGAGGCGTTTATCCCTCAGCTGAGGATGAGACTGGAATAAGGACCTGGAATAACAGAGATCAGTGCACCTGAGTACACTGACGTGGACTTGTCAACCCATGACCACCATCGAGGTCCTCAAGGACCCAGTCATACCTTCCTCACCCCATGCAAACACACAAGACTGTTTAAAAAAGTTATTTTTAAAAAAAACAAAACCCATATGGTATTGTTTCCACTAAATAAAAAAATTATGTTAAGATGTGAAAATCAGTGTCTCGCCTGCCTGGCTGCGAGCCCAGCAGCAGCTCAAGAGCAAAAGCCTAACCAGGTACCTCTGATTACCTGCTATCTGAGCGGTTCCTCACCCACAGACACCCAACTGGGCTGGGGTGCAGATACTCGGCACCCCTGGGAAACACCTCCCCAAGAGGCACAACGCGTCTCTCAGCCGCCAGGCCCACAGGGAATGGGAGAAAGGGGAGGTGGGACAGATGATGTCTGCTCAAGGACAGCTGATTTCAAAGAATTCTAATTGGTTTGGGGTTTTTTTGTTTTGGTTTTTTTTTTTTTTTTTTTAAAAGTAGGCCAACCCCCGGGACATATCCATTCCATCCAGAGAAATTAATCCAGCCTGCGCCCAGCCACCCTCTCTTCCCAAGGCCCCTCCGGCGCACACAGAGATGAAAGGCTGCAGGAACGGCCCCGGCAGTCTGCTGCTTTTTATCACAAGAGCTTGACAGCTCTCCTGTCATCTCCAGCCTTGGCAGAAGGTAATAACGGCAGCAAAACTCGTTAACTCCCCAAGAGATGACTGATGGGACTGTTCGTGGAAAAGGTAAGTCTGCTCTCTCCTACGGTGACACCTTATCTTATGGATTCCCGCTCTGCTTCTCTACATGGTATCAACACTGTGGACACCTACTCACGGGTCTCACCACACATTGCCGAAGCTGAACCATCTGCCCCAGGTTTGACCCCAAAGTCTTCTCCCAGCCTTGATCCCAGTGCCATGGAGAGATGCTCTCCTTGAGGGTTGTATTTTTTTCTGCTGGTGACCCCAAAGGAGGAGCTCACACCTGGACCTGATCAAAGAGCTTCACCACCTCACTGGCCAGTCAAGGCTTCTTGACCTTCCTGAGCCCAACCTTTCCTGTACTGCTCGCATCACTAAAAACAAGCAAGCGTTTGAGACAAGTATTTTAGACTGGTATTGGAAATCACACAGAGGGACAGAAGACACAAGAAATCATCAACTCTTGGCCACCGAGATGACACAAATGCATCCCAGAAACTAATCTTCAGTCTGACTTCAGACACCCAGGGCTGGAAGACCTCCACAGAGAGTACTTGAGACCACTGTACACACTTGGGAAATCTCATAGAATCATAGAATTGTCTAGGTTGGAAGGGACCTTTAAGATCATCTAGTCAAACCATCAACCTAACTCTGATAAAAAACCATCACTAAGCAGCATTTGGAGCTGAGGATCTCCAAAAAGCCATACAGGAGGCAGTAGGAAGTTCCTCTCCCTCCCCATCAGGAACGGAGGCACGGGATACCCACACACCATCCTCCTGGACTGGAGAGCTGGGGACTCTCCAGTTGTGGGCAGGCGCTGCACTTAGAGACAAGCACTGAAAGCTCATATTCCATCAACAAGAAGCAAACATCAAGAAAAACCACCTCCCACCCTTCTCCACCTCTGCAGATCACCGAAGTGGTGTTTTTAAGCTAATCACTAGTGAAGGCCCTGGTTCTGTACAGGAGCAACACATTTCCTAGAGGAAATAAGGGTGGAAAACGTGGAAGAGGTGAGAAAAAAACCCCACCGTATTTCACAGCTGCTGTTCAAAGGTTCTGAGAGGCTCTGGCATGTTAGAATAACACCGTGGGAGAGGGATTAGCAGAGCTGGAGCAGGTGAAGCAGTCTGAGGAGCGTGATAAATGCACCTCCGACACACGCACGGCTTATAAAAGACATATATTATGGGCCCTGAAGAGCTGACTTCAAGGCCTCATTTAGTGGGAGCGCAGCAAATCTTGTTCCAAGACTCAAGCACGCAGAAAACAATTTATTTTCTCTGAGGAACACATTATCTCAATATTGTCTCTCTTGGTCTTCCCTCCTCGGTAGGAAGGATAGAAAACCCATGACACGACCAGCCCTGATGCTTTTAAGAGGTAGTTTGGTTATTTTTCTGGTCTTGCTTCAAAATGTTTCACTGAATTTTTAGAGTTGGAAGGGACCATAGAGATCATCTAGTCCAACTCCCCTACTGAAGCAGGATTGCCCAGAGCATGTCAGAGCATGTTACTCAGGACGGCATCCAGGCGGGTCTTGAAAATCTCCAGAGAAGGGGACTCCACACCCTCCCTGGGCAGCCTGTTCCAGGGCTCTGGCACCCTCACCGTGAAGAAGTTTCTTCTCATATTTGAGTGGAACCTCCTGTGTTCCAACTTGTGCCTGTTGCCCCTCGTCCTCTCACTGGGAACCACTGAAAAGAGTCTGGCTCCCTCCTCCTTCAACCCACCCTTTAGATACTTATAAGCATTGATAAGGTCTCCCCTCAGCCTTCTCTTCTCCAGGCTAAAGAGTCCCAGCTCTCTCAGCCTTTCTTCATAAGGGAGATGCTCCAATCCTTGAATCATCCTTGTTGCCCTTCGCTGGACTCTTTCCAGTAGTTCCCTATCCCTCTTGAATTGGGGAGCCCAGAACTGGATGCAGTATTCCAGTTGTGGCCTCACCAGTGCAGAGTAGAGGGGGAGAATGACTTCCCTTGACCTACTGGCCACACTCCCCGGATTCTGTTGCCCTTCCTGGCCACAAGAGCACACTGCTTGCTCATTGTCATTTTGCTGTCTACCAGGACCCCCAGATCTTTCTCTTCGGAACTCATCTCCAGCAGGTCCATGCCTAACCTGTATTGGTGCCTGACATTCTTCTTCCCCAGGTGCAGGACCCTACACTTTTCCCTGTTGAACCTCATGAGGTTCTTCCTTGCCCAGCTCTCCAGCGTGTCCGGGTCTCGCTGGATGGCAGCACAGACCTCTGGGGTGTCAGCCACCCCTCCCAGTTTGGTATCATCAGCAAACTTGCTGAGGATACACTCGGTCCCCTCGTCCAGGTCGCTGATGAATATGTTGAACAGGACTGGACCAAGTATTGACCCCTGGGGGACACCACTGGTTACAGGCCTCCAGCTTGAACCTGCGCCATTAATCATTACCCTTTGGGTCCTGTCACACAGCCAGTTCTCAATCCACCTCACTGTCCCCATATCCAGCCCACACTTCCTTAGTTCCCCAATGAGGATGTTATGGCAGACAGTGTCAAAAGCCTTGCTGAAGTCAAGGTAGATGACATCTGCTGCCCTCCCCTCATCCAACCAACCAGTTATAGCATCATAGAAAGCTATCAGATTGGTCAAACATGTTGCCCACTTCCAATAACCCCCCGCTCTTCAACTTGTTTGGAGATGACACCTAGAATGAGTCTCTCCATTACCTTCCCAGGGATGGAGGTGAGACTAACTGGTCTGTAGTTCCCAGGGTCCTCCTTCTTGCCCTTTTTGAAGACTGGAGTGATGTTGGCCTTCCTCCAGTCTTCAGGCACCTCTCCCGTTCTCCATGGCCTCCATGTTGTTACAGATGAGGCATTTTCTACAGCCAACTTAAACCAAGAGACACCTCTTTCTTTGCCATATCTAGAATTCTTATTCACTAGCTCAAAACAAAGGCGTGGCTTAAACATCTCAGATCCATAAAGGTGGGAACTGAGAAATGAAATGGTGTGCTGCTCTGCTCCAGCCCTACTGAAATGTTATTCCTTGGGGTTTTTTGCTCATCCTTAAAAGGGAAATCTTTTACTACAGGTTAAAACCAAAGCAAATTTTAACCCCCAAATTGTGACAAAAGCATTCAAATGCGAAAAAACCCTATATACAACTTCATTACAAATCTTGTGTTTTTTCTAAAGCACACTATTTCACACAACACTTTCTGCCTTATAAAAAAACCAACCGTATTCACTGAAATCAGAACAGCTTTTGCTGAGCCTTTTCCATTGCCAATTTTTTTTAAAAGACAACAAAGTAAGAAAGAAACTTTGTGGGCTGAGCACCATCTGCTTATGCTTTAATTTCATTAACAGTTATATTTTTGAGACTTGCAACTGTAAAGAAAGTTTTCCAAATGTAAACAGCATGCAAAGCGGTGCACTGCTTTTGCCTTTTACAAGGAAATCCAAGGAAAATAAGTTGCGTCTTAGGGAAGGCAGAGCAATTATAAAAAAAAACCAAACAAACATTACTGGAGTCAGGGATTAGAATGAAGGATTCGAGAAGACATGGTGAGGGAGAAATTTAAAAGAAATATGGACCATCATAGAGTGGCAAACAATTAGTTTATTATAACAGAGAGGGGGGGGAAAAATGTAATTTGTTTTGCGAGCTGCAAGAAAGCCTGCTTAATTCCTGCCTAATCCAACCCTTTTTAAAGTATCGTCTCCATACTACAAAAAGTAGCCAACCTTGTTTTAGTAATAATGTATTATGTAGCCCATGAAGAATAACATTTTTATTCCCACACAGGAAGTCAATGAGTTTTCAGAAAATAAGAGTTCTTGTGCTACTAAAATGCATCCCCAGGAAAGCACCCACCTATTTCAGAACCAGCTCACACCAAGCAAAGAAATTGGGGTTTTTTTGCAAATATCAGACCTACTCATTCAGATGATGTTCCAACAAGTAAGCACACGAACAGAGTAAGGATGTTTATTTGAAAAACAAAGGTAGAATAAAGGTATCTTTTTACAATTATTAACAACAAAACACTGTTTTTTCCACAAAAGCACATACTTTCCCAGAAGGCTCCTTCAAGGAGGAGGCTACAATTAAACAGATAAAACCCAACCTAGAAATCTGATACAAAGCACAAGCTTAAACTTTGGGTTTAAGTTTACAGAAATCTACCCACTTTAATTTTTATTTTTTCCCCTAAAACCCATATGAGGTGAAAGGTCAGAACACCCCCAAATCCAGCAGCACCCCGGGTTGCTGTTGGGATGCTGACGGGCCCCCTTGGCTGTTCCAGCATTGTGGTCCCCACTGGCCAACCCGCCCAGCATTGCCACCAGCCACGGGGCAACCTCGTCCCCGCAGCCCAAAGCACGTTCAAACGAGATAAATTCCCTTTAATTCACACAAAAAAAATAATAATAAAAGCCTAAAGAAAACTGATGGAGGAGGCGGCCTTTCAAGCAGCCCGTTGCTATTTTTAAACTAATCATTTAGAGCAGACGTTTGTTTTCCCGTACTTAGGGAGGAAATCTAGTAATTAGACGTAACTGGTACCAGACTGGCAATCCTGCTCTCGGATTATATGGCCTAGTTTCTGTAAACAGCATCCCCCCTCCTCCTCCCCCCCCATCCAAGGTAGAAGTCAAACCTATTAATGCAACAGCTTATCCTGCCCTATTTCCACTTGGCAGCCTCCCGTAACGCTGATTTAATATCTGACAAAAAAAAAAATAGGACAAAGACACTGTCATTTTTCATTAGGGAGCGGGGGCTCAACACCACCGATTTTAACTCAGGGGGATGGAGGGGGGCGGCTGCTGCTCGGCCACACAGTGGGAAAAAAAATATGGCCAAATATCAGCGTTATGTGCCTTCTCCAAGGCTGGCACCGTGGTGACCCACCAAGCTTTTTCCCAGAAAAAAATACATTAGCACCAGAATTTCTACCATGTCCCATCATGTCTTATCATTCACCACCTTTAAAATAGACCTATTAACTATTACCTAGATTTTTATTTTAAAAATAACTTTATTACATGCTGTATTTAATGCCCCATTGTTTGGCCACTCAGCAGCACAAACTACCACTTCTAGTATTATTATTATTTAAAAAAAAAAATAAAAATTGACAACCCACGCAGTCCTCTGTGTTGATCCCTCCTGATTGCTGAGCTCTTACGCGCGCTTTCTCCACTAGGTACCGCAGCGGTGGAACAGTTTTACCTGTGCAATGCCCCAAACAGACCCAATTACTGAGTTTTTGGCAGTGTACCCTGGGAGCGCAAAGCCGCCTCCCACCCCGAGGGTCCTGCCAAAGGTGCCCCGGGTGCTCTGGATCCTCTTTCTCCCTGCAATGGGATTCTTGAAAAGCAAATGCTGGCCTTAACTTACGATATTTGATTTTTTTTCTGCTGTTCAGTTCTTTTCCATCACTCATTAATAGTAACACCCGGGGCTACAACAGGACAAAAGGAATCCTACCACATACATATAATATGGGGCAAAACTGCTCTCTCTAGAGGGAGCAGGCGTTTACATAATTAAAAGTCTCGAGATAATGAAGAGTTACTTACCTAACTTATTAAAAGCGATCTTAACAACAAAAGAGTTCAAGAAAGTTTTAATATATGTATGCATAAATTCTAGGAATTATTTAGGCTTTCCCTCCCCCCCCTCCATTTCTTCACATTATTCGCTTTGCGGTCATTTATCTTCCATAACTGGAAGCATTTGTCAAAAGATTTCACTTTTAATATGATCGGGATTGGGATTTGGGTTTGGTGGTTTTTTTTTTTTTCTTTGGGGGGGGGGGGGGAGGTGTTTGGGTTTTTTTGTTGTTGTGTGTTTTTTTTTTGTTTGTTTGTTTGTTTGGTTTTTTTTACACTCTCCAAAGGGTGTCAGATTTTTTATGAGCTTTTTCAGAGCCAATTTAGATGAAAGCACACATTAAAAAAAAAAAAATTGGCATTTAGTATCTCAAAACATTTTGCCCACTACTGTCGCTTGGAACACTGAAGATTACTGCGATAAACAGAGGAGGAAAAGGAAGCGATGCTCCTTTCCCCCCCCGCGGTACTTCACTAACACCTCCCTGTGGGTTTCAAACCGAGCTTGGTGAACACAGCACCAGAGCCACTGAAATGATGGCAAACCAGTAAAAAAAAGTGACCGACATATAGAAAACCCCACAAAGCAACTGGGGAGAGTGATTATTTTGCCGTGTACCACAGTTTTTACCAAACTCGGGCCACTCGAATCCCTTTACCACCGAACACCCCCCTCCCGGTTACGGATTTATTGTCCTATCCAATTCCCCCTTTCCTTTCCAATCCCCGCGTCCCGGCTCCTCTCCCAAGCAGACTGGGAAAGTGGAGAGTTTTCACCCTAAAGGATCTCAGTTAAACCACGACAACACATCAAGCTTAGCCTGCAACTTGTCCTTAGCTCTCGGTGACAACCCAGCCAAGGCATACAGGATATTATGGCCCTTAAAGCAGGGGAGAAGGGGTGTCACCAGAACGCCCAGAAAGCACCCACTCAGCTTTCATTTCCTTTATTTTCTCCTAACTCCTCCACATCATCAATTCTCCACCTTCATGGGCAGCACCCTCGCTGTGCACCAGGAGATGGAAGAAGTGGGAACGTGTTTGTGGGCGCTGCCATCCCACCACCACATCTCTGACTTGTCCAAGGGCAGCCACATGCTGCCGCAGATCTTCTACCGCCTTCCCAGCACAGGATTAATAACAAAGAATGGTTTGGGTTGGAAGGGACCTTAAAGATCACCTATTTCCAAGCCCCGAGCCATAGGCAGGGACACCATGCTGGACACTTTCTTACTTGCTGTCCATCCTATTGCAACACAAACAGGGTCGTCTCTATCAGCTTCTTGGGGGGCTCCAGTGAAGATGGGAGGAAGCAGGAGACCCCTGGTGATACCAGTACCACATGGACTGGGAGCACATAAAGCAAACCTCCAGCTTTGCCTCGGGTAGGATAAACAGACCTTCCAAAAAACCCACACCCAAAACCATGAACCGAAATGACACATGACTTTTCAAGCCTCTGAATGCTAACGTAGTCACTTTAATTGGGTAGATCTGGAGAGTTAAAGTTGATCATGCTACTTTATCAGCCATCTCCTGCTACCTCCAACCCCTGATCTCAGCCATCTCCTGCTACCTCCAACCCCCCCTTAATCCCTCCATCCAGAAGAGCTGAAGGTACCGGAAAACATCCAGAAGACCCCACAACATGCACAAAATAATCGAATCAGTAATTCCACCTAATCTTTTCTCACAGCCATGGACAGGGGTGTCCCTGCCTGAATCTTTGGTGCCCTCGTAACCCTCACCGTCAGGGACCATGTCTCCATCCTTACAGAGAAGCAGAGATGCTTCTAAAGGCTCTGAGGACAGACCTTAATGTATTTTCATTGTTTCTGTTGGGTTCAGATTGGAAACTGAAGGGATTGTTTCATTCTGTTTGTCTATTTCTGAGAATGCAGACAAATAAACACTGAAACTCTCACTTTTTCCACAAGCGGTATCCTGCAGAAACAGGACTTTCTTTCCACAGTCAGGTCACCTGGAGAAGGGCTTTGTCTCCCCAGCTTCTGACCACGCTATCAGTGAACACGTCCGTCTGTGGTAGTCTGCTGCCAGCGAGAAAGGTCTCATCTCATCCCCACTGCCCGTGTTACCGTTACTACCCCTGTGCGCTCTCATTTCCTTCCTAAACAGCCACTTCTCCACTTTCACTTTTTCTTTGAGAGCTCCCTGTGTACTAACCATCTCGTCTCTCCAAAAGATCTCTGAAGTCTTTTAAAAATCAGTAGAAAAGAAAATGTAAACGCAACATTTGAAGGGCAAGACCTTCAGCGTTCCCTGCTCCTGCCCGCTGCTGTAAGCACGAAGTGATTCACGGTTTTAAATGTAAAAAAAAAAAAAAAAAAAAAAGAACAACACAGCAGAACTTTTCACCTTTAATGCCTCTTTAATGCCTCGGCGCTATTACAGCGCGCCCGGGGTTACCGCGCAGAGAGGGAGAGGGTGCTGCCAGGCGTTAGCTCTAAAAAGCTAAATTCTATTTTAAGCCGGTGCCGTCTGAGGAGGAATTTTACAGATTTTTTTTGGCCAAGCTTTCAGCCTGAGCGAAGGGAGGAGGGCACTGCAGGGGAAGAAGAAAAACTATTCTGTTATCTTTAGCTTTAACAAACTTTCCAGCTTGCTAAGAGCAGAGCAGACACACGCGTTGGGAGAAGGAGTTGTGGTGAAAGTCCCCGTTCCCAGATGCCACGGGTGGGAGCTCCGCATCCCGAGGCAGATTCCAGACCACCGGGATGCAGGACGCACCCCAAAAACACGCCGCAGCTCCACCTGGGACCCAGCACCTTCCCAGGGGAAAATCAGCCCAAATCAAACCACGAATTTCACACTAATGCCACAGTTTCCTGGAAAAAACAATGAAGCAGCAGGTGCCACCCCCTCTCACACACATTCCACCGATGAGCGAGCAGCCGATCGGGCTAATGAACCAGAGATTCTGTTTAGATTTCATCTCTGACAGTGTTTACCTAATATAATTATATTTGTTCCCAACAAAGGCTGAATTATTTCCTGAAGTGGCTGCCACAGGTAGTTCCTCCTCCAGTCGAGGCAACGGGGGACAGAACGCTGCTTTACTGGGCCATAAACCACCCCCCCCCGACTCCTTCACTGCTACGGCCACCAGCCAGGGACCATTTCCAAAGGAGACCTCACGCATGCGAGGAGGAGGAGGACACGGGGGTTTGGCTCAAAGCCATCTGAGAGAAAACCTTCAGGCTTGAGGAGAGGGACGGTGGGATTCCTCCCAGCACCAGCATAAACATGGCGGGGGGGGGGAGGTATACCATGACACTTCTGCTGCCACCCCAGGACAACCATCTGGAGATGGTCACGCACAGCAACGCAACTGTAACCATGTCCCTTCCCAGGCCTGTTCCCCTTTTCCTGAGCAGGAAAAGCCATTTGATGGGTTTTGACACAAAATGTTACTGCCTGACGATTCCCCGGGAGGTATGCAAATAACACTCCAGATTTTTCTGTGCACGGAAAAGCCCACGGTGTGTCTAGAACAGAGACTGCAGAAACTTCACTCCCCGTGTCCCACAGAGCCACTGTTATCTCACCCGTGGCTGCCAAGATACGGCAACACCGCAGTCACTCCAAGTAGCCCACTGGCGAGGGCCACCAGCATCACCCACCACGATGTAGAAGACCACTTTTTGAGATAATCATTGTGAAATTCTCCGACTTCACCAAGACAAGAATAACCCTGACCCATCTCACTGGAAGCAGGTCTCCTGAGCCTGGTTGCCCTGGGTGGCTCCAACACACCCTGGTGCAGATGGAAGGAGCCCTCTGTTGTCGTCCCCCGTGGGGGCTGTCACAGGGCTGTCACTCCACCTGCTGCTCCACCATCCCTCTGGCTGCACCACGCGTCACCCCACCACGTCACCCCACGGGTCGCCCCTGCTGTGTCACTCCATGGGTTACCCCCACTGAGCCACCCTGACGGGTCACCCCACCATGTCACCCCCACCACGTCACTCCGCAGGACTCCCCACCGTGTCACCCCTGCCAGGCCACCCCACAGGTCACCCCACCACGTCACCCCACAAGTCCCCCCTGCTGTGTCACTCCATGGGTCACCCCATGGGTCACCCCTGCCAGACCACCCCACCTTGTCACCCCACAGGTCACCCCCACCGTATCATCCATAGGTCACCCCACGAGTAACCCCTGCTGGGTCACCTCGACAGGTCACACCCCCTCATCGTGTCACCCAGTCGAGTCACCCCTCTACCCATCACGTCACCCCCACCGGGCCACTCCACAGGTCACCCTGCTGTGTCACCCCGCCATGTCACTCCACAGGTCGCCCCCGCCATGTCACCCCCCCTCCCCACAATATCACTCCACAGGTTACCCCACCGTGTCACCCCACGGGCCACCCCCTCCCCGGGCCACTCCCCCCCCTTCCCACCATGTCACTCCACAGGTCACCCCAGCCGTGTCACCTCCGCCGCGTCACCCCGAGGGCCACCCCCACCCCGCGCCGCTCCTCCCTCCCCACCGGTTCCCGGTGTCCCCTCAGGGAGCCGATGGGGGCGGCGGGGGACGCCGGTGAGACCCTCGCCGGTCACAGCGCACCGTCCATCCGGGGGGCGCGGGTCGCAGCGGACACCGGCGGGCCCGGCCCCGGGGCCCTGCCCGGCTCGGCCGCCCCGGTGAGGCCGCCGCAGAGCCCGCGGACCGCCGGTACCCGGCCCCGCCGCCCCGCTCTCCCCTCCGGGGCCTGCAGGCGCCGCAGGCCGCGGCCCCCCCCCGCCCCCGGTACCGCCCGCCCGGCCCCGCCGCGCCGCTCGGTCACTCACCCGCGGCCGGCCCGGCGGGAGCGGCTCCTCGGCGCGGGGGGACAGCGAGGACCAGAGCAGCAGCAGCCCCAGGAAGCCGCCGGCCAGCAGCAGGGCGCGCAGCAGCAAGCCCGGCTTCAGCCGCATCCTCCTCCTCCTCCTCCTCCTCCTCCTCCCGCCGCCGCCGCGCCCGGCCCCGCACCGGCGGGATGGGGCTTCCGCCCCCCGCCGCGGAGAGGCGGTGCTCCTCCCGCCGCCGCCGCGCACCCAAACTTTCTTCTTTTTTTTTTTTTTTTTTTTTTGTTTTTCCCCTTTTTTATCTCTTTTTTTTCCCCCCGGCTCCCCCGCCCGGGCGATGCGGAGCAGGAAGTCGCCGCCGCGGGAGACGCCGTTACACGTGGCCGCCCCGCACCGGCTACGGCCCCCCCACCGCCCCGCACCGGCTACGGCCCCGGCCCCCCCCCTCCCCCGCGCCGCTCCGCCCCGCCCCGCCCCGGTCCCTGGGACCGGCCCCCTCTCCCCCCAGCCCCCACCCCTTCACCGGGTCCGGCTCCGCCCCGCACCGGGCCCGGGGACCGCCCCCCCCCCCCCCTCGCCCCTCCCGGTCCCGGCCTCCCCCGTTGCCGCCCCCCCCCCCCCCCCCGCCGGGCCCAGCATTCCCCCTCCCCGGTCCCCGGTCCCGGCAACGCCCCCCTCCTTCCCCCCCGCATTTCTTTCCCCCCCTCTCCCGCCCCGGGTCCAGCCCCCCCGCCCCGGTCCCCGGGCCCGACTCCCCCCCCGACCCCGCCCCGGTCCCGGTACCCCGGACCGCCCCCCGCCCCGGTCCCCCCCCCTTCCCCGTTTCCCTCCCGTGTCCCGCGGTTGGGCAATGGGGGGCAGTGGGAGAGCCCGACCGGGGGTGGCAGCACCGGGGGACACCGGCGTGTGACAACTGAGGTGGCAAAGGCTGAGCCCCAGTGATGGGGGGGCTCCGGTAGCGGGGGCCGGTGCCTGCCGTGGGCAGCGCAGGGGACGGTGCAGGGGAGCGGGCAGAGCCAAGGCAGTCAGCTGGAGGGGAGCAGATTAAGGGCGAGATAACGATGTTATCGGCCCGGGCTCGTGGCTGGTTTGTTAATAATTTTCTGCACTATAAATTTACCACCCTCAGCCCCCCCCACCCCCCCCCCCGCCAGGAGCCTCCGCACGGGCAAACCCACAGTGCCAGACCAGTGCTCCCAGTATAAAACTGCTGCCTTTCTGTGTGTGCCGGACAACCACCTCCTCCGGCGTTGTTTTGGTTCTATTTCCGTTGTGCTCTGGGAGGATCTTGAAGGTCCCTTCCAGCCTGAACCGTTCCATGGTCTCAGATCCAGGGACCCTGAACATCAGCCCAGGAGGTGTTTAAAAGCTGGGCAGAGGTGGGTTTGGCAGCGCTGGCTCCATGGCCGGGCTCGATGGGCTGAAAGGTCCCTTCCAGCCACAAGGATTCTATGATTAACGTCCAACGATAAAGGCTGTAGAAATGAACCAGGATGTGACACCCCGACCAGGATCGTTTTGGAGGAAAAAGGCCCACACCTGAGCAACCTTTGTAGCCGAGCACACCTGGGCACACACACCTTTATTTGCTCACACACCCTGCACCGCTGCACTGGCAACGGGGGTTTTTTTCTGTCAGATGCTGTTACGAGACATAGAAAAACGCGATGTTTAAGGTGTGGGCAACAGCTGGAATCCTTCTGGGTGTGTGCCCAGCTCCCCAGAGGGGTTCCGCGAGCCTCCCCGCTGCCTGTGGTGGCAGGAACCAGACCAACATCCCAGCATGAAGGGTCTCAGCACACGAGAGACATGGACCTGTTGGAGCGGGGCCAGAGGAGGCCACGGAGATGCTGGGAGGGCTGGAGCCCCTCTGCTGGGAGGACAGGCTGAGAGAGTTGGGGGGGTTCAGCCTGGAGAAGAGAAGGCTCCGGGAAGACCTTAGAGCCCCTTCCAGTCCCTAAAGGGGCTCCAGGAAAGCTGGGGAGGGACTCTGGATCAGGGAGGGGAGCCATAGGAGGAGGGGGAAGGGTTTGACACTGAAAGAGGGGAGATGGAGATGAGATCTGGGGAAGAACTTCTTTGGTGTGAGGGTGGTGAGAGCCTGGCCCAGGTTGCCCAGAGAAGCTGTGGCTGCCCCATCCCTGGAGGGGTTCAAGGCCAGGTTGGAGGGGGCTTGGAGCAGGAGGTGTCCCTGCCCAGGGCAGGGGGTGGCACTGGATGGGCTTTAAGTTGACGATGTCCCGGCCCACCCGGGGGAGGGCACATCGCTCCTGTTCGGCTGTTCTGTCTACCTGCCCTGGTCGTTCCACGACAGAGAGCATCTTCCACCTTTTTTTTCTCATGCACAGGCCATAGCATCTGACTCCAGAAGTATCAGGTTAATACTGGCCTTGGAAGTTGTTTTTTTCGGTTTTATCCTCATTACCGACACGCTGATGTTTCAAATTCTGCCCTTAAGAGTTTTTCCTATGTAGCAAAATGCCTAAAAAGAACGTATTTTTGCTCTTGCTGGATTCGTGCTGGCTAAGACAGAGAATTCAAACTCGAGCTGGCTTTGGATTGCCTCCAGTAACATCCAAAACCACTTTAAAAAGTCTTTTATGACTTGGAGAGGGAGAGAGGGAGGATTAAACATGATTATTACTTTTTTTTCCCCCTCTCAGTTGCAAAATACTGTATAAACCATGGTGGTTCCCCCACCCAGCCAGCACTGAAACAAGGCACAGCCCTGGCTGTTATTAGGGAGTTGATCAACCTCTGTTAGACTGATATTCCGTCAGTCAAACCCTTCCAACAGCCTGGCAACTGTCACAATGTTTGTGTCTGCGTGTGGACGTGTCTGCAGCTCGCTTCTGTGGAAATCCTGTGTTCACTCCTCCATATGGAAATACCCCACCGTGTTTAAGCCCTTTTAAAGCCTCGCGCTCTTGAACCCCAGCCCCCGGGGCGACCTGCAGGTGAAGGATCCGATTAGCGATGCCCTAAGCCCCGCTGGGGATTTGGGGGATGGGGGCTGGAGCAAACAGCAAGATCTCACGACAGGACCTGGCTACGCCTCTCTCCGGAACACTTGGCCACAGCAAAGCCCTCTGCTCGCTCATTAACCCAACGTTTGAAAGGAAATTCCCACAATTTTGTACCCATCAAGGTGAAAGTCACGTAGCACAAAGTCCCGTGACACAACGAGCTACCATAGGGGCTTCGCTGTACATAAACCCCCCGCAGTGTCCTCATCTGTGGGTTTTTTTCTGACAACCCACAGGTCTCCTTCGTAAAAATCTAGGAGTCAGAGACCAGCTGCTCTTTCTACTGAGTGCAGGGAGCACAAAACACATGTGGGTTTTTTCTGTGTGAAGAGGTTCTTTGAAATTAGCAATGGGTTGTAGACCTCAAGGGATTTCACTTACCTTAGAAGTTCCCTGATTTAACTACCAGCGCTTCATTTAGTGCAGGATTTTACTCCACGAAGGGTTCAAGGCCAGGTTGGACGGGGCTTTGAGCAACCTGGTCTGGTGGGAGGTGTCCCTGCCCAGGGCAGAGGGTGGGACTGGATGGGCTTTAAGGTCCCTTCCAACTCAAACCATTCTATTGTTCTATGATACACTCTAGGCTTCCTGTGATGGCAAACTTGGTCATGCCTTGATGAAAGAAGAAAGTGCTGGAAAAAGCCAGCTACCAGAGAGTAACCTGCTTCCCTCAACTGCAGCCCCTCAACCCAGTCAACATGTCTTCTCCAGCAAGAACCTCCAGCTCCATGCAATCCCTTTGCCCATCTGTGCTGCCCTTCCCTGCTCCACTCCCGGCACCTCTAAGGTCATTTGGGTTTCTTTGGTCACCTCTGGACAACAGTCAAGCAGGTCTCCATATTGCTCCTCTGGCTCTGGTGGAACATTCATGCCGTGCATTAGCCCTACAGCAGATCTTCATGCCATATACTGAATCTTGGGGTGTCCGGGTGGAACCCAAGACACTCCTTCCCTGGCTGGCATCAGAGAAGGTGGTGGTGGAGAAGCCTGCCCAGATCTACCTTAATTTCTGTTGAAGAGGTTCATGCTCCCCTCCGAGGCCATCCCCGGCACCAGGGGATTTGAGGAGAGATTCAGGATTAATGAAGGGGTCACTGCTTGGAATGATCCAGAAGGGCAGAGTTTGGCGTACACTACTGTGGAGATAAAGCTACATGCTAAATATTTACCATGTATGTACATTTAACCTCAGAGCCAATAAAAAGGAACTAAAGTACTGGTTCTTAAATTCCTCTTAATTTCTGTGATTGTTTTAAATGTACTTTAATCAAATAAGTGGCTCTCGGAAATACTTAACACGTGCTTGTGCAAATGAGGCTGAGACGTGCTTCATCTTCACTGTTTTGTGGTCAGGATCCCTAGTTTTTAATACCGCCTGTAATTCTCATTTTCCCCTCTTTTTTTAAGCCAGAGGTTTAGCCATGTGTGTCCTACCAAAAAACATCCTTTGGTGTTCCAGGATCCAAACGGCTGCTTTGGGCAGGGGGGCTTTGCCTCCTTCGCTTTTCCTTCGCCTGTTTTGAAGATGATGTGATGAATCTTCTTCAAAAGATGAAGATGTGATGAATTTTGTGGCGTTATCTCTATCCCCCGTGCCCCTGTCGTGCCCACTTAAGTCAGTTGCTCTCCTCCCGCAGCATCACCTCCAGCTCCTCTTCTCCTCTCCCACACGGCAGCACCAGGCGAGCTCGTTATCTTCTCCTGGGCCTGGATCCTCTCTCCCTTCTGGAGGCCAGAATGTAAAAAAATGTAATTTTTTGGGGGGGGTACCTATTATTTTTCAGCTGCACTTTCTGGTATCAAGTACCAATTGATGTTTATGAACGATGTTGTATTATTAATACTGTTTTTGTCTAAAAAGATTTAACCTCCTTGGGATTTGCAAGTCCTCAGAAATATCCACACCGTTGACAACCCTGGACAGATTTAGATCTCGTTAAAACAGTGGAGGGGATGGTCTGTGATGTGGGTGTTTCAGTTCAAAGAGAACTGGAATCAGTCTAAGCATGGTTTTGCCATTTAAAAATAAAATCAATATATGTATATATATTTAAATGATTTCTTTTAGGAACTCTTACCTGTATTTTGAGTGAGATGTAAGTGTAGGTAGTCTTATATCTCAGGTCTGGAAAATGTCCCTTTCCAAGGTGTCCCATTTCTGAACACACTGAACAGAAATTAACTCGCCTCATTTCCTGAATCTAGGGCAGAGAAAATTGAAATAGGTTCCTGTAATTTCTGTTATGCTGAAAAAAAATGAATGGTGTAAACACCCACATTTCAGATGCTGATTTACTTTTCAAAAAAAACCCCCACATTTAAAATATAGTAAATTAGTGGAGTTAATTCGATGAAATTGTCAGTCTGAAAAAGATCCACAGTGCATTTGAGCTACAAAATGGAACATTTTATAACTATAAATTAATTAGATTTTCATATTTCTGTGGACTTTTACTATTCAGTGGTAAACTTCTGATAGTCTAATAAAAAACCGGTAACTTGGGTATTTTTGGTTCGGTATCATACCTGCTGTATCGGCTACAAATCTTCACTAAGTTTGACGGCTTTTTCCCCAGGATGTATTCTGTTACGTCATTCAAAATTAAACAAAACCTGACCACTGAAGACAGTAAACACTTATAAAGCGTGAGATAAATAAAGTCAATGTGTCAGATCTCAGCAAGATAAAGCCCTTTGAAGTGCGTTGATGATACTGAACGTGGTTGAAGCCCAAGGGCCAGGGTGAAGAGCAGCCCCTTTTCTTACCCAGCTGCTCTTTGGAGAGAAATTGCTAACCACCAGATTATTCCTATTCCGCGTCATCCGACACCGAGTTGTATCGATTAGTGATCGAATGAAAGGATTCTGTTATAAAAGGCATCTTTTGGGGAATTGCTTGAGGAATTGCAGGCAGCAGCAGCTGGTGGATCATAACACTGCCCACATTCAACTCTCTTCCCAAATATAACCATAATGAAATAGTTTTCATAAGGGAGGGTTTCCGTACAACCCGCAGGTCCATCATTTTGTGGAAGTTTCTCCCTTTTCTCAGGCCCGAAGTTGCCTACAGGTATCCTTACTTGATACGAATTAAACAGTTTCCAACTTGCACAGTTCTAGCTCGGGTATCGATATAAATACTTCTTTCAATTCTTTTATTTATTTATTTATTGAGTACATTCTCCATCCTTTTCCCAAACTGAAAGTTAAACCAAAAAAAGAACCCCCCCAAAAAACAACTTGAGAGAAAAAAATTCCCAAACCTGTCAAAAAGACTTTGACATAAAGGTGAAGAACTGTAATAAAGTCGTCACCTTGGCAAGCTGAGCTCCCTTGCTTTTTAGGCACCCGTGACAAGTAGCAGTGACAGCGGCAGGGTCTCATCCCTCGAAAAAACCGCGGGTTTCTGGAGTCACTGCCATTCTACCCCCTTTCCCCATGTCGAACTGCAATGACTTGAAAAGTAGTTGGCTGAGTTACTGCAATTAAATCAAAACTTTTCTGAAATTCCCAGGTGCAGGCAATTAGCAGGAAGGAGATCTCGAGATTGTACTTTTATTTTAATACTGGCTTAACTACACCTTTGTCCTGAGTAGTTTGACCAACTTGAGGACATCCATTAGGTTTGGAGTTAGTTGGGGTTTACAGAATAAGTGAGAAAAGATTAATATAGAGTTTTGCCCTTAAAAAAAATATCAATTTACTTCACTGGTTGCAACTTGAAAAGCATGCTTAGAGAGCAACAGATTATTCCAATTAACATTATTTCAAATTAAACTGCAGAATTACTGATTTATTCTTATTCCCTGACCTTTTGCATAACGAAAGCTGCTCCTGTGAACCCCAGGCCAAAGCGAGGTGGATTCCATTCCTTCGGCGTATTGGAATACAACTGAAAATGAACACAGCGTCTGTGTAATTAGTTTGGTTCGGGTTTTTTTTGCCCCCAAAATGGTGCTGTGGGACACCTCCCCACACGTCAGTCAGCTCTGATGCTGGCTGGCGTCTATCGAGGCTGCATCTAACGAACCCCGGAATATTCCCTCGCTGCTGCATTACTGCTCCCAGGGACACCTGGCAGCAAAGGTTTTCACCTTAAGTGAGGAATTTCCCCTTTCCAGAGGCAAATGGGCATAATTTTTTCCATAGTCTAACCATGTCATGTTCATGCAGCAACTCCCAGAGCCCTGAGGGTATCAGCAGGTATTTAGCAGGGGTGAATTCCTTTGCTTGAAAGCAGTGGAATGTTGCCACTGATTTAAACAGAGCCAAGATTTCCTCTCCCATTCTTTTTAGGATAAAAGTTACCAGCTATGAGCCATCTCAACTCTAAATATTCATGCTGCTGTTCAAAAGAATCACTTTTTTTTTTCTTTTTTTTTCTAAGCCAAACACGTATACAAGTAGTTTAACCAAATTAAGCCCAGAAAAAAGAGGAGAGCAGCAAAATAAATAAGAACGTCACCCAAAAGCCTGCTGCAGCTCGGAATTTGAGGGGCTGAGTTGTATTTGTGCACTTTCGTGGGCTACAGCCTTCCGGGGCCATTACCAGCCCAACATCAAGGCTTTGGAAACCCACCTAACCCTGGGGAGATTTGGAAATCCACCCCCAGCTGAGCGCAGGGGGTACACAGCTGGAGACAAGGGGAAAACGATCCAGCTTCCATGCTCTGTGTATTACAATAGTGATGCAGAGTAGTAAAAAATAAAGCATTAATTCGCAATGCTAAAGTTATATGCAATTACGCAAGGGGCTGGGCGGCTCGAGAAGAACCACGTTTGTGTCCTGAGGGCAACGTATTGTGAATTCTAAAACCAGTGCTCTAAAAACATGCCTTTATCTACTTTGCACAAAGTCAGATGATCTTTTTGTTTTTTATACCTAAAGATAAGGTACTAGGAAGACAAGACAACTTATTACCCGCAGAACAGGAAATACCTGCTATTGGGGATCTCTTACTGCATGGCCGAGAACAGCACAGACATTTTTGTAGTGGGCGAGGTATGTTTTTTAACCCACCCCCAGCTTTTCAAATTCTGTCCCTACAACCTCCTTTATTTAAACATCAAAGGGATTTTTCACTGCATTGGATACAGCCCTGTTGTCAAAATCCTCATTCAGATGCTCCTACTGATACCTTCGGAATTATGTAATATTATAAATGTAAATAAGATGCAGATTTTTCAAATACTTGATTTCCTTCCCTGTGTGAGTTGATTACCAAAGCAGGAAATGTTCTTCATAAATGCTTGATCCCAACACAATAAAAAAAATCCATATTGAAAAACTTTGGGGCTTAATTTCATTTGAGAAATAGTCAAATCAGTGTCAACTGTGAGTTTTGCCCAAATGAAGCTTTACCTGCCCTTCAGACATGCAGCCATGGGCCGGCTGAGACTGGCATTAACAGGCCTCGCATCTCCATGCTCTGTTTTAGAAGTTATTTGATGTTTTAGCTCACACGAGAAGGAGGATAGCAGATTTTCTTGGCTGTAGGATGAGCGCACCTGCAGCTAAAGTCCATCTAGCCATACCATTCCATACCAACGCTGTGAAAGCACCAAATTGCACTGCCCTGCACTTAACGTTTTAGAATGGACCCACAGATAGGTCATAAAAAGTCATTTTCACAGGTAAAAAAAATGCACACAGGCTGATGATGCGATATTAATAATATTCCAAGTTAGTGTGAGCCATCATGATTCATATCGCTCTGCCACGAAGGTCCCTTACTGTGATACAGGACTTCTCCATGGGAGAGGGACTCACCTTTTTCATTGTGTCCCATGTTTCTGGCTGTGTCTCAGGGTCCTACAGCCACACGTGGTGGCAGTACGGCAGGTATTTTGGTCACATAGAATCATAGAATGATTAGAATTGGAAGGGACCTTAAAGTCCATCCCGTTCCACCCCTTGCCCTGGGCAGGGACATCTCCCACCAGACCAAGTTGCTCTAAGCCCCGTCCAACCTGGCCTTGAACGTCTCCAGGGATGGGCCAGCCACAGAGCTGAGGGATGAACTAGATTTGAGTAAGTGTTTCTAACAGTGATGGCCTTCCTGATGCTATGCAGTAAGATGCCAAACTAAGCTTGATGGTGTGGGACAGGGTATAGTTATTGAGAGATGATAGCATCCCTGTCCTTGTGCTTTAGGGATGTCGCCCCTTCTCATGCCTCCCCACTCGGTTCAGACACTGTACACGCTGTGTCTCGGCGGTGGTAGCACCAAAACCTTCTCCAACCACCTCATTCCCCATCACATGCCTCTCCTGCTATGCAACTCAATTTTCACCCCTTTTTTCTGCCCAACCTCTCAAACTCACCCACCTCACAGGTTGTAGACTACTGGTGAAGGTGACAGTTTGTGGAGTAAATTATTGTTTCCGTATCGACTTGATGAGATGGAGATAGAGGGGCGTTGGGAAGGGGAGTAATTTGCGTGGGCTATTCAGGCTCTAAATTCTGTTATTGCCCTCTACACAGAACAACACAGAGTTGTTATTCAAAGGGGCATTAGTCAAGTTAACTTAAAAATCCCCTGCATTCAAGAATCTGGATTTTAGACTCGGCATAATCTGCCTTGTAGTACCCACAGAAGTTAATTAAACAAGTAGTTACTGCTTTGCAACCCAGACAGGGATACACTGTTAGGCAGGAACGATCGATGACTTGCACTCTCTGAAAGAGTAAGTACAGATAGTACAGGGAAAATGTATGTAATTACCTTAAAAAGAGCTTTTATGTTTTTATGACTGGCTGCACAGCTTGAATTGTTGTTGAAAAATTAGTTCATTGTGTTCTTCCCAGAAATGGCTTCATCTGATCACGCTCTCCTCTCTGATCACTCAAAGCTTTCACCAAATCCCTCCTTTCCCGCTGCTGCCCTGTTGTTAGTCCCTCATTCTCCCTCCTCCCTCAGAAAAATGGTTGCTTTGGACAATAGAAGCCCCTCATCAGGCTCCAACCTTGATACCGGGATTCTGTTTTCTGGTTAATTATCTGGGTAGAGTTAAACAGTTCCCTCCCTTGAAGCATCCACAATAATCTCCATGATGAAGGCAAGTGTTTCATCCCACCCTGTGGTGCATGGGGAGGAACAGCAATAACATCAGCATCTACCCTCACCACATAAACTGGGGAAAATCCAGACCTTTTTGAAGCTCCTGGTGCCACAGCCGTCTCCCAGCTGGTGGGGAGACCTTCTCCTAGTGCTCCAACAAACCTCCAGTACTTCAGGGTAACACCAGCCCACCTCCACCGCAGCACCCTGGGGCCTGCTGGAAAAGCCAAGCAACAGCAACTTTAATGCATCCAGTAAGTGTCTCCCACCCTTCCAGAGCTTCTGGTGGGCAAAGTCCTTGAGAAGGACCTATGCCCTGTCCAAGCTCACGACTTAGGTGCTCCTGCCTTCCTCACACCAGTCCCTGTATTAAAAGTACTGGCACCAGGACCCTAAAGAAGGGCAAGTTTTCACAAAGTTGGCTGAACGCGCCCAACTTTCCATCAATATAAGCTCAGGGGTTCTGGGGATGATCATCCTGATGAGTTTTGTGCCAAAGCAGGAAAGATGGTGCTTTTTTTATGGTTTCTTTTGACATAATAAAGACATGGTGTCCGTTGCTGGTTGTCCCAGACCCAGTAGATCCCTGTTGGATCTACTGAAGTTACGTAGCTAAAGACTGGCAGTATGGGAATGGATCGGTCTGGAAAATCCTTAGCAGATGCATCTGGTTTTCTTCATTCTCCCGTGATGTCATGTTTCAAATTTAATACATTATTTTATGTATCCTGCCCACAGTGTTTATTTCCATGCCCAGGAGCCTCATGGTGCTTGTCCGTTCTTCCTCAGCGCTGCCAGTGGCACTGCATCACCCAAGCAGTGGAAATCAAATCAGAGTTGTCCCAGAAATGAGTCTGATTCCTGTCAGGACAGAGATTCCTTTGCCTTTCCTCCCCAACCCCCAAGTTTTAACATTCACATCATCCTGCTTCTTTAAGGACACATTTGAAAATGAATTTCACACTCACAATCCATCCTTAAAGCTGTCATAAATCCTCCAACAATTTTTGTTTTTGATACACCGGGTTGCACAGCAAATCACAGCTTCCATTACTGTTAAGTTGCTTAATTCCCTCAGGCTGAAGTACCTGCAGCCATTCGGCACCATTGACTGGGTATTTCATCTCAGGAAATATAAGTACCTTTTGTGCACCAAAGATGATATACTATTTTTTTCTACTTGTCTTTTAATAAGCTTCCATCACTATTTTTACCCAATCATTCTGAAGGTCCACAGGCCAGATGCTGAATACGTATAAATCATGCAGCTCCAAACACATCAAAGGAACTATATTCATTTGTCCCAGGATTTGGGTTCCTGCTTCCAGTTTTACCAGACTTTTCTTCAACTAATCTCGCAAATGCCTGAACCACATCCACTTCCTACCCTGCCCCTCTCAATCCCTTTCAATTACCTCCTTCTTAACATATAACCCCTCCGTAATGCTTCCCTTTTAAATCCTTTTCAATCCTATTTTTTTTTCCTTCCTCTTCATTTTTTTTTTTTTAAATTAGCTAATTGTTGGAAGCATTTGTAACTCTCTGAAACCGTGCTTCTGAAGGCATTGTGGTATGTTGACTCTGAGGGCTAAACTTTCTAAGCAGCTTTTGGAATAATGAGATTTGTGTGCATGACTCCCTTGCACCGCTTTAAAGATTTACTCTTTAGAGTTAAAAGATTTATTTTATTTTATTTTTTAAAAAAATCAGTTTCTTTGTGCTGCTGGCTTGTAAACACCGTGCTCGGAGCACGCATCCCTTGCGGCGTGGTTGCCCTTGTCTCCTCCAAGACACTCGCTGTGCTTGAAGAGCTCGTGAACGTCCAACCTCAACGTCCTGACCCCAGGGTGTGCCCTCCCCAGCAGCTGCTCTGCTGGGCAGGTTTCTGGTTTGTTATTTTACCATTTGTGTGTGTAAAATATTTGCACAAGGCATTCTTTTACCAGGAGGTGCCTTCTCTTTCTTGGCACGGCCAACTTTTCCACTGATAAGTGGCAGCAGCTTGTGGATATCTTACATAAAGTGTACGTGGCAGGAACTTGTAGAGAACTTAAGTAAAGTTTCCATCCAGAGGTAATTGGTTTGGTAAATGGTTTATTTGGTAAATGGTATTCCAATTCTGTTCAGTTTACCAAATTGGTAAACTCACGTGCCACATTTTTCAAGTTCACAATGCCTAAAATGTTGACCTTGGCCCTGCAGGCTGGCTTGGTGGCCACGATTGTTCCTGACATAGCCCATTACACTTTGTATTATAATTTGACATGGAGTTTGATGACAAACGAGCCTGCCCGGCAGCTGGTTGTTGCCTGCAGGACGCTTGACCTGTTCATCAGGGTTGGGGTTGCCAAGCCTGAGTATGGCTGCACCGTTCCCTTTCCCACGGGGTGGTCACCTGGCTCTGTCCACATGCCCTGTGGCTGTGCCAGATGGGGTGGGTTGGCTTCCTTGGCCATGCCACTCATCCTGGGAGCGTTTGTGTTGCCTGAGCTCAGCCTGGTGGTCCTCCATCCTCCTTGCCACACTCCAGCCATCCTTTTGCCACCCAGGGCTGGACCCCATGGGAGCAGGGTCACTGCTGTTTTTCCTCCTTCCCCTGCCTCCTCGACATGGCTACCCCTGCACTCACCCCACTCTGCTCTTCAGAGACACTCAAACCACCCGCTGAAGCACTTCACATCCCAAAAAAGCACATGGTTCTACCATGTAGCACATTTTTGAGTTCCAAGTTTTTTGCCTCACTGGCAGCTTTTTGGTTAACTAGCTGATTCCGTGAATAATGAGCGATGTCAAACATAATTACAGATAACTGGAGAACGAGAAGGCTGTGCAAGTCTCCTGGAAGGGAGAAAAGAAGAAAAAATAATAAAAAGCTATCTAGCACACGTGTAGGTTTTCACAGATGGCCTCACTTGCCCTTCCTTTTCCTCAGGGGTGACGGAATCACAGAATGGTTTGGGTCGGAAGGGACCTTAAAGACCAACCGGGTGGGTGGCTGATTGGTTTTTTTGGGGTTAGTTTTTTTCTTTTCCCCCCTCCTTTCCCCCCCACTTCATTTTGCTGCCCACTGAGGTCCCTCAGCACAGCCGCTCCAGGAGTGGCAAAGGAAAGGCACAGGGTCAGGCTTCTGTTCCTTGGCTGGCACAGTGCCTTCCCCCTCTTCCCTGTGTTAACCCCAGCTGCCTAAATTCACCTTTGGGGAGGCGAAAAAAATGCTTTTCCTCTCACAACAGCTGCCATCAGGTGTTCAGTTCTAGGTTATACAGGTTTAAGGAAGAGTTGCACAAAGGCTTCAAGCAGGCAAGAGCAAACCCCTGCAATCACAGCCAGCCTTAAGCCTGATGGTCAAATATTGTAATTCGTTAAAAAGCTTTCCAACCAGAGAGTGCTCCTGCCCGGACCTGGTAAATGGACCCAACAGCTCCCACGAATCCAGCCTAAGGATGGCGGTGTCTCTGCCCACTCCAGACCTGCCCCGGTACCAAACAAGCCTGCGCTGATGGAGCGGGAGAGAGCAGAAAACAAGGCAAAAGAAGGGTATTTCTCTCCTTTTTGATGCCAGTCCTTGTAACTCTGAGGCTTTTCCCACAGGCGCTCAGCCGTTGCAGCTTTACAATAACTTCCATCCGTGACAACTAAAGAAAAACACAATCTTCCCATCCTCAGTCCCCAAGCCCCGTCACCCTCCACTGCCCCCAAAACCCACCAGGAGCTCAAACAAGCCCTACAGTCAACACAAACACATCAAAAATATACTGTATGAGGTAAACTGCTGAATTTTGGATGCTTGCCACTGGCAAACCGTTTTGTCCTTCCAGCTTCAGAGCTGTGCATCTTCCTCTTTCTTTAAGGATGAAGCTCCCTGGGATTTCTAAAGGGCTCTGTTGGCCTATTCTGGGCTTGGCTGCCATGGCCAGCAGGAGGACTTGGCTTCCGTTGCCATGGCAGTGGGAGCCCTGGCCCCGCTCCTGGAAAAGGGCTTGGAGAATTTTTTCTTTCTGGGGCATTGCTGCCACAAGGGCGACAGCAATTAGGTGAAGCCTTCAGGTATTGCAAGGATATATATCAAAGAACCATGGAATGGTTTGTATGGGAAGGGACCTTAAAGCCCATCCAGTGCCACCCCCTGCCCTGGGCAGGGACACCTCCCACCAGACCAGGTTGCTCCAAGCCCCATCCAACCTGGCCTTGAACCCCTCCAGGGATGGGGCAGCCACAGCTTCTCTGGGCAACCTGGGCCAGGCTCTCACCACCCTCAAGGCAAAGAAGTTCTTCCCCAGATCTCATCTAATCTACTTCACCGTGGCCTGAGAGCCTGTGCTTTAGCTGGACAGGTGGTGGTGGACCCTCATGAGATGGGGACCTGCTCCCACACTGGCTGGCTCCAGAGCTTATGTTAGCCCTCTCCAGAAAAGTGAAAAAAGAGTATTAAAAATAAATAATCCAAGAACTCCACAAGAAGATAAACGCACCTTACATGCCACATGCTATAAAAACTCAGATCTAAATTACTACTAGTTTTGGAAGAACAAATTCAAAGATCCCATCTTTGTTGCTCTTCTGGGTAGAGCAAATATTTTGTGATATATTGTTGTCTCTTCTTCTGAAATGCAAACTGTTTTCTTTATCACTGACATAACACACTTTGATAAAAAACGAGCTGCAATATTTGCGTGTGCCAACCCCTGTGCTCAGACCCCGAGGAGAGAATGTTGTGGCAGGGCAATAACAGGGAAACATCTCCTTCACCTTGCTTCCAACACGCGCTTCGGGAGGCAAATATTTCACTCTGGGTTGACTCTGATGGTGGAAGCTCTCGGGAACTGAAAATGTTGTAGACCTTATTCCTGGATAGACTTTCCCTAATTCCATCACATGCACGTTGACAAGCCCGTCCTAAGAACCACCACAGCATCAGCCTTTTAGTTGTAAACTGGCTGAAATTGGCTCGGAAATGGGTCAGATGAAAAACTGATGCAAGAGAAAAATTTTTTTGCACAGAACAGAAGTTCAGCAACACCCCCTATACCCAAAGTAGCCAGCATGAAGGACGTGAAATTGCTGGGTTTTTTGCTTTTTGTTTACTGGGCGCCCGTGGCACCCTCGCTAAGTGGCCAGCAAGCAGCCACGGCAGGCTACCTGCCTCGAAAAGCAGCAGGTTAGGGCTCCTAAAGGGTGAGGGGCACAGATCTTCATTTTTTAGCCTGCTGTTTGGAAGGAATAAACTGAAACCAGCAAATGCAGCTTGCCATAAATTTTTCTAGCCCTACATCCATCATTATCCAAGACCCATGTGCCGTTGGCTGGTGTCCCTTGTTGGTACCATGTCCATAAGCTCTCAGTAGCAAAACCATCTGCATTCTCAGTGGAGCACGTGGCAATTTTGCCTCCCCACTGCTCCCTCCCTGTCCCAGCTGCTATTTCAGAAACAGTTAAAAAGACGGTTCTTGCTCCCGGGTCTACGCAACAGCCCCAAATGACACCATAAGCTCCTTTAAGGGGCTGACACCTGACTTGCCAACATCAAAGAGTTTAGTCACTGACCTGATCTTGGATTGGTGTGGTCTCCTCTTAGTCATGTGTCCCGGTGCTCAGGGCGTCATCTCTGAAGGTGGCAAACACAGGTTTCTTGGCATGAAAGTGGTGGAACCACAGCTGGTCACTGATGGTGAGGTAGGAACAGGAGCCCCTGAGGTAAAACAGCTCAAAGATACTGAGAGTGAAGCTGTGAAGACTTTATATAGCCTTGGGCACGGCCTGTTGCTGTGTGGGACCGGTGAGGAGCTGGGGGGTTGCTCAGGTGCCAGCCCTCAATGCTGGTGGTGTCATCATGACCCCTCCTGGGTCACCTAAGGAGGCACTGTGGGGGGATGCCAACTGATGACAGGCTTCCTGCTCTCAAGTTGGGTTCTGGGGAGCACCGAGGAGATGAGGATAACCAAGTGACCTGGAGACAGTACCCACCTTCTCAGCTAGTTCAGGTGGTAGCCACCAAGCTATCAATTCTAAACCAGGAGACACGTTTAACTAGGCTTTGAGCAACCTGGTCTGGTGGGAGGTGTCCCTGTCCATGGCAGAGGTTTGGAACTGGATGGTCTTTAAGGTCCCTTTCAACCCAAACCATTCTGTGATTCTAAGACAGTGATGAACATCACTTAAGCAGAGGAAATAAAAAAGTATGAAAAAAAAAATCCTGATTTTTCCCCTCATCATCTCAAAAGCCAGAAAAAGCATCTAACTAGAGCAATCCAAACACATCCAAAGACAGATGCCACCTTCTGCCCCCACTCCCTGAGGCCTCCAGCTGAAGAGGTGGCTGCGATGCCCATCAGACTGGAGGAGGGTCCACACAGACGTGTCCCCTTTGCAGCAGGGTGCAAGTGCCACCACAGGCCTGAGGAATCGCTCAGGGCTGGTGCCATCACAGCCCTTCCACAGCTCCTCTTCCTCTCCTTCCTCCCCACTTCAGGTCTTACTGCTCTGCTGGCATGTCCCGACCTGCCAAAGCTCTTTGAAGCTTTTTCCTTGAAGGTTAGCACCTGATGTTATCACAGGTAATTAGATAATTGGCGCACAAGTCACAGGAGGCTCCCAGTTTCTTTCCTGGGGCTGTGAACTGTGAATGATGCCAACGGGGGTGTCCTCTTGTTGTTTTACCGGGTTTAACTTTAAGCTACATTAAAACTAGCGCCTAATTGGTTTTGATGTATCTAAAGCACTTTATTGTTCTTCTAATAATAATTTTTATTTGTTCCTGTTGTTCCCGTGCCAAGGGTAGCGCCTGTAACGTCCACGGCTCCAGCCTGGGGAGGGATTTGACGGGAGTTTTTGTTATTCATAATAATCCCGGTCACTTGCATTTTGTTTTGTTGCTGTAATCACCGTTTCAGTTTATCATCGTTCTGGAAGGACATTTACCGGGGTTTGCTCAGTGGAACTGCCTGTAAGGAATTAGTCCCAAATAGTTTAGGTGGAAAATAATAGTTTTACTATTTTTTTTTTTTTGCAGCCTTCAGCCGGCACTTGGCTACAGCAGCCTTTAACGCTCTCTAGGCGAGGAACAGGCACGTAGTTTCAGTGCACGCTTGGAGTTTTCTTATTTTTGCTACTTTTCATGTCCAAAGGTCTTCAGCAGCAACGCTCACTTTAACTGTCCCCTCAAAAAGTTGTCTGAATAAATAAAAATTAGATCGTGCCCAGTTAAACCCTACCACAACTCTGCCACGCGTGGGGGATGTCGGGGGTGGATTTAACCAGCTCGTTTAGATGAGAAAGTTTCACGGTAGAGGTAGAGCACTGAAGTGTATGGGCACGCGTTCAAAAATTCAAGAAGTTAAAGGGGTTAAAGTAAGGAGATGCCAAAAAAAAAGAATAAAAAAAGAAAAATAATTCTTTTAAAGATAAATAAAGTAATAGATAACGAGCAACTTTTCCTTCCCTAGTCTTTGAAGCCAGATGGAGTCCTGCTGGTCCCCTCTGTGACTCCTGAAGGTCTGCAGGGTGGGGACCCGCTTGCAGGGGGCTGAGCCTGCTCGGGGGGATGATGGATTTTGTATCTCATCACTTGTGGGTAGAAGAAAAACCAGTGGTGTTGGGAATTTCTCAGTTGGGTTTTTTGTTTTTTTGTTGTGGGTTTTTTTTTTTTTGGTGTGGAAGGGTGACAAATAAATCCCTACTTCCATGACTTTTTCCTAGCACCAAGCATCATCATCCCTGACGTTCCCTGTGCTTCCCTGTCACTTGAGGACTGTTACGTGCACTGCTTTGTCCTCGTTTCTGGATTCGCCTCTTATTTAAGTGGCCGTTCGAGATACAGGTGCAGGCATTGCTCTTCCTCGGGGAAGACGTCTGTGTCCCTCCCTTTCTGTGGCTGTCACAGAGCAGCCGGTTATTTCAGCAGCAGCTGCAATACAGCTGTATTCGGGGTACAACAAACCGAAACACTAATGCTGGAGCTTCAGAGAGGTATTTGTTCAGTCAGATCATGGTCATTTTTTTTTTTTTTAACCGTACTTCGGCAATCTTTTACTTGGTGTTCTGTCAGGTAATACAGCCAAATATAAAACAGGGCAGGTGTAAAATTTTTATTCCATAGTTCAGCTTCTTAATCACAGTCCACTAATTTACAGGCACGTGCTCCCCGTAAATCCCTTAAGCACGTCTTGGAAACATTACTTTAACGCATCGGTAAGTTGGTAAAAGCTTCTACAGCTGTTTAATAACATCTAAGCCAACCATCTCAGACTAGTCAGCACAGAAGTGTATGTTTTCCTTTTACTTATTATAATGGATATATTACTAATTATAGTCTATTGTATAATACTTCAAATGCACACACCTGAACATATTTTCCCTTTTTTTTTTTTTTTTCAGAGAGCTATATTTCCTACACTACAATAACCAAAGAACTTCACCTCGATTCCCAGAAAATTAGACAACTCTGGCTGCCTTGCCCACTGGCACATCAATAGGGACTACTCAAAGTTGTCTCCAGCTCTTCTTGGCCCTTTACAAATAGTTTAGAATAGTTGAATTGCCAGGGAGAAGTTTTTCTGAACGTGGTTTAACAGCGAGCCCAGGCTGTAACCCCGGACTCTCAGAGAAGTGAGAGAAATGGCCATTTGGCAGGATACCTGCGAGAAAGGGCATTTGTTCACGGAGATGCCTGGAAAACGCTCTGACCACCAGGAAGGCTGGGCGATCAGGAGAAGCATCTCAGAGACTCAGAAGGGACCACAAATCTCTGTTTTGCCACTTAATGCTTGGTAAACTCTGTGTGTATGTTTGTGTGGGGTGGAGCACCCCAGCCGAGAGCCGGGCAATGCCCAGTTACTTTGGTCAACAAGAGTTTTGAGGTGGAAAACCACAGGTCAGGCCCGCATCAGCAGGAACGTGCCCCCTCACAGGGCCAGCAGCCGTGGAGAAAGGCTCCTGAGCCCAAGGATTGGGTTTATAGAGCCACGGCACAGACTTGTGTGAAAAACTGGCAGCAGAGCCCCGGTGAAGCATCGTTATCCCTGCAGGCGTAGGTTACCACGACACCTTTAGATGTAAAGCAACTTGGAGGCTGACATGGCAGGAATAAAGGGAAAGAAACTTTAGGGGGGGGCTTATTTTTCTTCTTTCTTGGCTGATTTAGAGTGCATCGCACAGCCCTCACGCTGGCTCTCTGATTCCCCGGGAACTCGCTCAGCGACAGGACGGGGTACGGCTTTTATCCATGTCCCTGCCTATAAACAAATGACTCCGGAGGTGTACACACTGAACAGGAGACAAACTGAAGGATAAATTAAATCTCTGCCAACAGGAAGTAAAAGATGATGTTTTACTGCCACCTCCGCAAACACAGCTTTGATAATGAGAATTTTGGGGACATCTTTTTGTAGATACTAACTTTGCTGACATATTGGAGAAGAAACAGAAAGCAAAAGCTGCTGCAAGTTAGACAATCTCTCTCTTTGGGGGTTTTGTAAGAAAACCCCCCTCTGACTCTGCAACTTGATTAGACATTAACCCATGCCATGCATTAATCAGTAATTATGCACCTATTTCAGATGTGACATAATGCCTTCAGTTAAAGTTGTTATGAGCCCTTGGTAGCTTATAAGCCACATTTTAATATATTTCTAACTCAGTTTCTTGTATCTACATTGGCGCGATAAGGATAATGACAAGTTTAAAACCTGCTTGTCAAGGTTTTCAGCTGCTTCTAAACATTCGTATGAAGTTCCACCGAATAAGATGCCTCTGTCCTTACACATTCCCCTCTCTGGGTAGTGCTGAGTTTTGAAGGTGGGTGACAAAGCAGATCAGCAAAGCAATTTTATTACTGAACGATGTCTGTCTGTGCCATGAGCTGTATCTCTGCCAGGGACAAAATCTGTGATGAGACTGATGGTAAGGACAGGACCTCTGCCTTCTCCTTGGGGGGCCTTTCTGCCCCCCCATCCGAGGCTTTAGTCCCCCTCAGCTCCAGGATGGGATCCACAGCAGCAGAAACACCTCTGGCGCAGGCCAGAGAAGAGGATGGGCATTCCAGCAGAATCCCACCGATGGGGAGCCAGCAGAAGGAAAGAAACTAACTAGGATGGATAAAAAGAGGCAATTGCTGCAAAGAGCCACCAAGGCAGAGCCAGGCTGTTCCTTTTATAAGGGCTGTCTGTGATGCCTGAAGAGAACCACGTGTTGTCCCGACCCAGGCAGGGAGTGGGCAGAGCTACTGCCCACTGATTGGGGTTGACATCTCCCGGAAAACTTACCTAAACCTTTTTCCTCTTTCAAAAAAAGCCCAAGATGCAGCAAAATATTAACCTGAAGCAAACCAGTGATCATAACGTTCCGCTTTACACACTAAAATACAAAGCATCTGCAGGAACACGTGTACCTTTGGTGGAAAACCCAGCCCTGGCTTGGTGTCCAGCAGGGCTTTGCTCTCGTTGTTGGGCTCATGCTTTTCACCATCAACACGTCAGATTATGCAGCTCTCTTTATTCTAAATTTAAGTCCTTTGCAGGAGGGGGTGGGACCGATTGCATCTCCGTTCCCGAGTATTTGTGATGGAAATAAACATGCAGGCCCTGCCGTGAAGAGGTACCCAAAATTATCAGTAGCTGACCTTTGCAGGTCACGCTTCCTTCGCTTCCAGAAAGAAACCCTGCTCCTGCCTCTTCCCTTTTTCCACCAATTCCCTCCTTTCCCTTCTCCATTAAACTGCCACCCCCTAATCTCAGCGTCTGGCCTTTCACCCCTGCACAGGCTCATGACTCCTGATCTTCTTAATCTGGGATCATTACCATCAATCACCCCTCCAGGCAAGCGAAGCCTTTCCGTCACAGGGGGACGCTGGGGCCCAACAAACCCTCCTGGCTGGTGATACTGGGTTAAATCTGGTGCCATTTGGAGCTTTTGACGCCTGGTGGTGGTTTGTGCCAATGAGATGCTCCAAGCTCATCAGCAGAAACCTGCCTGGGCTGTGATTCCCTCCAGCTGGAGTCCTTTAACTGTGAGGGGTGAAGGATTAACTTAATTAAATCAACTAATACTTTGTTAGGAATACTGCCAAGGTTAATGAGGACCATGTTTTCCTTTCCTGTGTCTTAATGTCTTTTAGATGGCACCGCTGCCCAGCTGTCCTCGATGCAGCTCCCCTCACCTCCTTGCACTGTCCGTCATAGATGTCTTGATGCCCCAGTTCATCTGCTTCTCAAAAATGGCTCATCCTGGCTTTTCCTGCACCCTCTGCCGAGCAGGGCCTTTCCTGCTGGCCCACTTTGCATGGCATATCCATATATTCCCCAGGGCTGGGCACCTTCCACAGTGGCCACACAGAAGAAACTTCTCTTGGTGTGTAATTAACCAGCTCCACAGCGCTGTGGACATCACACCTCTAGGCAACCACAAATTCTTACTGTTTTAACCCACTCCCTCTTTACATGGCTCCTTCTCATCCATGTATTACTCCCTGGGGCCGGGCACCTACCATAGTGGCCACACAAAAGGAAGCAAACTTCTTTTTGTGTATAATTAACAGTGCTGTGGACGTGGCACCTCTAGGTAACCCCAAATCCTTACTGTTTTAACCCGTCTCCTCCTTGTTCCCCTGTTGTCTGTGTTCTTTTCAGAAGGGCCACTGAAGCACCTGATGCTTCAGGTCTTGTGAGAAAGACAAAAATACTAAGACAACGGGAGCCTTGTCAGTAGCTGAGCCTCTCAAGTCATACCAGACTGCAATGTTTGAGTGCAATTTTTTAGGAATTTTTCTTAGAAAGTGATTTTTTCCCTCTGCGCCGCGCCGTCCGTGCGCTGTGCCAAATCACAGCTCATCACTTCCAGACGTCCTGCTGCACGATGCACCCAAAGCACAGAAAGTCTATTTTCCGAATGCAGCCGCAGCCTCAGGAAACAAGATGCATTTTCCTGATCACCTCTGGCTAAACCTTCTCATTGTCGTTTGCTTTTACACAGGTTTTTTAGATCGTTTTTAAAGGGGTTTTTTTCCCTGTTTAGATTTTCTTCAGTCCAGTGCGCTCAGAATTATAAAACGGAAACATGAGATTACGGGAGACCTCAGGACAGACTTCTGTATTACAGATGATTTAAAAATAACCCCCTGTCAGCAACCAACTATACAGATTTACTAAAATTTGACTTTTTTTAAGAGTAAAAATCTTAAATATGAAGCTCTATACACTAAAGATTTACTAAACCATGTTACTTATTTGCCTAAAATTTTCCAGTCAAGGGATGTTATTTTAGCACGAGAAGTTTAGCAAAATCTCTTGGTAGAGTGGGTATACATAATGCAACAGCAGGTATTTGTCCTTGGGTATTTTTGTTTTAATTTTTTGGTTGGTTGGTTGGGTTTTTTTGGTTACCTTCTGGCTTATTCCAGTTATTTTTTTATAGGTCTTTCAAAACTTTCTTTCAGACAGGGCAAGAGCCTCAAAAATCTTCTGCAGAAGCTCTCCTGGACCCTTGTCCCTGTCTGAGAGAACCGATGGATCAGATTTGGAAGGGAGTTAAACACACCTAATACCAGCTATAAAAAAGCTATTTCTGATCAGTTTTTGTTTGCAAGGGTTTTGAAATGTTTTCCCTCACAACCTTGATGGATTAAAAAAACAGAAACAAGTCCATCATCATATTCTTTTTTTTTTTTTTTTTTTTTTTACTGCACATCCTGTGTTCTCTCAGCAAATGCTGGGCTGACAGCATTAAAGGTCGATGCTCTTTAAGCAGAAAATGGGTGGCAGCCGCATTGCAGGCCCCAGGGCTGGAACGAGCAGCTTAAGAGGGTCCCACTCTCTCAGTCCCTTGCCGAAGTGATCAGTAAAAATGCAAATAAATTCTGATTATGATGACTTTTAAAAAAAAAAAACAAAACACAAAGGTGACCTGCACTCTTACACAGAGGCAACCCATCAAATCAGTTTGGTTTAGCTATTTATTTATGCTTCTTCTACGATTTTCTGTGGCATTGGATTTCCTGAGATCACGGAGAGGTGGTGCCTGGGAAGCTGCCAGCCATGAGGAAGACCTTGTTCAGCAGCTCCAGACCCTTCATTCGCAAACGGACAGCCCCCGGGAAGTACCCATTATATCACTAAAACATCCGCACTGCTGCAGAAACACTTGTTCTAAGGCAATCTCATTTTTCTGGAATAACGGAAAGTGAAGTCTCGTCAAGTCTCTGCACCAAGAGACGTGAAACCTCTCCCAGATCCTCCTCCCTCCTTCAAGCCCTTTACCCCAAGGCTTCCCTTTAGTTTAGATTCTGGAATATACACAGGGAAACACATGATTTTAGAGTCTTGGTTGTACTCAGTGTTTATTCCAGCTTTTCCAGTTCCTGTGCAGTCATTTGCTGGCCACAAAAAAGAGTCAAATAACCTCAAATGGAAAAAATTTAGGGTCGGTGCTGATGAGCTCTCAAGATACAAAGATCTTCTTTTCAGGCACGTTAATTAAAGCCCTCTCAACCATAAAACAATTAATTGAATAAACTGAGCAGGTCATCGGTTGGGGCAGATTAGCAGAGCTCCACGGAAAGGATGAGCCCGCGTCAGTTGATGCTGCCCGTGCACGAGATTCAAAGTATATTCAGAAATATCTGGTATTTTTAAAAAAAAAAAACTCCGTGAAGAGAAACATCCCAGCCTTGTACAGAAATGTCTGTTAAAGCTAAACGCTCCTGGTGAAATATGAGGGGAAGATATATCTGTCCATCCCACCGAGAGGTTTGTTGGGTAGAAAGGATACGGCTGTAGGAAGATTTAAAAAATGTTTTTTTTAAAAAGTCACGAAATGCTGTTATCAGCAGAAAGCTTTGGAGAACACCCCAGACAGAGTTTAATTTAGAGGTAGGGACGATCATTTATTATTAATAAAAAGTTCCCGTTGAAGGAGCCCTGTGCTGAGCAAGCTGTACCCATTTTGGGGATCCCTCACCCCAAAGGCTCCAGGAGCAGCTCCCTGTCCCTGGGGCCACCTTCTGCCCGGAGGAGGGGGCTACAGACGGCTGGGGTGAAGCTCCACGCCAGGGCTTTTTGTCTCAGCTTTTTTAAAAAAAGAGAAATTTTCTGAAGCTGAAACCAGCGAGATAGTAACAACTGTCTTCACTATTAGGCTAATGTGTCCTATTTTTTTTTTTTCTGTGCAGTTCTGGTTATAGTAAATATTTGAAAGATCAGCCCAGGAAGTGAAAACAAACCTCTCTCCTCCATCTGCCTCTTTCCACTGGTCACATATGTATGTATACACACACACACACACACACACACACACACACACACACACACGCGCGTCTTGTGTTTTTATGCTGCACTGTGGCAAGTTCTTATTAAACTTTCCTCAAAATACGGACCTTCATTTAACCTTTGTATTTCCAGCTTCATCAACGGTTGTTCCACTGTTGACTCACGACAAAGTCCAATATATTTTTCTTGTATTTTGCCTATAAAACCTGAAAACATTACGTAGAACATTTTTTTCCCCCAAAAAAACATGAGTTATGTGGATTGTTTCCTATCAAGGACTGCTAGATCTCACAATTAGTGCCCAGTGATGATTAAGGTTTCCTTTGGCCGTGCCGTGTTACTCCGGGAGGGATGCAAAAGGCATGGAAGCTCTTTGCTCCCGCAGCAGCCTTGAAATCAGACATTTCACAAGCAGACCAGCGAGCTGCAGTCAGAGAGGGAGTGATATAACCCCACCAATCTCTGCAGGACGGGAATCGCTCCGCCGGTTCCGCAATCCTCCTCTATTTTGGGCACGCAAGTGCTGCTCCCAGGACTTTGACAGTTTGGGGCCAGGCACAAGCAGCAGCTCGAGGGCTGCATTTACATTTTCAGGCAGCCACTTTCTTCTTCTCCTTCCAAATCCTCTTTCCTCGTGCTCAGGCTGCAAATAACTGATGCTACGAGTGTGGCACCGGGGAAGGGTGATGCTCTCTCTGCAGCTGGCCCTGGGTACCAGGAGCTGGGCAAATCCGAGCATCCTCCCACAGCGGCCCTACAGCGTCCATTCCAGAGCGCACCGTATCTTCACAGCGAATTTAAACAATGCCCGAAACAGCTCACTTCTTTTAAAATAATGAAATGAGAAGTCTAAGTCTATAGACACATTTCTTTCGATCTCCAACTTGCAGCAACCGCTCGGTGCGTGGCCGCATTTCACATTTTTCCCAGCGCACGCATCCTGAACGCCGCAGGGTCTCACCCCCTTCCTAAAACCTTCCTATCGCCGACATTTTGGGGTCTTAATCTACAACTACGAGGCGCTGCCACAAAATAGCACGCAGTTACTGGTAGTAGAACCACCCTCTGGGTGCAATCAGTGCTCCTTGCTCATAAACCCAGCTGAAGGAGCCACGGGGAAAGCGCAGCCGCCCCCCTCCCTCCGAGTGGGTAGGGGTTTTGGTCGGTCAGCCCCCTCTCCAGCCACGGGGATAAGTAACTTAATCACACAGGGTATTTTGGGAACCTGAGAGGATGTGATCCATCTGCATTTCTGGTGCTTTCATCGGCAAATTCATCTTGCGAGTTACAGCAGGCCACGCGCTTGAGATAAATTTGTACTTGCTTTTGCCTTGGAAAATCCCAAACCTATCAATTACGTTCCATGCATCGGTATTGGCTGGTTCCTGCTCAGAGGAACCTCTCCTTCCCCAGACACGTTTCAGAGACCTCTCCTGCCAACAGCTCAGTGGGTACGAGGGACACCACAGGCCATGACCATCACCAGCGTGACAACAGCCTGTCTGACCCTGAGCTGTGCCTCTGCCCAAAACACCAAAATATCGTGACATGGAGCTTGTTTACACCTCTCATTTCCTCCATCGTGACTTCCCTCAGGGATTTCTGCACTCTGACAGCACCCAGCATGTTTCATGCCCATTTTCCAGCCTATTTTCCATTTAATTTATGCCATTTTCCAGCCTATTTTCCATTTAATTTATACTTTGGTAAGGATTCTGCCTTCAGAGAAGATAGCTGGTCCACAAGCCTTCCGTCACGCTGCAGCTGCTGCTGTTACATTTGTCACTGAAAGAAAAACATCTCACCTTGTGTGACAAAGGGATTTGAATCACAGTTGCTAAATATATCACATATAGAAATTTGATTGCTTTACTTTTTTTTTTTCTCCTGAAAGAGGGGAAACGTGAGGGCAAAACCTTACAGATTATTTCATGCTTTGCTACAGTGTAATTCTAGACCCTAAGGTTTCTACCATTCCTATTTCGGTAATGAATGGAATGCAAAAGGGAGGTATTTAAAATTAATTGCAGCAGTTCTGAGGGTTAAACCTGCTTAACCCAACCTTTTATTAAGAGGACGTCAACAGAGCATATATCTTGTCTGGGGAGCGCTGGGGTGTCATGATTCTTCCCCCAGCACGTTTGGTTCTAAAACCTGGGATTTCTTCAGGTTCCTGTAGCCGTCAGGCGCACCACAAACCCGTCCCAAACGGCAGCGTCTGTCCGGAGCTACTCACTGCAGCAGGATCTGACCTGAGAAACACGGGGGGTTTGTTTTACTTTATTAACTTGGAGTACTTTTAAACAGTTGTGTTTTTTTTTTTTTTAACAAAGTTTTTTCCCCTTGACCAGCAAGGGAATTTTCAGCTGAAGCTCCCGGCAGCGTCCGGAGAGGCTCTTGGCCAAGTTCTTCGGATCCCGTACGTCCACAGGGACCGCCCGCTGGCTCCTGCATTTCCCTAAGCCTCGGGAGAGATTTCCTGGATCTAGGAAATTTCATTCCTGACTCCTTCCACCCCGATGCTGGCGAAAATGCCGTCTGCAGTCTGTATGCAATTGGCTGTGTTCATTGTTGGTTTCTTTTTCTTTCTAGGAACTGGCCTTGCTGTTAAATTTTTCTAAAACAGTCATATTAATATGTTCAAAAATCCACTGCTGAGTTTCAGATAAAGGATCGCATCTGTTCATGAAAATCTTCTTCTCAGCTGGGTTGCAGTCTACGCAGCTGCTGCTTACCGCGTGGAACAAGGTTTTGTCCTGCAGGAATGAAAAAGAAATTAAATAGAATTAAGTAGCAAATGCCAAGTCACTGGAAATGTTCTCGTTCCACAGAACAGGGATTAACACGGCCCTGGCTGAAATGATTGTGGTCTCCGTGCACTGACCTTGTGCAAAAACCACAGCTATTATTAGGAGGCTGTAGAGGATGGAGTGGGTTTTTTCCCACTTTATCCTTCATGAAACTGGGGATTCAGGAGAGAATGAGGAGGCATCTTCTGGCCTTTAACTAACAACCACAAAATATAATGAAAAAATAGAATGCCTTTTAATAATCTTTGCGTACCATGTGCTTGCCTGGACACCGTTTAAGTCTGAACCTAAAAAGTGGGGTTTTTTTTTTGTTTGGATTTGGTTTTGACAGTTCCTACCACGCTTCCGGGCAGCGGGATCTGTAATAGTCTGTCTGGAACATGGACACTCTCCAACTTGAGGAAGAAGAGTATAAATAAAATAAATAGAAATGAATTATTAACTGCAGAGGTGCGATGGAGGGACAGAGCCGGGACTGACGCTCTCAGGTCCCCCCCCATGGACTGCAGCCTCTGCCCGTGGCCTCGATGAGCTGCTGAAATACACTCTTTCTCCGACCAAGAAGGGAATCCTCACACTCTTTTAGCTCCCCATGGAGGTCTCGGGAGGGTAAGCACAGATGAAGTTGCTTTAAAAAGAATATTTAGGATGATTAGTCAACATATGGAGTTCATGTAGGCAAGCGTTTCAGACGGGGGGCCATGGGAGTGGGTGGACAGTTTGAAAGTTTCCGGGGGACAGACATTTACTGCATCTGTGGAAATAAATTTCAGCTCCCTCTTGGTAACCCCCACCCAGGCTCTTCCCCTCCGTGCCAAACACACTCTACCAGGATTTTAATGCTGCCCCAGGATGTGCCTGTTTGCCCAGCTTGTGAGGTGGGGGAGGAAAAGCTGCTACTTGTCAGATTGTAATTGATTAAAAACCCAGAAAAGTGCTCTGGGTGCTGAGCAACAACTGTACAGAAACGCCTCTTTAACTAAAAATACCCTGCATTGAGAGAAGAAGTAGGAAGACACAACCAAATATAATACAGTAAGTCAACAAGAAACAGTAGCTATTAAAAAACACTTGTTAAATAGAATGGGTTTTAAAAAATTGAATTAAGAAGAAATTGACTGATTTGGGGGGATGTGAAAGACTGGTCAAGTCCAATGCCCTTTTTTTTTCACATTAACACGTGCAGGACGGTGAGGTGAGCAGCCCCTCGTGCTGTGGCAGAGGGTGATGGTGGAACAGCACCTTCCACCGGCTTCTCACGGCGATGTCCACCCTCCCCGGAGCTCGTCAGGCTGGAACCAGCACAGGAAGGTGGCATCTGGCCTCCCTTCCGTCATCGCCGGCCACGGGGGTCGGCCGAGCTATTAGGACGCCAGAGCTGGAACACTGGAAGCTTTAATGGGATGGCTGGTTCAAGAAGAAAGGACACTGCTCCCGAACAACAGGCGTGCTATGAAAAACACTCCGGCCTTTCTGAGCCCTTCTTCTCCCAGAAATATCCAGGGGATGCAGTCTTTGAGTGAAGCATTGTTGGTGCTTCCTGTTAGAAAGCCTGGCTATTAGGAGAGAGAGCGTCTTTTAAGAACAGGGACGCAGTTAACACTCTGGAAAAACTTCTGGCTGACTTAGCCCTATATAAAGGCCCATTAATTTATCATCTCAAGCTTACGCTGACCTGAGGTCAAAGCCTGCTGCTCCTACGGATTTCAGTGGGAACTGGCTCAGGACTTTGAGGGGTAACAGTTGCGCGCATCCCCGAGAAGAACTTTCCAAGAGAAACAGATGAATTCCTCTTTGCAGCAATATTAAAAAGCCACGGGAGCTCTGGCGGAGACTTTTCCGACATCTGAAAACAGCAAAGGGTTTTTTTTTTTTTTCAAATCTGCACAAAGGCGAGTCTGAAGATGATCTGCAGAAGGAGAAACTTCTCCGTAAGATAATGGGCCTCGACAGTTGGGGGGGCTGGTAACGAGACCCGGAGCCTTTCCTCTCTCCTAGGTCACTGCCGTTTCCATGGCCGAGGTCAGCAGCAACTGGAAGTCATTACCAGCCGGCGGCTGCGGCAGTTTATCTGGAATTAGTCGGTAGCCCCAGCGCAGTTTCAGCAGGACAGACGTCCGCGCCGTAAAAGCCGCTCTCACAACGACAGGGCTTCGGCTGTCCGAGGGAACAACCCCCGTCCCCGCGAGGGGTGAGCTCGCTCCCACAGCCGGTCCCCGCAGCTGAGGAGGAGCCATCCACGCTCTTCTGGGCACCGCCTGGGACGTCGTCGGCCCAGCGTCCAGCCCCAGCGTAGAACTATTGTATCATGAAACTGATTTTGCACAACTGTTTCTTTTTAAAAACTTACGGAAAGAGCCCCCTCTCGGCTGCCTGTGCTCCACAAACAGCACTGGTGGGGCCAGGGCACCCGGGCGGGATCATGCTTTATCGGAACCCATGTGTTACCCGTCGGCCAGAGCCACGCTACGCTGAGAACCAGAGGCGTTTCCTTCACCGGGAGGAATGGAAATCTGCAGACACTGTTGGTCCCTGCCTCTGGCACGCTTAGGAATCTCAAATATTACAGTCAAGGAAATGGCTTCAGCTTGGGAAGCCACTACCCTCCCAAATCTCTAATAATTTCAGGTTATTTACATTTCTCACGTCGGTGCCATCACTGATGGCAGCCCCATTATGGTGTCAATATTTTTTCCCCCGATATTAAACTCACTCTCTTCTATTTCCAAGCCACAGCAGTGTTTATGGTATTACTTGGGTTCATCCTACTCCATCGCTGCTTACAGGGATTCCCTAAATGGATACTTGGCTGTTTTATTATAGACTAGTATTTCGAACTGTTCCTAAAAAATCTTGATTATTTAATATTACAGACTTAGTAGGCTTCCAAATAGTTGCTCAGATGCAGTTTAATGTGCAGCCATACGTGTGATTAGTGGTATGGGAATAAGAATAGGTTTTTAAACACATGTTTATTAGTGGTAGTTTTGGCTTCATTCATCTGAAAAGACTCCAGTTTGTGCATGCTGAGACTGGTGAGGGTAATGGGGATAAGCTGGGAATTCTTTCAGAAGAGCACTCCTTACCCAAGGTAAAATATTGATGTATTCTACTTGCCACTAAAATATTAAAGCTGTTTTTATTTGCCAGTACCCAAATACAGGTTGTTAGGGTTCCTGTGCTGTAAGAATATGGAATCTTAAAACCCTGCCTGGCTCCAAACTGTATTTGCAGCACTTTGCAATCTCAGCACGGCCCCAGCTTCTCACCAGGGGCTCCAGGACGCAAATGCTCATGAGAAGAGGCTCCTCCTTAAAAGCATAAAAACCTCTTCTCTTCTAGTTTTACAGGAACAGTGTGACAGCATGGTAACAAACGCTTCATATCAAGCATCTTATACGAACAAACAAGGGAATTTTTTCCTAAAACGTGGGAATTTTCAGTAGAGGGACCTGGGACCATTAGGAAACCACAGTGTCTGTAAGTGGTGCTGGGAACAGAGCAGAGCTGCTGACCCGCTCTCTGTTATTTAAAGGGAGGCAATTCCTGCTTAACCAGAATATTACTTACTTATTTAGGGTGCAATTTTAGTAGCAGAGCATCCTCTACGTAACGGGCTCTAGTAGAGATGCAGTTAAACAGATGTAACATCCTTTTCTTGTACAGCCTGGGTTTTGGGGTTTTTTGGGGTTTTTTTTTGGGGGGGAACCACTATAAATCCTATTGCCAAGATGTTTCCAAACTACATAAGGATTACATCATTAGCATTTTGGGGGTATAGCTGCACCACCACAGAGCTCTGGTGTAACTCTGCCCTGTGTCTGAGGAAACGGACTGCGTGAAACAATAAAAACCCGTTTACTGGGTAGCCCAGCTAAAACTAAGCCTAAAGAAAACCCCTTTTACATAATTATGTTTTGCCAGTGCTGTTTCTGAACGGGAAGGTTTATGCAAAGCAACGGGCTGGCTGTCGGGTGGGTGTCACAGTTACGGCTGTGTCGGTGCTTCCATCACAACAAACCTGTGCGGTGTTTCTTGCCGAGATGCAAACGCCTGCCTCGCAGTGAGAATTTTGATACGAGCCCTGCCAGCCCTCTGGAAATGAAAAACGAAGCTGTGCAGAAGATTTAATAGAAATCACACTGTATTTTTTCAAATGTCACTCTTTTTTTTTAGTTATCTGCTGTATTCTGCCCACATCAAAGGCGATGAGCCTTACAGAGGGGGCAGCTCCAGACCTGCATGTTGTCTTATGAACCAGCTACATCAGGCACCAGTGAAGTGCTAAAGGTATGAAAGCTTCTTTCTTGCAGCTTGGGGAGGCAAAAAGAAAAACCAGAAGGGTTTTGAAGCAAGAAGGTGTTATTACAGTGTTATAAAGCCAGATACGCAGCAATACAGCCATGATAATTCTCGTCCTCTAAATATCTGGCCCATACCTGCTCGCTTTATTACAGGCAATACCGGGGTTTCAAAGGGATTATGCTTCTGGAAGGTCTTGTGGCAGATCTCCAGTTGCAACACAAACAGGGTAAAAAGGCAGAGGCTAATTAGCAGGGGCTCAGAAAAAGGATTGGGGCAAAACTATGTGGTTCTGAATTATATTTTATATATGTATATAATAATATATTATATTATTCTACTACATATAATTTCAAACTAGAAAGCGCTGTTGGGTTTATCTGGCAAAGTCCAATTCCTGCCCTTTGGCCTCAGCTTAAGGCAGGGGGTGGGCACGAAAAGCGCAGGACGCGTGAGAGGAACCCCCAGCACCCCTGTCTTTACCCTGCATGGAAGAGAGGTTATTAGTGAAACTGTTAATCGTGGCAACCCGCTGATTAACCATTTAAAGCCCCTAACAACAACAACAACAACTCGGTGGCCGTGCCAGGACTTTGTGCCCTGAGTGAGGCTCTGACGGTTTCCAGCGTGACCTCCTGTTTCCAGTGATTTATAAAAACGGGCTGAGACGTGGCAGATCAAAGCAGTGGCTTAAGCTGCTTATCTTTCATTTATAAACTCCTGCCCTCTTTGGGCTTACTGCAGTGCTTTTAATGTTGGGGGTTTTGTTCTGTTGGGTTTTTTTTTTTGAGGGAGATTTTTCTGCCACTTGTAATCTTTAAAACGCAGTAAAACAATTAATATTTAACTCACGAGCAGCATTTCTTGCTGCTGTCACATTGGATGAAGACGTCTCCAGCATTTAAAATGACACGAGCGTCCTGACACGCCAGGATGGTAAAACACCTTCCAGGGAGCAGATCCACTCTCCGAGCTGGATCAGATCCACTTTCACTTCAATTTGACCTAAATAGCTGAAGGCTCAGAAGGAACACGCTCTGGGGAGATTAGCACGAAATTAAACTGGAATGAGACGGGGGGTGTGCGTGGGAGGGGGGTGTGTGTGTGTGTGGGGGGTCTCAAACAGCAGCTCTCTGATGGGAAAACAGGAGCCTGTGCTAAATCAAGGGTAGGGTGATGCTCGGGGGGGTCCCCGGGGTGGCTCCCACCTTCCTGTAGCTCCAGTGCTGGTTGCCCTTCATCCCGTGGCAGTCGTAGAGCGTCACCGGGCTGCTGTGTGAGACGGCGTCGAAGCAGAACTTCCTGCTGTGCAGCGGCTCCCCGGGGCGGATGTCCTCTCGCCAGCCGAAGGTGAAGAGCTGGAAAAGCCACCAGGAAGCACAGTGATGAATTATTAGCCAAAAAAACATTTAAAATCACACACCGAACTTGGTGCACAGCTTCCTGCCCCACACACCCCGGCTGCTGGTTCAACGAGACCCTGCCTAGCTGCAATTAACCTTAATTAAAGCTGGTATGGTGTGAAAAAACTCGTAACATTGGTCGTTAAGACAATTATTCCATCAGCCCATGACCCCTCCCCACCCGGGAAGGGGAATCGGGGACAAACAAGGATATCCCAGGGTTGAAACATAAATAGATTTAATAGGATAAGAGTAAATAATGAACAGTAATAATAAAGAACCAGTATTGATCCTGATATTAATATAAGATACAGAAGGACTACTCCCAGCCCATTCCCCAGCAGAAGCCGTGCACTCCAAGCAGGGACAGCCAATGTGGGACCCTGAGAGTGCTGCGGCTTCCGGAGGAAGGGAAGGGCTCAGGGCTCCGGCACCGGGGCAAGGAGTTCTCAGGATGGCAGCCACCAAGGGAGAGAGAGAGAGACAGAACTCCTCAGCAAACTTTCAAACCTCTATGGAACGTGCCATTCATGGTATGAAATAACCCTATTGGCAGATTGGGTGAAGTGACCGGGTCTCGCTCCTCCTCATCCCTGCACCTGGGGAGCTGGAAAAGACCGAGACCTTGAATTCCACAGAGCCTGGCTGGCTGTAAAGTAAATATTTTCATGAATTCAGACACCAGAGTCTTCTAAAAGTGCAGTTTTCCCAAGCATTAGAAGACAAATTAGTCCCGTGTCGCTCAAACCAGGACAAAAGCACATGGATGTGGAACGTGGCCAGGAATGTTGTGCCAGGACGGCACAGTGCCTGTGGCAGGGGAGAAAGCAGCCTCCAGCGACTGGGCTGTGTGTGGGGGGGAGAGGGGACACGCTGTGCTAAAGCCTCTATTTGCCCTCATTACAGCCGCACTCGCAGGCTCTTGGGCTGCAGCGACCCGGCACTTGGAGAAACTCTGCTGGCGACGGCTCCCCAGCTCCCATTTACGTCTGAAGAAGCTTCATGGGGAGATCTTCCCATCACAGCGCCTTTCCCATGTTCAGTGAGCAGCTGCCTTCTGTTTAGATGGGACACTGGCTTTTTCCCCCCAAACAACACCCACATATGAGGACAGGCTGAGAGAGTTGGGGGGTTCAGCCTGGAGAAGAGAAGACTCCGGGGAGACCTTAGAGCCCCTTCCAGTCCCTCAAGGGGCTCCAGGAAAGCTGAGGGGGACTCTTGATCGGGGGGGGGAGCAATAGGACAAGGGGGAAGGGTCTGACACTGAAAGAGGGGAGACTGAGATGAGACCTGGGGAAGAAATCCTTTGCTGTGAGGGTGGTGAGAGCCTGGCCCAGGTTGCCCCGAGAAGCTGTGGCTGCCCCATCCCTGGAGGGGTTCAAGGGCAGGTTGGAGGGGGCTTGGAGCAACCTGGTCTGGTGGGAGGTGTCCCTGCCCAGGGCAGGGGGTGGCACTGGGGGGGCTTTAAGGTCCCTTTCAACACAAATCACTCTGTGATTCTATGATTCTATCATCATCATCTTTCTACTGCCAACCCTGTGAGCCACAGGCAGCTTGTTAAAGCCCTTTTTCTCGCTGCCTGCGAGGAGCGGTGGAGCTCACAGTTAATAGAGGAATCCTCCTCCATCAGGCGCCAGCCGCCTGAAATGATGCTGTGACTCTGCAGCCTTTCCATCACCAGACGGAGGTGACAGGTCTGACAGCAGTGAATGGGAAGATGCAGAGTGCATTTTCCTTTCCCACGGACCAGTCCTTGCAGAAATCAGGTCGTAAATCGCTACCAAGAAGCTCTGCTGAGAGCTCTCGGAGGTTTTTTTTTTCCTTTTTCTTTTTGTGTCAGTGCTACTCTTCAATTTTTGGCAATGACTTTTGATTTTCTGTAGTATGAACGTGGAGAACCCCAGCTCCGGCAGCATTTCCTCCCCCAGCACCCCACTCCATGGTGGGACCAGCATCTGCAAATCCAAACTGGAGCTTGGGCTCATATGGGCCTGATCCTGAACATTTCTGTTGCATGTACCTGATTTTAACCCTTTCAAGACCATATCTGTCTTTTTCCCATGGGCTTCGTGAAAGGTACAGCTCTTAACAGACAGTCACCTTCAATGCTGTACTGTCCTCCAAGCGCCGCATTTGAGAGGCGTTACTATTTCTCTCGGCTTCAGGCACAAAATACAAGCGTATACCCGAATACTTGCTTTTTTTTTGGCTGTGTGTCTCATTGTAAGCCCTTGTTCTCTCTGTTAGCTGCTGTCACTCCCTATTTTCTTCAGCATTATATGTTTTCTAGACAGCATTTTCTCAGCCTGCCCCTGTGTCCTGCTTGTTTCTTCTTTCCCCTTGAGTGCATTTTACATTTATCTGCAGTAAAATGCAGCAGACAGCTTTAACTTCATTTTCAAACCAATTCCTGCTTTTTAAAAGGCTAAGTCTTTTTCTACTCTTCTTCATGTTTCTTGGACGCAGCCTTCATGGACTCCCTACAAAGACAACGCACCATTTCACGAGCACAGTCAGAGGTAAGATTCAGTACAGCAAAAAGCTACGCTGCTGCAAAAGAGAAGCCCGAGATAATTTTCCTTTAAGGACAAACTAACAAGAGCCATTTCCTTTCCCTTACCCTTCACCTTTCTACAGCTGAATAACAAACCCAGAGCTCAAAGTGAGAAATAAGAAATACCCAGAACAGGAGAGATCCTGGTCTTTCCCAGTGGGTGCCTCCCTCCCCACACGCCTCATCCCGTGCAGGACTGGTGAGGGGTTTTTTATTCCTTTCCACTGAAAACCAGGATCTGTGTAACACTAGAGCTCAATCTTTAGCACAGATTCTTTGTCCTCCCTCGCAGCCTCCTGTTTTGTAAAACAGTTTCATTTTTAAATGAACAGGTACATCTCCTCCCCAGTGACACTGCTATAAAATCAACCATTTTAGGGGCACGAACTCAGTTTTAGGACTAAGAGAGAGATAGAAAAAAAAATTGATCAGAAAAAATGTTATACTTCTCTATACACTCAATTAATATTAAGATTTTGTAATTACAGACAAAATTTGAAGGCCTACAGTCCTTCCAATCTCATCACTCTAAACTATCCTCCATTATACAGCAAATTCTCTCTAGTCAGCACTAAATCTGGCCAATATAAAAATTATCTCTCCCCTGCATAACATGCCATGGTGCTCCATCTACTTAGCTGAGGTCCTGAGGACACAGTGCTCTGCTTTGCCACCACCCATCACTCTGGATTTCACTGTTCCTTTGACCTGAGCCTCCTGCGCCCAACTTTATGAGACATGGATGAGCCCTTTTGTTCCCCTCCATCCATCCCTGTCTGCTCGCTGATTCGAAACAAGGCTGCACCTGCATCTCCAGAGAGGTTACTGACAAACAGCAGGCTGTTCGTCACCTGCAGCCCACGGTGATGCTACCAAGAAACCCCCCTCCTCCTCCGCTTTCTCTCACACAGCAGAGATCATCAAACACGTCCCCATCCTCTGTGTTTGCAACCCAGCTGCCCCTCAGCCCCCAGGCTTTAGCTTCTGATGTGGCCCAGCCCCGTCCTGCAGTGACTGGGGAAAGGACAGTCTGGCACAGGGCCCGGAGAATGACTCTCTGGGAGAGCTGTTGGCTTGTGGCCGTCTGGAGGACAAAGGCCCCTTTGATCCCACCAACGCTGTTCAGCCCAACAGCCCCATTCGATGGCTTGCTGCCTGGCCAGGGTCCATCGGACGGTTGTGCTCCGACGTGAGCAGACAACATGTGCCCCACACAAAGATGAAATGCCATGTCTCAGACTTGGACTCTACCTCCAAGGAGAGAAGGGCCAGCTGGGCAGGCTGCGTGGCTACCTGCTGGACTGCATTAGAGGTGATGGCTGTCCATCTACTCCCTGGCTGAGCTCGGGGACTTGAGAAGAGAGAATCACAGAAGCATAAAATCATAGAATCGTTGGAAGAGAATTAAAAAGCAGAGGGGGAGGAAAGGATGGCATGGCTCAGAGTTCTTCCACCTCTGTCTTCCCACTGCTAACTTCTGGCTTCAAGGGGCTGATTGTCCAGCGGCAAAGGAAAATGACGGGCATCACTCTCTACAGGCGATAGGAGAGGAAACGGCCTCAAGTTGTGCCAGGGGAGGTTTAGGATGCATATTGGGAGAAATTTCTTCACTGAAAGGATTGTCAAGCCTTGGAAGAGGCTGCCCAGGGCAGTGGTGGAGTCACCATCCCTGGAGGTGTTTAAAAGCCGGGCAGACATGGTGCTGAAGGACATGGGTTAGTGGTGGGTTTGGCAGTGTCAGGTTAAAGGCTGGACTTGATGATCTTAAAGGTCCCTTCCGATGATAACGATTCTATGCTCCACACCAGTCTCTTTTCTGTGCTTTCCCTGCTAAATTATTTTCTTCTCTCACCTTTTTGTCCAGTTTTCTTCCCTCCTTCTGCTTGTCTCTGGCAGCCTCATCACTCCCTTCCCTTCTGGAGGAGGGTTTGGAGCTCTGCAGGTTTGCAGATTTCAAAGCCAGAGAGCTCCGTGATGATCTAGCCTGGACCATACGACTTCCTTCAATTAATTGCTTGAATTACTGGATGTCTTCCATAAACAAAACAGGATGATATTTATCTAGTGTTGGCATCCTATCTGTGGTAGCCACGTGAAGAAGCCTTCCTTCTGCAACCTTCCTTGTCCCACGTTGGCACTTACCTAAACTGGGATCACCCTTCAGCTCCTGGGTTTCATTCACTCACACCTCTCCCCCTGCGCTTCTCGGTATCCTCGAAGAATGATTTCTTGGCCTCAGCACTTCAAACACCCCTCAGAACTCCTCTCTCCTGAGCTTTTATGCTTTTACAAAGTGCCATGTGTGACTGCCGGGTCAATTCTTCTCCTCAGCATTGGGAAGTTCTTCTAATCTGGGACCTTGCTCTGTGAAAGGCACGTTCACTAAAATTGCTAATAAATGGCGAGGTTGTACTTTTCATCTCAATTCTCTTTGCTCACGTTGGCCAGACCAAGAGCCTGTGGGTCATGATCCCATTCCTAAGGCACTCGCAGCCACGATGAGCACAGATCAGAGCTCTTTTCCTCCATACTCCTGAGACCTAATATTTTTCTACCTAACCAATCTAGATAAAAGCTTTTTTTTTTATTCTTTATCATCCTTTGTCTTTTTGAAATTCTTTCTTTCTAACTTTTACCCATTTATCTCACCTACACCTCATATTAATTTAAAATATAACTGCTTATTGAGATGAAAGCATAGAAGCAGACAACTACTAAGGCTTTACAGGCCCAGGTACTATATTTAAAATATTTTCGGGTAACTGAACCAAAATCAACATGTTTTGTGACAGAGCAGGGGAGAATGGGACACTCAAAAGATCTTAGAATCACAGAATCATGGAATGGTTTGGGTGGGAAGGGGCCTTAAAGCCCCCCCAGTGCCACCCCCTGCCCTGGGCAGGGACACCTCCCACCAGACCAGGTTGCTCCAAGCCCCCTCCAACCTGGCCTTGAACCCCTCCAGGGATTGGGGCATCCACAGCTTCTCGGGGCAACCTGGGCCAGGCTCTCACCACCCTCAAGGCAAAGAAGTTCTTCCCCAGATCTCATCTCCATCTCCCCTCTTTCAGTGTCAAACCCTTCCCCCTCCTCCTATGGCTCCCCTCCCTCTTTGGGCACTGCAAAATTAAGAAGAACATACAGCCCAGGTGGTGGCTGGCATTTCTGAGGTTATATTAAAGGGCACTTTATAAAACCCATTAAGGTCAGCAATTATTCACAAATGAAAGGTTTAGAAACTGGCAAAGAGAAGCACCAGTTTCACACCGCGTTTCTCTTTCCAGCGATAAAATACCTGCTCGTGTGACCAGGTCCGTTCTGAGCCATCCTTCACGCAGACGTCCAGCCTCAGCTCGGTGCCCGTGGCCCCGTGTTTGCTGTCCACGCAGAGGTTGGCTGCCACGTTTCGGATCTGCAAAACCAAACGCCAACATTTCACCTTCAACCAGGCTGCAGAACCAAGCCCCCAGCAGCAGGGTTAGGAGTTCAGCTCTCTCTGTTGGAAACTGGAGGGCTTCAGACTGACCATTATTGACATAAAACTGGTGGAACTTAACTTTTTATGGGGCAGAGTAAATTCCACATGCTGGAATGAACTACTCTTTTTGGGAACAACTTTAGGAGCAGCAAAGTTTGAAATATTCAGCTTAACAAAGGAAAGGCAGGTCTGTGTGAAACATTTTCACGCAAAGAAACTGAGAGAAAAAAAGTGTGAGAAGGTCAAAGCTTGGTCTGATGCTTCTTCCCTCCCACCAGGGCAAGAGAGATCAACGGTATCAATGGGAAATGATTTCTGTATGAGATTCTCACGCACTTTGGAGCAATATTTCTTAAAAACTCAGGCACGCCCCGTTCCAGTCCTCGTTCCTACGTTGGCACAATAACACCATTGTCGATAAGGTCACACACTAGTGCCCAAAGTGCATAAAATTAAAAAGTACATAACAAATCCGTACCGAAACTCTGCTTTTACCCACGGAGGTTCCTTGTGCTGCCCACATGCCTTCTGCAAACACTCTGCAGTGCAACTTACTCCTGAAAGGAAAATCTCACTTTTGAGACTGAAGTAACTGAGTAATAATTAATCTGTGGCTATCAGTCATACCAGTTATGCACCACTGCTGCCATGGATTTTTTTTTTTGGAAGACTGGGTTGAAAAGGAGTGGGCTGCCCACTGTCACCAAAAAGAGGAAAAATGCCAAATTTATGTTGCAAATACATGCACATTTCTCCTTGAGTACCTCAGCTGGGCTATTTAAAAATCCTTTATACACCTCCACAACGAGGGGGATTTCTTAAAAAACTTTCTCTTTCAGCAAGATACACAGAAATTGAGTAAGGAAAGTGCACATACAGGCATGGAGACGTGCACAAATTCGGTATGTGTAATATACAGCAGGCAGGTGTGTATTTTCACATTCTGGCCACTGTTTTGATCCTTATTTTAAAGAAAGAAAAGCTGGGTGCTGAGCAGAGATACAGCTGAGTTGAGATTTGTAATTTTCCATGGAAAGTATTCCAGAAGTGCCGGGTGTTGCCATGCCAGGTCAGACCGATGTGAAGATGCCAGATGCCCCGTGGGGCTCACAGGAGAGCTGTGCTGCTCTCCCCGTTCCCGGGGACTGGCATCGGGGCTGTTCACTGTGTTCTAAGAAAGATTTAGACAGATAGGAAGCAGCAGGAACTGGAGAAAATGTACAAAACATCACCTCCAGGGAAGGTTTTAGGGGCTGCATTTGTTTAGCCCAGAAAAGAGCAGATTGGGCAAAGGAGGGGAGCATCAGTTTGAGCCATTTTATCCAGCAACCTTTGAGCAACAACTGGCACTCGAACTATTCTTCTAAAACTCGGACGAGCCCAGTCCTAGGCTATTTTTTCTTATTTTGACACAATAAAAATTGCTATAGATGAGGTAAAACCCCAGCATTTTATACACACAGCCAGATGCAGAACCCCAGGACTGAGCCCCACAGTGCGAGAGTCACGTTAACAGGAGAAAAGGATGAAAAGTAATTAGTTCTCAAGAACCCCGCCTTCAACTCCATACCACCCAGCAAGAGAAACAGGGAAGAATAATAAGTAATATGTGTGATATCCGCACAGTATATTCACGCTGGATCACAGCTTGTAGATTCATGAGTACTGCCTAAGAAAACACTCAGTGTCCAAACCTCACCTCACGCAGCTATTGTTTTAACTTCCTTCAACAGGATTTCAAACACACGTTGCAAATAAATCAGTCTGTCACAGGCAGAGAATGGGATGAGTATCGCTGTTTCTCAACTGCCAGCACACTTTCCAGCGTATTCGGAAGGACGAGAACAAAAGCTGATTGAAAACTTTCCCTTTTTCCACGGAGGGAGAGGGATGAGTAGAGTTCTCTCCCCCAGCGACAGAACCGACAGCCCCGCCGCCCGCAGCCTGCCTGGATTCGCTGTTCCACTGATTTACGGCGCGTTTCAGACCTTACAAGGCAGAAGAGAACATCGAGGGAAGGCACACGCTGCCAGCCTCAAAGGACAAGAGGCACAAAGAGGCGGAAGGGATGTGAAGGCCATGACAAGCACGGCGAAGAAGATTGTTTTTAGTTTTACAAAATTCCTCATTTCCCATCGTGGACAGGTTTTGTCAGGGAATGTAAGAGCCAGATTTTAAATAAATGTTGTTTGCAAAAAACCAGAGGAGCTGTGCCGAGGCTGTTTATGAGATGTCTGCTTTCACACCACCCGCCTTCCCGAGCTAGATCTCAAAATACTGGAGCCAAAAATTGCCTGAGTCCCCTCATTGTTTATTCTCTCTCAGGCTGGCAGAGGCGAGCAGAGGAAAAGTCTCTCCAAGAGGGAGCAGAGAGGGCTCCAAACGACAGCCCGACTTGGCACGGGCTTTTGGTGTGTGCAGTCAGCAAGATTTCTAGAGCTTGATTCTTACAAAGCAGTAACACACAGCCTGCTTTCCTCTCCCAGCTCCTAATTACGACGGCCACCGACCTTCAAGTTTGCTCAAGTTCCTTGCAAGCGCCAACAAATTAATTAGAACTTCACAGGAACGTGACACTCTCAGGAACAGAGTGGCAGGGCTGAAACTCCTCTTCTCCTCGTTTCAGAGCAAGTACGTTTTAGAGGAAAAAGAAAGCCTTTGGTCTTCACTTCCTTCCGAAGAACTAGTAAGTGCTTTTAAGGTACAGATTTGATACCACTGCTGTGCTCTTTGATTTACTTTTAAAAAGTCTTGCTTTTATGCAAAGAGCATGTTAATATCGTGCAAAAAGAATGAATGCCTGAATGGCAACCTCTCCCACTTAGACCCTCTGACTGAGTTAAGGATGGTTCAGCTTAACTCAAAAATCGCACGTCTCGTGATGACAGTCCTTCACGGACACACGCAGAAGACGGTGAAGGGAGATGGTAGCAGCAGTCACAGCACCCCGATGCAGCCCGACTTCTGCTGATAAACTCCTTACCTCCTGCTACACCTTAATCCCATAAAGTGGGGGCAGCAGAATCAAAGACTGAACCACAAAGGAACTGATTATTGCCAAGCAGCAGCAAACAGTAAGGCACACTGAAGTTCCTTTGAACACCTGTAACTGGGAGCTTACAAAGAAGAATTAAGGATGGCTACTACCACAGAAAGTTATTTCTAGAATTTCGCAATAAGGCAATTTGCTTTTTTAAAAAGAAATGCTAGAGAATAGCAGAGAAACTCTGTGTTTAGAAGTCCCCTGCATGGTCCAGCCTGGACCACCGGGAACATGCAGAGGTGTGAGGGGTCTTACCAAACGTCCTGGTCAAAGTTTCAGCTTCATCCTTCGGTTTCAAATCCAAAAGGTAATTGTCTGAGAGCTCCAAGAACATCTCCAGCAAACATCAGTACAGATATTCCTAAGTTTTTTAAAGAAGTAGCACAACACACTGAAAGAGCAAAGCCTTCTTTATAAATCTTAATGAACCAAGAGGAAAAAGCCCTCTGCGTGCCACCTTTCCATGGTGTGAATCCGCAGCCGCTCCGAGGGGCAAAAGGCCATGGCAATTTTTCAGCCCAGCTTGGGAAGTAATTTCCTGCCCTTGCACTCTTTGTGTTTTCATTTCTTCTGCACAAACCACACTGTCCAAGCGGGGAGTGCCTCGGCTCTGCTCTTCAGAGAGCCACTGTCATGGTTTCAGTTAGGATGGAGGTGACTTTCTTGCCAGCAGCCAGTGCAGGGCTGCGGTTTGGGTTTGGGATGGGAATGCTGGTGGTAAAACCCTGGTGGGTTTGGTTGTTACTGGGCACTCAAGGCCGTTCCTGCTCCTCACCCCGTCCCACCAGCGATGGGCTGGGGGGCACAAGGGGCTGGGAGGTGACACGGCCTGACCCTGACTGACCACGGGGACGTTCCTTGCCATGGGATGTTGTGCTCAGGGTATAAAGCTGAGGGAGAAGGAAGGCAGGGGGGGACGTTGGGAGTGACGGCATTTGTCTTCCCAAGTCACTGTTCCATGATGGAGCCCGGCTTTCCTGGGGATGCTGAACCCTTCCTGCCATGGGAAGCAGTGAATGGACTCCCTGGTTTGCTTTGCTTTTGCTCAACCTATTAGATTTTATCTCAACTTGTATCTCAACCCATGAGTTTTTCCTCACTTTTACTCTTCTGATTCTCTCCCCATCCCATCAGGGAAGATCTGCATGAGCGGCTGCATGGTCCTATCTGCTGGCTGGGGTCAAACCACGACACCCACCCACATGCAACTGTCCTCGCAGGACCGGGTGGAGGCGTATGAGTAGATATGCAACCAAAAAAAAGGGGTTCACTTCAGACCTCCTTTTCGCTAAGGTGATTCTCAGCAGCTAAAATCATGCTGTGACACACAGTAACGAGTGCTACACGCTCTTTTCCATGTTCTTGTCCTCATTGTGCATGCGTCTTATGTCCTGTACACAAAAAATTGTAATGAATTATAAAAAGGACGGCAATAGTCCTAAGACATAACGATTTCTCATTTTAATGGCCGGCCCAGAGATTGTTCCAATCCCTGTGAACTCCCTTAATAGCACCACTCATCATAGGAGCTAAATCTACTTTCATAATTTAAGTTTCCTGTAACGTAAAATGTTAGACTCATTTACATTTGAACTAATATGTGTATTCCTCACCTCCCCCCAGGCAGCAGGCGGAGGCTCCACAGGAGGGTAATATTTGGGAACATCCCAAGCCACTGCAGCCATGAACCACTTGAAATCTTTACATTTAAGGTGCTTGCGCAGTTCCTTCTGGGCTGAGATGTCCCCCGTGGAGAGGTGTCTGTACTCAGGCCGCCGCTGGTAAATGTACTCCGCAAACTCATCCATCCATGTCTCCGCCACGCGCTTCAGGTTCTGTGCGGCGGAAAAAAGCAGCCATTAATTGACCAAAACAGTATTTCTAATGGGGAGAATTAAGCAGAAACGTTTCAACAGGCCACACAACTTTTAAGCTTAGTTGGTCTAATTTCTCTGTCTTAAAACATGGAAAAATACCGGTAAATGTACGCTATCTTCATTACAGCGTTGAACAAACACTACAGAGTATTAGGATCCTGCTTTCCTGCTGACTCTGTAAGATACGGGTTTCTGTCTCTGGAACAGCTTATTTTCCTTCCCCTTCTTTATGCATCTCCACATGGTTTTTGATTAATGATGGGTGTTGAACAGAAATTTTCTTTCACGTTGGTACCTATGTTTTTTCCTGTCAGTTCAGAACCTACTAATGTGCACGAGTGGGTCAAATTATTCCTCCTGATGTGTTTCACTCTGCATTTGAATTTTCAGCTGCCATCATGCTGCTCAGTCACCTAATAATTCCCACCTACATGTAGGGCCAGCTCTTAAATGTGTATTGCCTGTTTTGTTGTGCCAGAATTTACTTAAATTATAATTAATTAAATTAGCTGACTCAACTTATAAAATAAAATACTTTTAAGGGAAAATCCTGGATTGATGAGACTGAAGAGAGATATTTTATTGTTGTTTAGCATCATGGAGTCTAAATAGGCTGGGGGCAAATTTTTCTGTATTTTTGTTTGGTTTTAAAACTACTCCTGCAACTTAATCCACACAAATTTATACACAGATGCCGTGGTGGAGCACAGACTTAGCCTATTCTGCATTTCCACAGCTGCCCAACAACCTCTTATCCCGCCACCAAAGCAGCTTCTCCCTGGATGACATTGAGACACCGGGGTGTTCTTATGGCTTTGCTTGTAAAAACAAGATCATCAAGTTTTGCAATATTCTTTTTATAGAACTCTAACTGCGAAATGCTGAGCTCTGCTCTGTAATAAGCTGGAGGACAATATACAGCTGATTATCATCAACATAAGGTAATGCTGCTCCTCAGAACGTTCTTCACATCCAAGTCAGCCTGATTGGTACTCTGATTTGCTTTCAAGATTCGTTTGAAAAATCCTTTCCTGAATTTTATTAATCTATGCGAACTAAATGTCTCTGAACTAATAAGGCTTATCCGAATACAAAGACAGCAAGATGCAGAACAAATGAAAGACTTTTAGCTGACACTGCAAGAGAAGTTTCTCTGTGCTTTCTCTCTGAGAAGAAAATACATTAAAACCTGCAGGGATAAAGCAAGTAAAATTAAAGCATAATAAGAAATCACAACGCTCATATCCCTATTCAGAAATGGCTCATGCCCCACATAAGGTTGACTTTTGTTGTAATTTCACAAAAACCAAAATTACTTTGCAAGAAATTTGAATTCAAGAATACAGGAATTAGGTAGGACAAAAAAAAACAGGACAAATTCAAGAACATCATCTGAACGAGAATCCCACCTCTCCGGCAGAAACCCTGTAACACAGAAATCTCCCGACAAGACTTTGTAGGTGAGACCAAAATATGACTAAGCATATTAAGCAAAGAAGCCAAACTCATGAAAATAGGTGTGATCTTCCTTCCCAGCACCTCCTCCCCTGCAGTGCTGTGTGCCTCATCTACTGCGATGCAAATGCATTTTAAGACTGTTCTAGAAAAGATCATACTATTTTTTGCAATCACTTTATCTGATAGTGTTATTTTCGTATTTAAAAACCACACTGTAAAAAGAACCATACAGTAAAAGTACAGTAAAAAAAATTCTCTCCGGAAAGAAAAATTCAAATTAACTCCAGCAGCGACTTACCCCATCAATAACAAGTAGGCTCTGCTGGAGTTTCCTCTTCTGTTATTTGGCTGCACTAAAAGAACTGCATTCTGCTTTAGGTGATTGCAACCGAATAAAACAAGAGTCCAATAGAAATCTTGCTATTATACCTGCTTAATAGCTCAAAATTCTCATTCACCAGTCAAAAACTCCGTTTTCCAATAAGTCCTTTATCACCATTTGGGTTTTGTGTGTGTGTGTGTGTGTGTAAACTCACCAAAACATTGCATTAAAAAAAATAATAAATTCAGTTCTTCCCACCATTCCTCAAGTATCAGGTAGGACACTTGTCCTGGTTTGAGACCCAAATGACGACAGCGCTTTAAACAAATATATTTAAAACTTTGTTCCCTAGTTCTTCCAAGCCCCTTCTCTCCATCGTATGCTGAAAATCTTCCCAAACCTTGGCAGACCCTGTAATGAACATATATGTTATCCTTAGCGCGTCCCTTCTAACTCAAACCATTCTACTATTCTATGATCCTTGTTCTACAGCTGTCTAACAGCATGAAAAGTTGCCCTACATGAAGAACCTCCTAGGAACAAAACTCTTCTCTGCAAATTATCTCAGTGAGCTGCCCGTCTTTCACCCAACTTCTCCCAACAGGAAGGTGGAGGAGCACCACCACAATGAGAGAGCTCATCTCTGAACACTGTAAGGCCAACCGACTGGTCTACTGCCTCCCCGTAGGGTGAGGATGTGACTGCAAGTCCCTTCGAGTCTTCCACAACCTAGGTGAACCTCTGACACGGTGGGGAAAGGAGGACGGTCACCTCCTCCTTGCTGGAGCCTTAGGCAAGACACAGCCTGAGGTTCCAACGGGTTAAACCTCGCAGTGGGAATGGGTATCAATAGCTACCAGATCCTGACACAGTCCAGCTGCAAAATAGGTGCCAATGGGTTCGATTTTGTTAGGACCTTACCGAGTGTGCACGTACTGCTGCAGAACTTACAGGTCACAGCAGTTTAAGGGCCGGCCAGATGAGGTGGCATTTCATAAACTCATTTTACACCACCATTTAAGCACTCCAGCCTCACAGTCAAGCCAATCTAGGAAGAATTTAGAACAAACAAGAGTTACACTTGAATCTGCTTGATTTCTGCCTCTGTTGCTCTTTGCATAATCTTCTAAAGAAAACTCTACAAGCCAGTTTCTCAAATAGCATCAAACAGCCTCACCAATAGGAAGAAACAGTTTTGGGATTTGGGATATCTTTGTGGCAGATCCCACTTGTTTGCATTCTTTTACTTCAATTCGAACACCTCGTACAGAAAGGAAAGATGAAAACGTGTTTCTAGAGCTGAAAACTGCCGTAGCTTAGCTCGGTTGTCAAATTCGTTGCAAGGCTACGGGTGCCCAGATTGGCTGCGCTGGTCTTTCAATAGAAAAAAAGGAAAAATAAAATTTGAACAGGAGCAATTAAATGAAGATCAACTCCATATTAATCTGTTACACGAATTGACACACATTGTAAGTCACAGGGACTGCAGATGGACATCTGAGGAGCTTCTCAGCAGCGATCCATGACAGACCAATGATAACGTGTTCTCTCTCTCTTGTCATTTTCAGCCAGAAATTTCAGTACAAGAATAAATAAGGCCCAACAACATTTCAGTTGCTGCATATTCCTGTACGTAGGGTTGTGACAGCTGCCACAGCCTGTGGCAGAAGCTGTGAGATGCACACAAAAGCGATGGCAGCCACAGTCAGACTGACTCGTCAGCTGTCATCAGCCACCCATGAATCCATTCTTGATATAATTAAGTTTTGTGTCACTGTTACAATTTTACTGGTAAATCCTTTACGGTTGGGCTTACATTTGGACAAGTTTTCCTTGAGTTTGGATTAATTCGGGCATTTAAGACTGTGACTTTGTTTCGTATTTCGACTCAGCAACAGTCTACAAGAGGGTAAGTCACAACGTCACTGGTACCTGGACTTCAATAAAGGAGTTTAAATCAACTTGGCTGGAGAAACACAGAGATAAATGAGGACTTCTTCACCTGAAAAAAAAGAATTTTTCCATGGATTGTTTTGTCCCTTTCACTGTCTTCAGCGAGTGGGGGAGATGCATCTCTCTGATGAAGCGACTGTCCCTTCTCTTTAAGCGTGTGAGACTGTCTGTCACCTTCAAGAGACATGACATTACTCAGACAAGCCCAGTGAGGAGAAAGCAGGCACTGGCCCTGGGAATGGAGAAGTGGAGCAGGGCAGGGACAAGACAGAGGACAGACTCGTGAATATTCCCTCCAAGTGAGGTTTGGCTGGGTTGGTCCTGAACACGAGCAGGGTGGTCCCACTCTTCACCCCGTGGCTGGTGGGACAGCAGGGACAGGAGGGTGCCCTGGGTGCGAGCTCCATCCTGTGCCCACACAGCTCCATCCTCCCGCCCCATCTCTTCCAGTTGGCACCCTACATCCAGCCGATAAACCAACAGAAAAATGTAACTACCGTTTTCCCTTTCTCCAGATGTTCTAAAGTTCTAAGTATCTAAAGATGTTTTGTTATCTGCTGGCACTACAGCAGCACAGTGGCTTTATTATTAGTTCCATTTCACCTGCATAACCTGTTTTTTCAGCGTTCGTGCCTGTCTCACGGTTTGCACAAAACCCAGCCCTGACCCCAACCCACAGGCTTTACTTTTGTCAATATTAAACCACGACAGGAACACGGATCTGTAACAAGCTCCTCTTGTCCTACGTTTAATCCGAACATTTTCCAGGAAGCCGGATGTCACCAGCTGCTGTGGTCTTATTTGTCATGACAGTCGTTTCTCTCATCAGCCGGGACATCAAAAAATCACTTTCAATTACACCAATCAAATCTGAGTCACCCCAGCACGGCTGAGGCCTGACCGTATTTCGGTCGTGAAACACTAGAGGAGATGACTGCTTATTTGCTAAAAATAACACAACGCTCTCTGCAACAACTGACATATTACTCTCTTCTCCTTCCTAGGAAAATTCCAGTGGGGTTATTTTCACTCCAACTACATCACTTTCCAAATTTAAATGTTTTTTTAATTGTGTGTTCTGTAAAACACAGCGTTGTTGCTACTTCAAACTGGGTGCCCTGTTTACTTCTGGAAGCAGCTGTATTTCATTCAACTTTATGTTCCTCTGGAATACGGGTAGCATAATGTCACAATAAATCATCACAGAGGAGGAGAACAAAGAACGGCTGGAGGGGCCCATCCAAGAATTATGGGTTAAGAGGCCAGAGGCAGCGTGGGACCACACTCCAGGGCAGGCACAGGGAGAAGAACCCAACAAAGTTCCTTCTATCAGTGTCAGAACCCAACCATTTCTCCTTTCTGTGTATTTCTACAGTGAAAGCAGGAGAAAACATTTCCTGGAGACAGGAATGACAGCGTTGTGATGCTCGGGTCTCACCAGCCAAGCTGCCCACAGCAGTTAAACGTTAAATGGAGGGTTCATCCCCTTCCCCTTCCTGCCCAACCCCCTTTTAACCCAGGCAGTGCCAGTGTCTGTCAACCTTTCCCCCTCTTGCGTACCGTATTTTGGTCCTTTACACTTAACTGTGTTTAAAATTAACCGTGTTTCATTCCAGCGATGGTTGGTATTTGTGTAAAAACCCCAACCAACCAAAGAGATGTCTGCAGGGAGAAAGGAACCACTTCTGCGGGGAGGAGAGCACGCTAACGGGGTGACAAAGCTGGTGGGGTGCGTAAATAACTCCCGTGAGAGGCAGCACAGCTGGCGGAGAAGCGAGAGACCATTTATTCTCAGCCTGCAAATACCTAGAGCTCAAATTCCACAGATGTCAACCGAAAGTGATTTCATTCTCTATCTACAGGTTTGCATCTCTGCTGCAAAAAGAAATAAATGTTAAGACCTACACATTGGGAAAAAGTGGGAAAAAAAGCAAAACCCAGCCCAGTGGCTACAAGGAGCGTCTCTGCTGGCTGGTGGCCCAGGGGCTCGGTGGCCACAGGACGCCAAAGCGGAGGGACGGTGTCACTTTTTGGTGATTACTGCCATGGTCACCCAGAGCACATCCCACCTCTGCAGCCTGAGGAGAGCTCAGGGCTTGGATTCCAAATCCATCCCTTCAGCCACCCAACCGGGCTCCAGCCTCTTCAACGCGTCCCGGGAAGCAGCTGCCACCACTTCCACGTTGTTGTTGTCTACGAACACCTAATTCTCCACCTTCTTCGTATTTCGCATAGCTAAGCTGCCTCTCCTGCTGCATTTATGATCTTAGAAGCAAAACTTCTATTCAGATTGGAGAAAATACAAAAAATTAGCATTTAAAAAAATTTCCTTTGACTTTCTTCTGTTCAAGGATGAGAAGATATTAATTTGAAGTTTTTATTTGGTAAGTGCCCTTGTTTGAGATTCTGGTTTAATTAGTTTTAATGGTGAGTTTATAAATCTGTTCAATGAAAAAACATTCGAATGAAAACTTGAAACTAGTGCTGTATAATCACCATCACTATCATACATTATAACTATGCTGTTTCAGGAAGGTAACTCTGCCTTGAGTTATTATTTGCAGCTGGAAAAAAGAGAGAAAAAAGGATGAACTCGGCGTAAGGTTAGGAATCCCCACGCTGCCGGGTCGGCATCCAGGCGGGAGCTGCAGTGGGGCTGCACACACTGAGTGTGCTCCAGTTAATGCCAAAATGCTGGGTAAAATACCTGCAAATGATACCTGTAGATATATTTTGAAATTCTCAGTTCGTCTCTGTGTATCCTATGGAGCAGTGAGCTTCTATTAACACATTTCTTACAGCTTCTATAGAAAAAAAAATCCTCCCCAAACAGGAAACTAAAACAAACCAACTGGGAGATACCTACAAAAAATTGCTAATAAGATTTTTAAGTCTAATTTCATAGGTAACTGGCTAAAAGAAAACGGCTTTGCTAGAATTTTAAAAAATGAAGCAATAGTCAAGAATATCACAAAGCAACTAAAAAATCCAGTAAAGCAATTCTGATGTTTTTTATAGGGCAACATCCTGCACAGGAGTTTAAGATTTGGGGGGTTTACTCTCTACATGTTTTACCTAAAACAAAGAGGGGAAACAGATTATCAGTCCCAGCAGCTTTGAGCAGAGGTTGATGGGTTTGGAAGGAAGGAAGAATTCCGTGGAATCCGTGGTGGCCCCTGACTGCCCCTTCCTCTCGCCCTACCTGCAATTACCTGGAAATTGGGCGCTGACTGCATCTGGGAAGCACCAACGCCTTCCCACGTCTCCAGACCAAAATATTCAGCTTTTTTTCCATCTGCATTCGGTTGTCACAGTCTGTTCTGTAAATCTACGACGCGTGTTTACAGCCGGCTTTACTCTTGTTCTGTCCCACCCAACAGCTTTGCTGGCAGAGCACGGCATACGTGGAAGCTTTTCAATTTATGGGGCGTGTGTCAGCAAAAAAATACGCACAGGTCTTGAGTGACGGGTAAGAAGGTAAGAAATCTGAGGAGGAGGACACAGAAGATTGATGCCGCGATACATACTGCTGTGTGTGGTACACAAACCCCCGGTGAGGGGGAGGCAGGACGGGGTTTTGCCGGGTTTCTCATTTAATAAAGCGTACGTGACCCTCACGCCAGGTCACAGCTCTCTAAAAAGATAAAGATCTCTTTAAAAAGATCCCAAGATTGGTCAGGCATCGCATACCGAGCTGAAACTGTGTGTTGGAGGGTGATACAGAAGGGTGAAATCCCAAGGGAAGGTAAAAAGCTCGCTTGAAGCATTATTTAAGGGCAAACAAGCTGACACAGCTGAAAGGAAACCCGTGGCATGGTCTGGGCTACGCCGGGGTTTGTCTAAAAGTTCTGTCCCCTTCCTGCTCCCATTATCCACGTCCCCCGTGCTGCTGCTGCGGGACAGGGTGGGAAAACTCATCGTTCTTCAACGCAGCACCTGCACGAGGGGAAATTCACCCTTGATTAATGAGGGGGCTCTTGCAGCTGTTTACGCAATCACAGCTGGGCTTCCTGGGGCTGGCTCCATTGGGAACTGCATCCCCAGCATCCTCCCTGAGACAACAGGAGAGAGAAAAGGATCGAGCAAAAAATTTTGTGGAAACTACTTAGTAGTGAAAAGTATTGCTTTTGGTAGCAGGGATATTCTTGAGCATGTTAGGCATCATATTCTTGAGCTAGAGAGAAGTTTTAGATAAAATACTCACAAGGAGTAGACTATAATCTTTGGAGGACATAATATTTGGAGGACAATGCAAAGATAGATGAATTATCCAGGCCACCTCTGTGCGTGCTCCCCTGGCATTATTTTGGCTAACAGCTCCATTTGGGGCAGTTTATTTGGAACCACAAGTGGCCTGTATCAAAGGGACTGACATGCTGAAGATGAGGATGTCCTTGCTTTTCTCTTCTGGCTTGGATGAGAGAAAGAGAGTATTTTTAGGCTTAAAAATACAATTTGACAGGTCAGGTACCAAACTCTCCTCCTTGGCTAGTTATTGAGATAGCCCCAAACACTAAACTGTGCAGAAGAGCTTGTGCTCTTGGCAGCCGTGATGCAACGTGTCCTAACAGGGATGTTTTGCTGTAGAATATTGTACTGGGGAGAAGCCGGGAACCTGAGAATTCAAATTTTCTTTCAGTGACAAATACGTAGCAGAAATTTCCCTAAGCATCATGTTTTGGACCCCCACAACACAGAAGAAACTACCCGTTATTGGAATAGGAAGGATAAGACCCACCCTACCAGCACACAAGAGCTTTTCCCACGAGATACAGTCAGCCTGTGCACGGGCAGAGATTTCATTTTTATAACTGGGAAATCTTTTGGGGGGTAGTCTTCCCCAGTGATATATTGAAATCACAAATCAGCCAGTGCACTCCTTGTCACCACCGCTAACACCACCACCCATCCCATTACTCCATCATGTGTCTCACTGTCTGCGCAGATGCTCTTTTAAGGCAAAAAGAGCATTTTTTCCTGCCTGGCAGCATGGGCTCTTTCCTCTGCTCCAGTTCCTACAGGAAGCTGAAACCAAGGATATCTCCCCCTTAAAGCGAGAAATTAATTCTTGTATTCATACCACATTTTCATTATTAAGAAAAAATATGATTCATAAAATACTACCCCATGGCAATATGCAGACTTTAATATTAATGCCATTTTATTTAAAAAAAAAAAAGAAAAGAAAAATCTCCTCTAAACCAGAAAAGATTAAACTTGAGCATGCATAAATACTAGTATCTGCCTGGAAGCTACATCTGTGCCCTTTGTCTCCCATCTTTTGACATCTCCAGAAAGCTACAGAACATTTTCTCTTGAGCAAAAAGCCCCCCCTGGGTATGGATGTGCTCAGAAGTCTTTGAGAAACGTCTAGAGGTCTTGCAATTTCTCACTCTCATGGCTCCCAGCTGGCTGTGTTCCACTACTGGGTTTCACACAGTAATTAGACGGTCACTCAAATCACTGCTATTCTCTTCTTTTTCCGCAGAAAACAGCCCTTTTGCGAGATTCCGCCTGTTCTGCTGACTGATAAGAAAATGTGCGTTCAGATTGGTCCCGTTTGTAAAAGCTGCGACTGACACCACCGAGAACCAGAAGCCTCAGGCCATTCTGGGCCCTTTTGAATCAGTGAAACGCGCTCCTGTGCTGAGATGCCCAACCCGGCACTTTTAAGCTTCCATTTTATTCTTGGCAACCTTATCTCTGGGAGGCAGCGTAACTGCACATCTCATTTCGGGAAGATAAAGAAATATTCATTGTCCATTTTAATGGCTTACCGGGAACCAGTTCAGAGGGAATGAAGAGACTGATGATGAGCGACAGTGAAAACCATCAGGACCCAGTTACTCACCCGTGCCAGGCTGGTTCCAGAAGGGACTTTATAGGGGACGTACTTCCTGTAGATGTGCCCAACCCGAGAGCACGGAACGTCAAACATGCCACCTCCGCACATCCACACCTGGGGAGGGGACAGAACGCAAACCAAAGAATGATTCCTAGAGACAAACGGGGCAAAAAATGGCATTTTATATAACGGGTTCCATGCAGACCCGGGCCACAGTCCCAGCGGTGGCCACCTTCTCCGTGCTGATAGCTGGGGTGAGGCAACGGGGCGGAATCTCACCACGCAAAAGCAGAGTACGTCCAAAATAAAATCATAAAACGTATTTAGAATAAGGGTCCTCGTGCAACACCGTGTTTGCTGTTTAAAACATACAGGACCAGAATTTGAAAAGAAGGCTATGTGAGTAAAAGCAAGCCATCAATCAGAAGTAATTCTATTTTTTTTTTTCCCCAAAACACCTGGCTTACATTTTGTTTTGAACAGCGAATGCAGAGCTCAAATACTACAATGCTCTTCATTTTGTAAGGAAAAAGGAACAAAACTCAATTTCCTTCTGATCAAATGTATGTAGGCAGAGAAGGAAGAGCATGCCACCACATCTCCTCGTTAACACCTTCATGCTGAAAGAGACGGAACCACCTGGAGCTCATGGATTGGATGCTTCAGGTCTGAGCAACCAGAACTCACTCAACATCGATGGGAACTGCAAGGGCTTCACAGCTCTAAAAATCCAGCAGTGTCCTGACAGGCAGCAAGAAAGGTACCCTTCACAGCTCCTCACCTACCGTGGCTGGGTTTTACCAAGCGTCTGTGAGAGGAAGGCTGTGTGTCCTGCCAGAGGAACGGTGACCGTGCCAGTAGGACCTGTGGGCACGATCTTCTACACGCTGGCCTAGAAACGCCAGCCCCCAAACTCCAACATGGCTATCAGATGACTTACGTAGCGTAACGACAACATTCATAACTTTCTGAGCTCAAAAAAAGCAACTTGATGTTGAAAATCCAGGAAATGGAAAACAACGACAAACCCGCCCCCCAGCACCCCTGAGCAGAACGCTTTAAGTGTCCTAAAAGCAACTACACAGCAAGAGCTTAAAATTAATTTAGAGTGAAAACATTGGTATTATAAAAATCATCTCCTAATCCTGGCAAAACAACGTTTTGTTGCCCCCAGCTTTAGAACAGGATGGCTGTTATTCCACTTGTGGTCTCGCCTTTCAGCCTTCAGACTGAAAACAAAAAAACCCCAACCTTCTTTCACCCAATTTGAAAGAAAATCGCACCAAAGCTGAGAAAGAGAGAGGGCTTGTCCTTTCCACATCTCTTTGTGGGACATACATAAAGCTGCTTCATGAAACATCTCCCTGAATCTGGATGAGAATTTAGGTCCACACATTACGTATATGAAGGAATTTTGTCTGTATTCGATGCAATCTGGAGCGAAATGCCATGAAATACGTTTGCGACTGAGGCTAAAGCGGAGTGGAACACAGACAACTGAAAGACTCACCAACAGTTTCCATACAGAAAGGAATTCATCCAAAAGCTGATACACTCTGAATTAAACCAACAGGAACCAGACTCTTAAAAACAACAGTATTGGAGAATATGATGGGATCACAAATACTTGATGTTCCGCACAAAGCCTGCGGGGAGCAATGTGCATCTCCACACTTTTTCACCCTACACTTGTCCTTCCATCTCTTTAGTCCTGCCCACCAGCTGGCTGTACCTACTGGCTTTTTGAAATCACTTTTTGAAACACAATGATTAATTCCATTCATGTACAACAATAGTGAAAATGGGCAAGCGTCTGGCCTCTTGGGCTCTGCTTGCCTCTTTGTGTTACGGGGGGTGTATCTGCCTGCTCCCGGCAGGGCGGCTGTGAGCTGGGGACTAGATTTCAGTAATCTGAAGATTATCTCAACATGCAGACGCCAAACACCACAATATGGGATCACTCAACACTTGAGTGGGACCCAAAGCACTTGCTGAAGGTGGCACGTGGAGTTCAACCCCCGAGACTGTGCTATTCACACCGAGAATGGAGAAAACGGGGTTGAAGGCGAAGTTTTGAGTTGCAAAGTGATTTTCAGAAAGCTGCTGCTGTGGGTCACCTGTGTTTTAGCCCTCACAAGCCCTCAGCTGTGAGCTGTGGCACCCAGCTGGCACCTCATAATTAAATCTTCGAGGATCTGCACAGCATTACAGGATAGACCCTGGAGGGGTTCAAGGCCAGGTTGGAGGGGGCTTGGAGCAACCTGGTCTGGTGGGAGGTGTCCCTGCCCAGGGCAGGGGGCGGCACTGGGGGGGCTTTAAGGTCACTTCCAACCCAAATCATTCTGTGACTCTATGATTCTATGTCAACAGTTGACAGAACCAAGCGTATTTGAGTACGTATTGCTGTGTGTGGATGCCCCCTCTGGTCTCCCAGTGAGCACAGTCCTTCTCAGGGAGGAAATGTGCTGGTGGGTTGGAAATGTAGGCATGATCATTATTTTCTCTTCAAAAACATTTTGTAAAATTTGCTGCTTAAAGAAAACCTGGAAGTTCTTACCTGTTTAATCCCATGCTACCTAATTCACTTGAAAACATGTTCATAAACATATTAAAAATCTTAAAAATGTGTTAAAATAAGTTGGGTAGTGCCATAGTTAAAAAAATTGTTAATTCACCTTTCTACCAATACTTCGTTTGGATGTTACACCACTTGCACCCTTTTTAGCGGGACCCTCCTCTCTGTGGCCATCTTCAAAGAGCCCAGTGCCCCAGTGAAAGCGCAGACCTAAATTTACTATTTGCTCCTGTTATTTAAATTAAGGTGTTATTTTAAAGGATAGACAAGATATTACAGTGATTAATCAAGGTTTCTTAGCCTTTGAAGAGTGGGCAGCAGAGCAGTTTAACTCAGAGGAAGGTCAACCACAGAACAAATGTAAAAGACAAGAAAGCAGATATATATATATATTCCAGTATTACTTAAACAGCAAGAGCTGAAGTAGACATCTACTGCATTTCCTCTGAAGCCCTAGGACAGCAGTAAAAAAAAAAAAAAGAGAAGAAAAGGAGAAAAGGAATTAGGAAAAAAAAAACCCTGTCAGATATGCCGAAGCAATAACAAGTGGGAGGAAATAACACTTTGTGTTAGGCTTATATTTGATAGATATAAAACTTGAAAACGCCGTGGTGCACCTGGGGTGTGCTGTGCCGGGTAATGGAAACGAATCCTGGGCTGCCCCGGAGGACGTTCAGCAGCTGCTCCTCTTTATCTTTTAGCTCCAGAATGATTCTAAAAGCACTTTTTTTTTTTTCATATTTTCCTGGGGAGATCAATTCTGGCAACTCTGTCTTTAAAATGTGCATTTTTACGTCACCGGTGCTAAATGCAAGAAATTGGAGAATCCCTTCTGCCTTAAACATTACAGACCCCCAGGACACGATGGATGGGACGTGGGTGCCATGGCACATGGGCAAGAAGGTTTCACACCACCGAGGCTGCTCCGCGTATCTGAGAAGCAAGCAACGAAACCCTCGGCGTCGCTAATGCTTCCTTCCTACAGGAGCAACCAACCTGCTCCGCAGCCGAGGCACGAAAGCCACTGGCCAAACCCAAACCAATGCCATCTCAGCTTGGAAAGATCAAAAGAAGAGCAGTTTATGCGCCAACTAGATGCTACATCACAATTTATGCCTATAGAGCTCCCTCCAACAGAGGGTTGCAAAAGACTTCCTAGGGATGGTTGGAAGCCAGCGCAGGCTGTAGAGGAGCTGAGGTGGTTCTGTGGCTTCGCTCCCGACTGGAGCTTAGAATCATAGAATCCCCCGGGTTGGAAGGGACCTTTCAGAGGCATTTTTCGGCTCTTGGGCGAACCACTCTCTTTTCACATCATTCCTTTGTCTTTAAAATTGAGTTCTCCTTGCTCTTGCCTTGGTTTTTTTTTTTTTGTTTGTTTTTTATCCCCTACCTTATCCGTCTAGTTTAGGAGTGATCCAGCCCGGGGACTATCTGGGAAATGTAAATACTGTGCATGGGAGAACGAGACGCCCATCCATATGCTGCTCCCTCACCGCAATCACTGCGGAAAAGAGGCTCGCGACTGCTGAGCAGCAGAGGATGTGGAACATAAACACACAGCAAATCATGGAAAAGACTGATTCGGGGCTGAAGGGATTCCGGGCCAGGCATCAGAGCTAATCAACAAATACGCTGAGAGTCAGTAACGAGAGAGACAACAGGGAGAGACGCAGAAATGGATGGGAAAAGCAAACAAAGAGTGAACGGGTGGGAGAGGAACATAAAGGATGCCAGGGAAAGCTGTCGGCGTGGTGCCCTGAGCAGTGTGCGACAAGCACAGGCTACAGACAGGAGAAATGTACTGCCACAGTGGGGCTGAAAAAGTTGCAGGAAAAAAGAATATGAAAACTTGCGGGGATTTTTCAGTCACTCTCCCTGAAATGTAAGCCAAAAGAACAGATTTAGCCGTTGTAGAAAAGGAGAAAGTAGAAAACTTCCCTGTGGACTTTTCCATGTAGTGGGAATGTTGAGCTGAATGCAAGAAAAAAATTGAAAACCAGGATCACTGACTGCAAATGCGCAGTCGATGGGCTCACAACAGCAAACCCGTCTGCCTGTGCTGCAGTGGGGACTCCCCTCAGGGGTATTACAACCGAAACCTGTAAACCGGGAGCTGATGGCTGTGGATATTTCAACGGTACTCACCGGCACCTCTGAAATGCTGCGAAAAGCGGCAATATTCCATGTTTGTCAGCTCTTCGTACAGATTTCACTGCACCGAGAAGTGTGACGCTCCCCCGTGCCCTGTCTCCGGCCGCGAACAGCAGCAGTGGAGGGAATGGATAATGATGATGGTAACGACGATAAAGAAAGGGATTAACGAACTCGGAAAACAGGGATGAAGAGCACCTGGAAGATGCGTGGGATGAGGACAACCCAGCTCTGGATAGAGGTGACTGGAGAGTGCAGCAGCGTTTTTGTTAAGGCGTGATTTATGATGCCCAAGGAAGGCACAGGGTAAAGGATCTTCAGTGCACACAGGAAACGAGTCTCTCTCACCGCTCCATATTTGGGAGATTACTACAAGAACCGTGCCTTTCTAACAGATTTAAATGCAGGATTTCCTCAATAGTGGCTGCTTCCCTGGTTATTGAGAGGAGACGCTATTCATCAGGCCAGGGCCAGCGCTTCGCCAGCCTTCCCCAGCCCAGCACACGCCGAACAGCAGTGTCAGCGAGATACCAGACATAATTTTAATTAAAAAATTGATCCCAGGGTTATGCTGCCAAAAAATTTAAAACACTGCACGTTATTTCTTATGTAAAAATTAATCTAAGCAACTATTTAATGAAGGGGTCATGTTTGGAGGGGACCATGGCTGCCCCACCACCCACCGAACGTGGGAACCGCAGTTAATCCTCTGCAGCAACGGTTCCAAGCAAGAAAAGAACAAGAAGAGAAATACGTTGGTTTTTTGTAGCCAAGGAAATAAAGGTCAAGCAAATTTTTAAGCAGCGGGGTTTGTTATTTTTTTTCTTTTTAAACCCGTCTCTCTGTGTTCCTGACAACTCAGCACCTGGAACAGTCACTGCCTGAAGCCAGAGGAAGTTTCCTTTCCTGCTATGGCACGGTTCCAAATGTCACAGACACATGATAAAGTGCACTGCATTTGGGAGAAACTTACTGAATTCCACTGCAGAAAATTTAGATTCACTGCGGACTCATTCTCCGTAGCATTGTTCTTTTTTTTCATCGAACATCCTTCCCCTCAAACATCTATTTTTGCTCACGCTGCCCAACTTCTGTCCCAGTACAATGACAAAATGCCACTTCCCCCCCCAAAAATGGTTTTTGCTCAGGGCCGTGCTCTGCGCTGAACCCTGTGTCTGTCGCCCCCGGTCACATCTAGCGAAACAGCCTGAGAGAAACATCAAAATCAACACTTTTCCCCCAAACTCCCCAGCCCCGAGCATCTTCCTAAACCTGGTTCGATCTCTTCTCATTGGGAACTGCCGCCTGTCTCCCCAGGCAACCCCTCCTCCTGCTAATGGGATTTTTAATTGCTCCTTGAGCTCTGCCTTAGTGCCCTGAACCCATAAAGCGATATAGCTTTGCTATTATTAGTGGTTCCTTTGAGCTTCCACAATGGCCCCCGCACCAGATTCCTTTCTTTGCAGGTCTGGGGTCTGCAGAGCGCGGTGGGAGATTAGGGAGAGCAAAGTGCAGTAGTTGGTATTAATTTCATGATGAAGCAGCTAATAATTCCGTAAGTCAGAGGACTTTCGAGAAACCATTTTACAGAGTCTTGCCTAGCACAGACCTGGCCACCATACTTTTCTGAAAATTCCCATTTCTCTGACTCTCTAAGCCCACACTTTGCTCTCGTGGGCTCCCACCTGCCTTGCAGCAACGGTCCTGTACCTGGAGTTGTGGAGGTGCCTGCAGGTGACTTCTTCACTGACCTTGGGAACAACGGAGAGATGGCAAGTCCACCATCTTCCCAAGTTTTGCCAATAAAGCCAGCCAATTAAACTGCCTGGCTAACTTGTCCCCATTTAAATAAGTTTTAAGATGACTGAATCCGTAGCTATAGTAGAAACTGCCGAATCAGAAACCTTTCCCAAGCAGATATTGGTGATTTTGACACAATAAAACGCAGTCCTTTCTCTCTCTCCCTCCTGCCTCCATGATTTTCCTCCCATTTTTTGCCGCTCCAAACAAAACAGCAGTCTTCCTTTTAAAACTTACATCAGTTAAATTCTTCAAAGAGAAAGTTGTTCCTGTTTGGCAATCGTTTTCAAAGGTATTTTTTTCTTCTTTTAAGACTAATAAGCAAGGACAGGGACCCCAAGGTCAGTATGTACTGCTGAGATGAGCCAGGAGATAGGACTGAAACAAGACCCAGTGTGACACAGCTGCCTCCAAAAAAATCCATCACTGGAGCAAAACACCCTGGGACAATCTAGTGTCTCAATTTCCAGCGCTGTTACCATGGTTTCTGTACAGAGACTGGAGAGCATTACAAACATATTCTTTGTGACGACAAATGAAGAGAATATTTGAAATAGGACAATAAAACCTCGGGGTGACCCACCAGAGACCGTTGTGACAGCTACTAGTGACTACCGACATTTGCCTCTGGAACAACCTAAATGGACAGAATGCAAATCAATATACTCTAAATAGAGCCTAGCTATTGGGTTTCCCCTGTTTTATTTTGCTGGGGTATAAAAATGATGTGGAGAAACGTGAGAGTAGCACAGTTAATAGAAACCATTCTGTTGTTCCTGATAACCTCGTAAGGACGTCCCGGCAGTCCCGCATCAGGCCACGCCGCGTGTTTTGTTCGACACAACGGCTTCAGCTCCGCTCTTCTAATCGCTGCTGAAACTCAGACGCAGCGAGATGTACGATATTAGTCATGGCTGACATCCCGAATTTATCTACTGAGCTTTACACTGTCGGGGTTTGGAAGTAGGTTGGAAAGGTCCTGGAGCTAAATGCGAATTCTAATTTCAGTTCCAAGCTTTACCCAAATACGCTTGACTCAATTCATCTATGCCATGAAACTCTATCAAGTCATTGAAAATCTTTGCCATGAGGTCTTTGGGTATCCTGGAACATAATAAACCTAATTGTCAAGATCAGACATGTTAGTCCTCCTCAAACTAATGCAAACTAATGCATGTGGAAAGTAACAAGATTTTCAACTTGACATTAAAAGCCAAGTACCTGATTCGAACACACATTGACATAGAGGATATGAGGACACACCATGGCTGCCTGCACATAACCGAGCACTTTGAGGACACACCATGGCTGGCTGTACATAACCTGAGCACTTGAAAACTCCCTATATTTCACCATCACAATTATTCAAATGCAATTAAAAAATCACCTGATTTTGAAAACGTGGCCCATGGATAACAGCTCAGAGCAGCTGAGCTGATTTAGTGAACCACTGCTACTGAAAGGGGCCCTTCCTCCTATGGCTTTCTCTTTCCATTTCCACTAATTTCCCTGAGCTGACTCCAGACAACCACGAGAAATTATTAAACATGCTGATCTGGGCAGAAAGTCATGCAATTTTCTTTTTTTCTGGATTAGTGCTCTCTTGGCCTATTGAGCTGAGCTCAACACTTGAGCATGAAGTAAACGCAGTGTCTGAGAGAAGGTAAGTGGAGAAGACTTGAGGAAAGGAAGAAGGTAGAACCTCATTCTCTGATGGTGGGAAGCTACCGGGCCTTTCAGAGGGAACTGCATCCAGTGGGATTTTTGTATGGTTTCTGCAGTATATGCTTATTGCCCAGTCCTCTGTGAAATCAGTGGAAATTCCTAAAGAAAAAATGTATTACTGCACTAAATTAATTTTAGTTAAAAGACAAAAGCCAGAATGAATGACAGCATCATGATCACAAAGCACATGAGCAATGAAAATCCAGAGGTGTATATGAAGTATCGTATAAGGTGACTTGACGACTTACCTTAAAGGAGATTTCATACTGCTCTCCTCCCCATATTTCCAATCCTGGATCATATCCTCCCAGCTCCCAAAACCATTCCCGGTTAACGGCAAAGAGACCTCCAGCCATGACGGGAGACCTGAAGGAAGAGTAAAACGAAGTGTGAAAGGCAGGAACCATCATGCCGTGCTTGAAAACCTGAGATCAGCCACGTACATGGAGGAGCAAGAACGAAGATGTCCAGCCCGCGTGTCCGTGTGCCTGGTCTGGCGTCCACGATTGCAAAGTTATGGAAGGTGCAGACAAAGGGTACTGGAAACTATCAACACTTACCTTTATTCACCCCAAAATGGACTCTAGATGAGAAACAGGCAATGTGATAGAGAAAGAAACACAGCATGGTAGACAGTAATGCACAAACTCCTTTTTTAAAAAAAATAATTCAGTTTATTACTAAATAAACCCATAGAACAGTAAAAGAAAGGGACTCCGGAAACCTGCCCAAGTATTTAATGTAGTCCCAGCACTCCATGTGAAGTAATTCACATTTAAGAGTTAGAAAACTTTTCAGTTCATGTCAGTCTCGTAGGTGCAGGCGAGGGAAAGGCAGAAGGGACGGCTACAGAGCAGCTGGCGGGAGCAAAACATCTGCTTTTCCACAGCAGCGTTTAAAACTCCTCAACTTCGTCTCATAGCGGTGATTTAACTCAACAGCAAACCATTTGCTGCGTTTCCCATGTTTCCATCTATTCCATGAATAAACACCTGGAATTTATTTGAATTAACTCAGCCTTTTCCACAGATAATGTAGAAAACAAATGGGATATTTGAAGTTACTGTTAGAGAATATTAATGAAAAGTACATTTAAAATTTATAAGCAGGAAATTTTGTACTGGAAACTAAGAGTTGTGTGGTTTTTTTTCCCCAACTACCAAGAAGCCCGTGTTTCTAATGCAGTGAATACAGAGACAGCTCTCAGGATTTAAATGCTGCTCGCTGACTCCTTGGGTACGGATATTTTACCTTTCACTTCTATAAGATAGTTTTTAAAATACATATATTAGATTATATCTTCTATTAAACTACCCATTTTTTAGATTATATCTTCTATTAAACTACCCATTTTCACAACGAGGGAGCTCTGTTTTTAGCAGACTAATTCTATTTTCCTTGCGAGATTGTATTTTTAAAAGCACATAGAAGATGCAATATTCTAACTGGCAAGGCCATACACTGTAACATACGCTGAATGCTAATACGTTTTAACTTTTATTGACATTTCATACCTCAAATATTGACTGTTCCTTCCACATATGAATAAATTCAATGGAGATTTTATTAGGAACTTTCCCCTGGGGGTTCTGACTGCTACAATACGTTTCCAATTCCTACAGAAGTAAATCTAATTACAACATGCCCTTTGTGACTCCGGGTTCTAAATAATCAAAACATAATGTCCTTTCATGAGGATGGACGTGCACGGAGCGTGCTCATAGCTCAATCTTCACTGGCAGACGGAATGAAGTCCCAGCAGTCACTGGGGGAATGCAGGATTTCCCTAATTCTCTGAGGTGCAGTAACTTTCAGGAGCATTTCTCTTGACGCAGTGAGTGGCCCGTGAAAAAGAGAATCCCCGCAAGAGAATCGGACGGAAGGCGAAAGAATTAGAGATTTCAAATTGCAAAATAACAGGCAGATAACTTACAAATGACACTTTATACCTAATCTGCAGACTTTTCCAGTGGTAATGCTGGGTAAAGAACCCCCTTGTTATTTAGATGCCAGTTTGTGAAAGTTCAGAACATTTATTACAGGCAGCAAAAGTACCGAACAGCGACTGGAGCAGCAGCAGCAAACTCGCGTTTCTTGCACTTACTTAAAAAGAAAAAAAAGAAAGAAGATATTTTATGTGACGTTGCTGCATTCTTTTCCATTCCACATCACGTTCTGACACTTGCTTTGCAGGAAGAGCGATGGAGAGGACAGAGAGGGTGGGTTGCTGGTTCTCACTGGGCCTGTGTGACACTGGCCACGTGGCACAGGACACGTGTCCCACCCCTGCCACGGGCTGCTGCGGGACAGACCTTCAATCCTCTCCAAAATCCCGAGACCAGAGTCCAGCCCTACAGCCAGGGCTGATATGAGAAGCCCTTTTGTAGTCAGCGGCATCACCCACGCAGATAAGGACTGCGCCGGGCACAAAGAAGGAGAATTAATCTCCCGTTTAAGGGCTTCCGTGTAGAAATGTCAAGTACAACGCGGTGTTTGTACAAGTCATTTGTCACCAAACGGCCAAATCGGACACTCAAACAATCCGACTTCAGCTACTGCAGCACGATATTATGCGAGTCATTAGAGTGCAAAGCTGCGAAACAGCCAAAAACTTAAGAGGACACAGACTCCCAAAACACCAGAAAAGGTGAAACGATAAAAGTTGCTAAACTTAAAAACAGTTACAAAAACCTTCCAGACGAGCAGCACCGCACAGACCCACCGGCTGTACCCCGGAGAACAACACCGCAAGTAAAAGCTGATCCAAAAACGGCCCAAGAGGTCACAGATTCCTGCGCTGAGATGGAAAAAGAGTTTGATTTAGTAGGAGCGCAAAAAAACCCCACCCACCCCAAGAAAATTATTTTTTGCAAATAAAGAAAGAGCCTGAGGAAATGGCCGGCAAACGCTTTGTGAGAAAAGATTAAGAAAGCGCACTAAAAGTGCAACAGTAGCTTAACCGTAGCCAGGAAAGAATTGTGTAACTTCACATAATTTACATGCAGAGGAAGAAAAAAGACCACTTATGAATTTTCGAGGCAAGAGAAAGAATGACACGGACTGAAAAGGAGGGTGAAGTTGCCAGCGCTGGAAACCAACAGGACACACTGCAAACAAAGGAAGCGCGTGGCAGGGTTCGCAGTCCCCACATGGCCAGAGGGATACAAACATTGACCCGAAGGATTCAAAAAGGTGAGAAAAGGCAAGAGGAGCTTTGAGGGGGTGCAGAAAGACACTTCGGAAATAAAAATGGAAAGCACCTGAGCCAGATGAAGTGTACGGTGCGTACACTGGTGTTGAGACTGGAAGATGCCCAAAGTCTGAGCCATAGGACGAGGGGTAATGGTTTGACACTGAAAGAGGGGAGACTGAGATGAGACCTGGGGAAGAGATTCTTTGCTGTGAGGGTGGTGAGAGCCTGGCCCAGGTTGCCCAGAGAAGCTGTGGCTGCCCCATCCCTGGAGGGGTTCAAGGCCAGGTTGGAGGGGGCTTGGAGCAACCTGGTCTGGTGGGAGGTGTCCCTGCCCAGGGCAGGGGGTGGCACTGGGGGGGCTTTAAGGTCCCTTCCAACCCAACCATTCTATGACTCTACGATTCTATGATCCTTACGGGTCCCTTCCAGCTGGAGATATTCTATGATTCTATGGCATACCAGAAAGAAAGGAAAAGGCAACAGGCTTGGTTTTTACATAACCTGTCAATTAAAATCACGTTCAAATAGATCATTGTGCTGAAACATGCAGCAGCCAAGTTGCATTACTTCAAATTAACTCACAAGTCCCTATATAATTACATTTCATTTTTTAATTAGACATTGGGGTTTTTTTGAGATATTGAGATAAAACCCCATTCTTCTCAAATGGACAGCCAGAAAGTCAGCTGCAGAGAGTCAGCTACAAAGAATGCTCCAAAAGCCCTTGAGGTTCAGTTTATAAAAATTTGCACTGTAATTTCATCGCATGACTTCTTCGTATGTTTTGCATATGTTTCTTAGCACACTTCTAAACTTCATTGAAAAAATCATCTTGTAAAAGAGTGATGAGCCCTTCTGTGGGTAATGATGCTGAGGCCCGTTTAGCCTTCCCTCCCATATTTAGAAAATTAATGAAGCTGTGGAAGAGATGAGTCAGTAGGGTAGAGATGGAAGCAGATGTTGTCAATTTACAATACCTTTTCACGTCAATGGGTATCGTTTGTATTCAGGGTTGTCCCATAAAAATATAATCTTTGAAAATTAAATGTAAAAATAAAGATTGATCAGAGGCATAATGTTACCAACTATCCCTAAAATAGGAACTTACTTTAGCCCTCCTGGCTTTTGGTAAACTTCGGTTTGAAACATGTCTAAAACAACACAAAAAGGGTAATTTTTTAAAAAGTATTTACTCTTTCTCTACTTGTCCAGATTCTCAACTATATCAGATTCTGCATTTAAAGTTAATTCAAGGTCAGAATCCAAACAGATAAGTTGTGCTTTTCACAGCCTAAGAATTTCGGAAGTGGAGGAAGTCACTTTGTTTCTGGTTCTTGTAAAAATCCAATTATTTTGATTACAAAGGCACAATGAACGTCCCACTCTCATCTTACGAAATATGAGGCTGGAATTTTAAGGCAATGCCAACACTCTAACTGGAGTGCATATCTTACTTTTAAACAGGAAAAATCTGTTCAAGCTAAGAAGGAAATCTGCGTCTATGGAAAGTAGCACTCAGGTAAACGGACATCTCATTTGAGATTGAGCTTCTTTTTTCAAATGAGGAACAAGGCCAGTAGCGTGTCTTTATATTCTCCATCCTGGCTGCGCAGTAACTCCATCACCACCCCCAGGCAACAGGGAATAACGACAGTTCGTTAAATCCCAGCACTGCCTTCCAGGGTGTTCTCTCGGAATACATGGGGCTGAACAGGGTTATTATCCACTAACAACGCTCTTTGGGTACAGCGGTATAAACCAGGGCATCTATCCGCCTCCTCCAGCCCTTACTTTTGCTTTAATGATTTACTTAAGCCCAGTGTAGCATCATAAGCAAAGCCTAAACTCAAGGAGAAATTATTAAACTTCATTAAAGACACTAAATGACTCCTCTTAAAACACAGCCACTGGCCCCAACACCGGTTCCTATTTCCAGAACAGCCCTTCAATCCAGACCTTGTCATCCCAGGAGAGATTCCTAGATAGATGACGGTAACAGATCCAAGCGGTGAGCAGTCCCCTATTAAAAGTTAGAGGGGACTCTGATTGAGTTATTCCAATTACTATAACTCTACCAGGCAGAAGCCTGAGACTATTACCCGCTGGCGGGGAGGGAGACTGGAGCCTGTGTCACTGCCTCACTGCTACAAAAAACAGGTCACCGCTCACCCCTTTGCCAGCAGTCAAAGATTTCAACAACATTATCATTAAGTTTTAAGAAGGCAAAAAAACCCCAATGCCTGCAGAGGCGAACGTGCAGCCAAAGGTATTCTGGGATCCTGGAAATGTGCTCCTCGGTGCATCGTTGCCATTTATTAAAGCTCTAGAATTTGCTGTGTTACCGTGTTATGGAGGGTAACAGGGAGGCAAGCACTTAACTACAACCAAATTAGATTTCTCCTTGTCTGCACCAGAGGCACGACAGCACTTTCTTGTAAAAACTGTGAAATGGCGAAAGCAGTTTTTCAAAAATGGAACCAATGGAAAAACACAGGAAAGCACTTTAGGATGAAGGAGCTGAAAACCAACGAGGTCGAGCACTTCATTGTCCCACGACAGCATCTGCTCTTAATTTGATGTTGTTGTGAAGATGGGCAGGCTGGGTGGTGGAAACCCAGGGAAATGAACCCTCCTGTTTTATCGTCAGAGTACATCCCACTAAAAAAAAATTCTCCATTTGATAATAAAAACAAAATGAAAGTCTGGTCTAGGGATAGCTCTCCACATTTGCATAAGCTCATTCCCTCTGTACTAAAAGTGCACGGAAATGTGCCTCAGCAATAACGAGGCAGAGAGCAAGTATCTACATTGTGATCACGGGAGATTAATATTTTTGAGCTTTTTCAACAGCAAGGCAGCCAGGAATTGCAGAAGACACCCAATAGCTTATTTTATTTCCTCAAAAAAGAGTGATATCTAGCGGTTTGCTTTCAGAATTTGGACGTGGACTGATTGTTTTCAAAAATAGCGTATAGACAGCTTTTTCATTAACTGTTATTAAAATGTTCTGACGGCAAGAGGTGCTGACTGCTGCAGGAATGCCTGCTTCTGTTAGAACCTCTCTCAGCTATGCGAGAATTTCATATGCAGCTGAGAGGAAAACGGCCTATCCCAGAAATATCTGAAATATCCCACTTTTCTTTTATTCTAAATATAAGTCTTTATCTATGTGAGTGTCGCGAGTGCACTTACGATGCTATTCACTGATGAATGGTCACATCCAGGGGTGACGCACTAGAAATCTGTGGGGCTGAATACGTGATTTTGCTTCCAACCGACGTGTCCTGCAGCTGGCTCTGCAGGTGGTCTGAGTGCCTGAAGAATCACCGCCAGCGAAATCACGCTGTTGTACGTGAACTCCGGGCCTGACCCTGAAGGCAGATCAGGATGATGAATTTGCCATAGAGCTCTGCTAATTCCTACAGGCCATAATGCAAACTATTCTCAACAACCCACGCTGGTCTTGGAGCTGGAAAGGAGAATCCCTACGGGGTGTAAGTACCCACAGACCGAAGGGTTCCTCCACCAGAGGGATGGTCAACCTCCCTCACCCTCGGAGCCGCACACCACGGCCTTCATATAGCCGGAGGGTACAAGATATGGTTCTGAGAACAGCAAGCCAAAGGGAAAAATAATAATAATACTACTAATAAATCATCATTACAATAAAACAAGAAGAAGACAAAAAAGAGGAAGACAAAGAAGAAGACGGCGAAGAAGAAGAAAAAGAAGATGAAGAAGAAGATGAAGAAGAAGATGACGAACTTATCGAAAGCAGTAGCATATAAGCACTGCAACCGTGTTAACTCAAATCCCAAGACTCCTGTCAATACCTGCTTCCAAGAAATCCTATTCCTTCACATTTATCTAGACTAATGGGATACGGATAAAATAAATTATATGGTTATTTGAGGATACACCTGAAGAGCCGGAGAAGTTTGGGGCAATCAGTCATCCCCGACTCACTTCCAAAAATTTGCTAGTGAAAGGCATTTCAGAATGAAATTAGAAAGCGCACAAAAGGCACAGCAAATCCTGAACTGGCAGGAAGGTATCGCGGGGCAGTAAGGAGGACTCTTGCAACTGACCTATAAAGACTTCATTGTCAAGAGCTTACCAAAAAAGAGAGAAGACAGAGAAAGCAAACGCTTAACAAATAATCAGAATAATCTCGGTTAGAAATGGCAGCTACCAGCCCCAGTGAAGCTGCCGTTTCACCTGATCTCCTCCATCACAGTCACGTTCACCACCACGAACAAACAGGCTTTATATTGCCTTGATGGTTACTGACAGAGAGACTCATTAAGTAGATGATATTCATAGGATGGGATTGGTAAAACCGTTATCATCTTACAGACTGCACAAAGGGCGCTCAGTGCTGCTGGTCCAGCAGGTTCCTGAGCTCCTCACGGAAACACTTCCAACGCAGATGCAAAGAGGACCGTCAGTGGCTGCTTTAAGGCCCTGAGTCCACACGCTCTGAGGTATTTCCACTTGTTCCCAGCTTCTGGCCTGGAGCACAGGGCTGTCCTGGGAAGTGGGAACTGAATCACGGGCAGCCTGGCTCCAGGCCTCCACTGCCAAATTGCTCCACCTGCCCAGAACCTCCTCACCATAGAGGGTTCATCCCTGCAGGCACTTACATCCCCTCTGTTTGTACCACCCGGTGATCTACCCCTCATCTTTGAGATTATCTTCTGTTATTTCCGCTATCTGTGCCCTTGTGGCCAAGACAACCAATGGTCTCCTGGGGTGCATCAGGGAAAGTGTGGCCAGCAGGTGGAGGGAGGTCATCCTCCCCCTCTGCTCTGCCCTGGCGAGGCCCCTTCTGGAGCACTGGGACCAGTTCTGGGCTCCCCAGTTCAAAGACAGGGAACTGCTGGAGAGGGGACAGCGGAGGGTACGAAAGTGATCAAGGGATTAGAGCATCTCTCTGCTGAGGAAAGGCGGGGGGACCTGGGGCTGTTCAGCCTGCAGAAGAGAAGTCTGAGAGGGGACCTCATCGATACTGAGAAACATCTAAAGGGTGGGTGGCAAGAGGATGGAGCCAGACTCTTCTCAGTGGGGCCAGGAGACAGGACAAGGGGCCACGGGCACAAACTGGAACACGGGAAATTCCATCTCAACAGAAGGAGGAACTTCTTTCCTGTGAGGGTGGCAGAGCCCTGGAAGAGGCTGCCCAGAGAGGTGGTGGAGTCTCCTTCTCTGGAGACATTCCAAACCTGCCTGGACACGTTCCTGTGCAGCCTTCTCTGGGTGACCCTGCTTTGGCAGGGGGTTGGACTGGATGATCTCCAGAGGTCCCTTCCAACCCCTGCCACTCTGTGATTCTGTGGTAATGGCCAAGGGTTAGCATGGACCATGCTGCCTGAACACAAGCTGCACACTTCTGAAGGATGGAAGTCCTCTGATGAGAGAACTGCTGGTCACCATAACCTCCTCTCTTTTGGATCTCTTGGCCTCAGTCCCTGCTAGGGCAGCACTTCCTTTGCTTTCACGAGTAAAAATGTTCCCTGACCACAACCTGAACACAACTGGGAATTATGGTGCCATAAACAGCAGGACAACAAATCTGAACACTTTGCTAACGAACACATTTCGAAACTACTCGTGTCCATCTAGCAGAAGAGAAGAGAGCCCACAGAATCTGCGGGGAAGAACAGCAATTAGGTCAGTCTGACATTTGTTGTGAAAATATTTTCCTGAAAACTTCAGTTACACAACACCACGTAACCAAACTTAATACACCCAGTAAATTGCTGGCTGTCACAATCAGTAATAAGAGAGAGGAGTTATGGCTGCAAAGCAGCTGCTGTCGCATTCAGCCACATTCTGCTCGGGAGAAAATAAAGCTAATGAAAGATTTAAAGGAGGAATGTTATGCACGAGCCTTCTCAGACACGCAATTAAATACAAATTGCAAAACACAAACAAGTGCATTATAAAGCACAGAACTGCAGGTCAAAGACTGAAATTATTAGCATTGACAGAGTCACTGTTATAGCTTTCCTTCTGACGCTATACGCGGGATGCTGTTCTTCTAAATGCTGTGCTTATACATAAAGATAAAGCAAAACGGAACACTGCAAATGCTTTCCCCCCATAACTCTCCTTTAAAAGCAGAACCATGCCTCCACTGTAATTACAGAAGATGCTGTCCCATTAACAACTAATATTAGGAGCGAGCAGGAAAGCAAACAAGCCAACGGGAAAAAAATCTGCTTCTGAGCGTTGCTAAAAGAACCCCATTCGTAATTGAGTTTGCTGTTTAGTGATGGGGCTTAATCTCTGCACGGAGGCAGAAAAGCAACACGCTCACACCCACGCTGCGTTTTGGGGTCAGGCGAAGTGGATTCCTGACAGTAGCTTTCCATCACTTGCGGATGGAGCTACTCCTGGAGGCCACAACCTGCTCTGGCTGGAAGATAGGGTTCTCCTTGACAGAGAGTAATAGCGAGCAAGAAAGACGAATACATTTTCTCAGAAGAAGAATGAGCTTCACAGACGTCAGTGTTTTGTCTTTGTTGCTTCTCTTTCCCGAGCAGGGACAGCAGCTTCAGGCAAATCCGACACTGCACGTTCTGCTTCTTTGAGGGCTTTCCTCCCTCGTACATCACCCTGTCTGTACCAACACCCCTTAGATACCTCCCATCAATCCAGCAGGGTTTTCCCAGCGTTTCCCAAGGAGAAAAGCTCAGCCGGGTCCAACTCCCCGGGTAGAAGGCGCACACAAGCCCTTCCTCACCCCACGCCGCAGGGCAGGGACTCACCTCGAGACCTGGCTTCCCTCCCTGCGGGATTTATTCCGTCAGAGAGCAATGAAGCGAGAGAGGCACCGTCCGCTTGGGGTTCAGCTTTTACAGACAGCTGTGGTAGGACATGAGCTCTCATTAGCGACCATACGGGTGCCATCTGAAGTATATAGAATCACAGAATGGTTTGGGTTAGAAGGAACTTTAAAGATTATCCAGTTCCAACCCCCCTGCCCTGGGCAGGGACACCTCCCACTAGACCAGATTGCTCAAAGCCCCATCGAGCTTGGTCTTGAACACCTTCAGGGATGGTCCCTGGGATGTTGTTTTACCTGTTTTGGATCTTGGAGCACTCACTCTGTGAGAAGAGGCTGGAGGAGCTGGGCTTGTTCAACTTGGAGGTGAGATGGCTTCAGAGGGACTTAGCACCAGCTCTCAGTGCCTATGGAAATGTCATTGAGGAGACAAAGCCAAGCTCTTCACAGTGGTGCACAGAGGAGAAAGAAGAGATAAGTAATGACTTATCTAAGAAGAGAAGTAACGACTAAGAAGAAAGTTAAGAAACAGTGACAAAAGGAGGGAGCCAGACTCTTTTCAGTGGTTGCCAGTGAGAGGACGAGGGGCAACGGGCACAAGCTGGAACATAGGAGGTTCCACTCAAATATGAGAAAAAACTTCTTCACAGTGAGGGTGGCAGAGCCCTGGAACAGGCTGCCCAGGGAGGGTGTGGAGTCCCCTTCTCTGGAGATTTTCAAGACCCACCTGGATGCAGTCCTGAGTAACGTGCTCTGACATGCTCTGGGCAATCCTGCTTCGGCAGGGGAGTTGGACTAGATGATCTCTATGGTCCCTTCCAACTCTAAAAATTCAGTGAAATTCAGTGAAAAGCCTTCCTATTTTTGCTTCTGGAACGTGAGGAACTCTGAAAGTTCACAGTAGGTGCCAGTAGAAGATCCACATCTGCACTGCTGGTAGTTCTTCAAGACCAAGGTGTTATTTGCTGTGTGCTAATAATAAAGACGGGTGCCAGGCAAAGCCCCAAATGAATAATATCAGCCCCCAAAACACCCGTTGCCAGGAGCAATGGTGTCCACATGATGAACACCAGGCAGCTGAGCCCATGTTCCCACAACAGACCTCCACATCTCTCAGGATAATGAAGTTCACTCCACTGCCAAGATGCGACCAGAGCCTGTCTGTGTGCGTGTTTCATTATCAAGACAAAAGCCAACAGCCAAGTACTTGGCAAGAAATACGTCTCCTATTCCTGACAAATAGCATATGTAATAACAAGCTCCTGTTTCAGAGAAAGGAATACAGTCAAGAACATTTTTCTTCTTGCATGAAAGATTCTAAGTTTAGTTTTCCAGCTACAGAGTTTTATCGATGAAGCCCAGCTAATTTGTACTCCAGGTGGAGATTGATGTAAGATCTTTTGAATACATTTTCTAATAAGAAGCCAGCAGGCAATCTATCGCAGTAAGTAGCAAAACAGAAAAATAATCCATTTTCAGGAAGCGCCTGGCCTGTCTGCTGATGTAAATAATCCCCTGAAATACCAATTCTTGCGAAAAGGCGTTTGTTTAGAGACCGGCAGACGAGGAGGGCTTTCCCCAAAGCACACTGCTCCAGCTGGGCCCGTCTCCTGCAGCCCCGGTGCGGTTACACCTCCTGCATTCGTACCACAGAGACAGAAGCTGAAAACACCTTGTTTTAAGAAGCGTTATTTTTAATTTGAAGAATTACAATACTAACCTATTATATTACATACCTAGAATGCCAAATAAAATGTTTTCAGGGCTACTCTGCAGGAAGCTGCATTAAAAAAAAAACCCTTTAAAATATGATTTCACACATTCCCTTAATGTTATCTTTGAATATATGGTTTGAAGTTTTGCTCTAATTACTTTTCAGCACTGTAACTCTTGATCTGTAAAATAAAACTTTTTAAAGTTAAACATTTCCTCTTACTGTAAACCTTGCAAACTGCCTTTACCACAAAATGTTTAACTCCTGTGCTTTATTTCCCTCTTAGGAAACAAACACATAAATGAAGTACTTCACTGGATTAAGAATGCTCCTTCTTACAACTCAGTTACTAAATTAAGCCCCTTGATGGAGCTGAAGGGTCCAACAAAACACTGCGCGCTGTTCTCCATCCATGGAAATGCAATTTTTGTAGCAAAACAAACAGTTTTGCACAAGTAAACCCCCACCTCTGAAGCTTCATAGCGCTCCCTAAAATGCTAAGGGCTGATGAACCAAACTGACAAACTTCAGCAAATAAACGAAGGGGGGACAATGCCACAACTTTTTGAAAAAATTGCCCTAGTCTCCATGGAGATTAATCATTATCCCTCCTTTTTAATGACCTATTTCATATCAGAAACCAGATATTACGTCCTCCCTGTTGTAGATGAAACACCTGAAGCTCAGCTGGAGTCCCCACTGCCCTGTTCCTGGGGGGTGACCGGCTCTGGACACAGCACAGCGTCACCCCCCGTTCCCCATGACGTTACACATTGCACAATCAAAACCGAACTTTGCTGTCCATTTAACACCACTCTTACCACCCTTTCCTGCCACGGCACCAACTAACCAGCTCTTAGCTTTTATGCTTTGAATTTCTCCTCAGCTGGGGCACTCGGTGCTTTTCGTTGCCGAATCTCATGTAATTTTCTTTTAATATATTTCTTCAATTTGCCAGGACCAACCTGCATTTTGACCCTGTCTTCCCAATGACTTGGGGAGACCCCTGACAATGCCAGCTCCCTTAGTTTTTAAACATTCACTACCTGCTCATTGTTGAGATAATTAATGAAGACGTGGAGCAGAAGTAGGATGTGGGGTTCTGCAGAGACATTTGTCTCTGGGACCTGCATCAGTCTTTGAGACAATCCCGCAGTTTAACATCCAACCACTCACATTCTCTGACAGCAGCTTCTTCTCAACCTGTTGTGTGGCCACCTGGTGAAAATTAAAGATGTGTCCACATTCTATCAGCTTTATGAGAAAGCAACACAACTCACTCCCCGCTCACCCCTCTAGCCCGTGGAACTCCTTTGTCCTCCTCAAACCGCTTAATTTACTCAAATGCTAGAAAAATAGACTTTTTTTTTTCTTCCAAGAGAGGGTTTTTTTTGCCATTCCAAGGAGTTCAGAGGGCTGCTAGAGGTGGCTCTAAGCCCGCGGTATGACAGTTGCCCCACAGCAGGAGCATCCTCTCCCCAGGCTGATGGCACGGAGCTGGGAGCTGGTCGTGTTCTCCCTCTGTCTCATGGCACCACATCCTCTGCCAAAGCAGGAAATTCAAATTCTGCGACAGGACCAGTTCCTGACAAGCACATGTTAATAATTTTTTTATCTTTTAGATGATTGCAAGTGGACTATTTAGTAATTTTTCTTATTTTTGGATCCATGCTCAAAGAGAGTCCCATTCACTTCTTCCTTCTGATTAGGTGGGTTGTAATAATAATAATAATAATAATAATAATAATAATAATAATATTCCCATCTTTCTACTTCACTGGGATGCTCTGGTAACACATTCACTGAAGCTTGTGATGCAAACAAGAGCTTTTAAGAAAGATCTTCTTTAACAGCTCCTACTGAAGGGTTAAGGAAACAAAAAGTAATTTCTTTTTGTTAAGTGCTCATGGAACTAACAAAATAATTTTCTCATTTCATTTTTTAAAACTTTGTCCCAAGAAATGTATCCACTGTCTTTCAGAGACTTTTGATCAGCTAAATATTCTCATTATTATCTTGGTGAGAACTAAATTTCAATTTCAGCAGTAGTTTAGGTCTATCTGGTTTTACATATCTTGAGAGGTTTAACTTGTGCCCTGTTTTACACAATAGGAGTTTTGTTATTAACTTGACTGAGACCAGACTATTTTTCCTAGAGTTTCCCAGCCCTGCCTTCTGTAGCTGGTATTTTAAACTGCTATTCAAGCATTCACAAAGCAATGAATATATAATTGGGACATTTCTCTTTTCCAGTTTTTAACCGTTGCTTAGCTAATTATGCTCCAGAGACACACTCTGACTTGGCAGCAGCAACGCTGAATAATTCAGAAATAAGGAATACAGGATGCGCAGAGGAAAGTGAGTCCCCGGGGGCTGTTTCACTCACAAATCCGAGCGCACGTCGGGTACCAGCCCTGCCCCTGGCATGCCATGACCCACCGCTCCAGACGGTCACCTCACCTCCTGGTATGATTCTTGAGTCCCAACAAGGGAATCTCCAAATCAGGACACTCTTCAGACTGAAATACCCAACTCTGAAAAACGGATTAAGGACACCAAAGTTTACTTTTCCCATTACTGTCACGTCTCTGGAAGGACGTGCTGGAAGGACGTTAACATGCTGTTAACGTCACTCTTACGGGGACAGAAACCAGAGAGACACCAAAAAAAGGCTCAGAAAGGCAGAATTCTCCAAGGTAAATATTAACAGACTCTGACCTTATGTCTAACACCGGGTTTATTTAAACAGACAGCAAACGTACAAGACACCAGAAGTCTCAAGGTATATTTTGAATATCAAATGCCAGTCGTCCCTGTCACACTTCCAGCTGGCAAAATTTACCTACTAAATCCTTGCTCACCGGTCTGTGGTTTTCAGAAACTTCAGAATAATTAACTGCTATAAGTCTTCCCTTAAAAATGTGGGGGTTTTCCCCAATAAGAAAATTAAATCACAAAAAAGAAAACGAATGTGCTTACTTGACCTTTTGAATAAACCAGCATCTATGTTAAGGTAAAGCGATGCTACCCAAGAGATCAGAGGCAAAATAGCTTTTACCTTAGATTGCACCTGGGCTGTCTCCCCCCGAGACAAACAGTAGTTTAAGTGCAGAGATACTCCAGTGTTCGAGGCCAGGCTGGACGGGGCTTTGAGCAGCCTGGTCTGGCGGGAGGTGTCCCTGCCCAGGGCAAGGGTGGGACTGGGTGGTCATTAAGGTCCCTTCCAATGCACGCAGGGGCAGAGGCTTCAGGAAGGGGGGAAGGAAGCAGCGGATAAGCTTCAGAAAGGGCTAACGCAACTTTACGGTCCGCTAGCAGAGATCTCTCCAGCAGACATAGATCCACAGAGCTGCCGGGGATGGCAGGCTGTACGATGCTCCATGCCAATCCAGCCAGCTGCTTTCAAAAAAAGGAGAGATGGAACTAAATGCAGAGTTCTGCCAGAGCAACCAGAGAACTGTGGATGTAGAACCTTCTGAGAAGAGGCGGCAGAAGGCCACGGAAGGGAAGACTGACACAGGATGTGATTTCTCTTTAGCCACAGATGGGGAGTTATCTGACACATCAAATACTTTTAAAGAACCTGGCTGCTGAGGTGTGTTCAACTCCTTTCCAGAAAGAGCAGCGTTTCCAGAGACCCGAGGCATCACCTCTGCTGCCGCCAAGCTGCTGGAAGCCTCTGGAGTCCTGCTGGTGAGGGGCTTTACGGCTCCAGCTCCACCTCCTCCTCCTTCAGCTCTGCTCCCGGCATGTGTTGGATTCTCCAGTACATCCAGAACGTCACGACATGCAGAAAAGTTCAAATCCATTTAATAAAGTTTCATAATTAAATTTTTCTCTACCTGAGTCAAATGAATCCATTCAAAACTTGGCTGCCTTGATAACTGCAGCTATTGTCGCACTCGGTAATTAATATCTGTTTACAGACACAGATCAAAGTGCCTTTCAAGCTTCTTTCAGTTCCCTTCCACATTTCTGGAAAATTTCTTTTCCAGCTGGGTAATAGCTGTTTTCCCATTCAGGGCACGCTCCTATTTTGTGTTATTTCTGTAACTCTTTGAAGAAATTGCTCAGAGCAAAAAAAAAAATTGGAAGAAACCTACTTCATTTGGCATCTGGATTCTAGCACTGTTTGACATGAACTTCCGCAGGAAAAAATACTGAATTCTCAGTGGCTGGTACGACTGTTGTGTAGATGCACCTGATGGGGCATCGGATCCAAACCAAGCCTCTGTGGAAGTGTGTGTGTGTGTGTGTGAGTTACTATCACTCAGCCCAAGCACCAGATTTCTAGTTTCCCCATTGTATTTACTCTTTATATGACTATTAGGGAGATTGTGCACTTAAAATGCCTCATAATAGTTATGATTTTACTGATGTATCTTCAGTAGGAAGCTTTCTGAAGCCAGATACTTGCTAATTAAGCAGAAATTAAGTAGAAATGCCAGTCAAAGATTTGAAGGATCAGGTAGAGAGGACACAACATCAGCTCCCACAGGTGAAAGCCTCACCATAAAGAACAAGAAAGCAAAATCTTTGGAGAAAATTAAGGTACAAAAGAAATCCCTATGCTGGAATTTTGTGCCTATTTATTCCGTGGTCTCCCTGGGGAAATGAGGATGGGCAGACTCCACCGCAGGCTGAGGAGACGGCTTTGTCAAACAGCATTTCTCTGCCTCTGCTCTTACCAAGGGATGAAATTCTCATTATCAGTCCCCTTTGAACATTTTTGTTACTAAATTTCAGCCTCTTCTCTTTGCCAACCTCTGAACTGCTATTAGGATCTTTTTTTGTTTGGGCTTTTTTCCTTTTTTTTTTTTTTTTTCTGGATGCCAACACTGACAATCACCCTATGGGTCTGCTGTCTGAGTTCTTTGCTACAACAGATTTTTCTGATTCTTTTTTAAAAAATCCTTTCCCTAGTGACATCATCCTTGTTATCCTATTAGGCGCTATTGTATTACACAGGAATAACCTTCTACTACTCTGTACTTCCCTCTTGGATGTGCTCGTGCAGTCCCACTGAAAGGATCTGTAGGTGGGTAATGATTTTAATATCCTACGAAAAGCTTTCAGAGACAAAACACTACTTGGATTTCATTTAAACTAACATTTGAGGGACTTTGCCCCATCAGCCAGTAGGTGGAGACGTAAGTCCAGGAATTACTGCCGAAACCAGCAATTTGGCAGAGTCCTTGATACACGTGAAGGTTTGTATAACACAATTTAACCGAGGTTAGATTTCTTAATAAGCATTAGATGAGACAGATGAAATCTGTCCACGGTTGGTGCCTGTCTCTCAGCCCCCCTGGCCAGGGACGTTCTCCCAGCCTGCGGCCAGCCGGGCCCCCCCAGCTTCACAAACTTCCATGGTCAACAAACTGCTCATGAACGGAAAAAGGCCAAAAGTTAAACAGGTGTCAAAAGACATATTTTCTAACACCTGACCACGTGTTGCCAAGTATTTTAAAAAAGCTTGATCAGTATTCTGTTATACCACATTAAGAAAAAAAAAAGCAGTATAAAAAAAAAGTATAGTTTCAGTCATCCCAATACCTACATTTTCACAAGTCCCGAGTCCTTTCATGCCTACAGAGACTATGAGCGTGTTATTACCTTCCAGTAAATATATGAACGTTCCTAAAGTATTAGCGCTTCCATTGAGATAGTCACAATACTCTGGTTTGGTATTAAAAATTTATGAATCTATTAAATTATCATTATAGGAATCATACTGGAAATTAGTTGCAACAGCAATTATATCTTGTGATTTACAAACAATGCAATGCTGTCTCTTAACATCCCTCTGCTAGCAAAAAATAATAATGTCCCTATTTAGCAGAAATGGAAATGCAAACAATTACAGCAATATAAGATAAAGTGTAAAAATTAAGGCAATATAGTTGGACATCTATAATAATTTGTTTTGGTTATGCTGCTTGATTTTAAGGTCAAATGAGAACATCCTTGAAATAACAGGGCCCGTATGACTTAGCTACATCACCTAATTATATATATTGTAACTACAGCTAACGAAGGATTATTCTTCTTCCCTGAATGTCCTTTGAACAAAGTAAGATTGTGCTTTGCACAGTTTTGCTGTTTAAACTGTCCTTCTGTCAAAAAGAATCCCTGGGAAACGGGCTGGGCACTAAAACCTCTCGTGAAGCCGCAAGCTGGGACCTTTAGTGTGGTCACCGTTTCTGTGGGCCAAGAGCTCCACGGGTTTGTTCTCCATCAGCCCCTTCTGGGAGGCCCTTGGAAACCACCACCCTGAGGTCTCCAGACCGTGGGGTCTGAAAAAACTGCTCCAAATGACTTCCTTCCCCAACGTTTCCCTTTTCCTTGAGTGCTTTGAGAGGAAAAAATGTGGTTTCTGTTGTCTCACCGCACTCCTGGCTCACCACCACCCCTTTGGCTCCAAATTCACCCCGTGTCCCCAGGTCATTTGTAGTCATGGGAAAACAGAGGGGTTATTTTACCCGAGCACAAAAAAAAATAACCCAGGGAATTTCTGCAGAATCAGCTGAACTTTCTGCTGGAGGAACAGGAGTGGGGGGGAGCGGGGTCTCCTCTCTCCTGGCAGGCAAGGGCAGGGGGGCAGAACGAGAGGAGCTTTAAGGTCCCTTCCAGCCCAAAACCTTCTATGATTCCATGAGCAAAGCTGACATGAATCTTACTCCCTCATAAATGGGACTTGGCAGTTTATGGAACAACAAACGTCAACTCTTTTCAGCCTCATTTGTTCCCAGTCTCTCAAATGATACGCACAGCATTTTATAAATGACCTAATACAGCGAAATTTGGAGTGTTTACCATAATTTTCACCTCACGTTTGCCTTTGCCTCTTGGCAAAACTTGTCTTCCAGCTGGAATAAGGATATTTTGGTTACTTAAAGAAAACAGATGCTAGTGTACCTGGGGATAAATCAGGATGTGACCTTGTATATCTTATTTCTCAGGTTCTCATCATGTCAATGCCTACACTGAACTCTCCAAATATTTTAGACAAAATTTGTATTAACTCTTGTTTTCTCACTCAAGTCTCAGATAACAGATCTGCTTCACAGGTAACTGCCAGGGTTAACAGCTACAGAAACGGGGAAGAGATGTAACCACTGTCAGAGAGATGCAAAACCTGCCGACAGCCATTGCTAAAGGCACCCACCCATAACCCAACATCGAAACAGAAACTGTCTTCAGAGGGTGTCTGCAAACGTTGTCCTGCACCTGATTCAAAAACCTGCACGCTGCAATCCAGCAACTCTTTAAAGCTTTAAACTGGGTTTTGTGCACAACTGCACCAGTTTGGAACACGAGGTGCCCATGAGGACCTGCACCTTGGTCTCAGGTCTGAAAGGGACCTACCTGAAGAGCCAGCTGCGATCGTGCCGTAAATCTGATGCCATCTAGAGCATGGGGTGGAAAGTCTCCTGTTCCAGTTTATAAAGATTTGTTCAGCAGGGAGCAAGGGCTTTCAAAGCTGACAAATTTTCCAGAGCCAGAGAATGGCAGATGCTGCATTTTCGGCTGAGAAAATGGAGGGACCACTAGATGGTTGGAAAGCCAGAGACTTCGCAAATCTTGATTTCTGGCACGGACCGAATGGACATGCTTACAATCAGGATTTAGAACAGACTTTGCCATTTGCATGAACCTCAAATAACATTGCAATAGGCTGCAAAAATTGGAGGGTTAATCAGAATTCAAAACTCTTAGCAAACTGGAGAAGTGAGGTGAAGAAAGGCAAAAAAGAGAAAATTCTCAAGATGCTCAGCCACAGCATATCACACTGATCTAGGGATAATGAAGACAGATCACCTTCTTGGACCTGGCACTTCAAATAGATAGGAAGACAAATGCCTTGCCTTCAAACGTGTAAAATCTGAGTTACCAGAGGAGAATGACGAGCGCTTGGCTGGATCCCAGCTCTGCAGAGAATGATGTGGCGGTTACTCCACAGCACAAGCCTGGCAGGAATCAACAACATCAAGGAAATACAAACAGGAATATAACCTCCGAGACAGGCAAAGTCACCTGCCAATTCCAGGCTTTGGCTGGAATCTGCTCTCGGTATGGAAAAAGTCCAGGGAGAGCAAAGATAATAATCAGAGACCTAGAAAACATGACTTATTAAGAGAGACTGAAAAAAAATGAGATAATTTGCTTGAAAATGAACACTGAACTGATCAGACATGACTCCTCAAGTACTTAAAAGGTCTCCTCCCATTGTACATGACAAAATATAAAGGGGTTAAAGCTGTGGCAGGCAAGTTTCTGATGAGATAAGAATAGCGCTGAAACATTGGCTATATATAAATTTCTTCCCAGCCCCTTCCTTTCATGCTTCCAGCACACACCGCTTTGGCAGCTTAATTTCTTCAGAGTGGAAGCCAGGAAAAATCTCTGCACCTCAGGGCTAAGAGGGACCTACGCCCAGAGAGATGGACAGGCAGAATTATCCTGAGAGGACAAAAAATGAGGTGCGTATCGGTGGGTGAGGATGCTTCCAAGCCACGCTGAGCTGATGGCTGCTGCTGAGAAACGAGCCACGGGCACAGGGAAGGAGAACGCTGAGATACTGTGGGGTGTCTGGCAGACCCTGTAGAGTAAGGGGGAAATGACACCCCAACCCCATCCCCTCGTACTGGACAGACGCTCGTTAGTAGTAAACTTGAGCCAACGAGCAGGTATGGAACGTAGAGATTTGGCACAGAGGGGTCTGACAAAACTAGTCGGTTTAGTCTGTGTTCTCTGTTGGAAGCAACTGTGGCACTAGACTGAGGCTTTAGGCAGCAACAGGTCATTCTTTAAAGAAAACCCAACCACCACCGAACAGGAAGGGAAGCGGGCACAGGTGTCACTCCCAGCTCCCTGCTGGTAAACACCACAAAAGCTGAGAGAAGGCAGAAATGCAAGAGAAGTGTTGGGCTTCTGTTTCACAGTACCAATAGGTGTCACCAAATTCTGCGTGAAAGTTCTAGAGAAAACAGCTTGAAAATATACAATTAAAAATAGAAATAATTATTTTAAAAGGCTGATTTCTTTTTCTTCATGGGAAATTGTTGGGACGTGATTTTATTGTTTGGAAAGCCAAGTCACCCGTATGGATAGCACGTTAAACAGCTCACCTGCATGCGCTGAGCAACACAGCTCTGCCTTCTCCTTGGCCACCATCCCAGAGCTTTTGATGTAAAGCAATACTAAATTCACGCCCAGAAACTACTTAGTTTTCTAATTACTGGTAGTTTGGGTGACCCGCTCTGTGAATCTGCCCCAGCATATGGGCACAGAGACTGCTGAGCTCTAAAGTTAATATTTGTGTGAAGTAGCAGGCTAACAGCTCAGGGAACGTTACATTCAAAATGTTTACAGTTCTATGCTAACCGTGAGGCTCCAAGCGTGAAAGAAAATTGGAAATACGAGTTTCCACGGAAGCAGAAAATCATAGCTACTTTGGTACTGCGGCATCGAGACGTCAGGAACAAAATTAGGTTGCTTTTGTCTTGGGAGGCACAAGCCACTGGCAACAGTCAAGGCAAAAGTCGTGTATCAAACCCAAATCTAGCCAATTCAGTGTGTATGTAGGACTCGACTAATTCCTTGAGTGACTCTGGGGAGGTTATAAAAATTACACCACCAGCAGCTTTTTATCCTTGACAGTTTTGGGTTTTTTTTCCTTTTTTTTTTTTTTTCTCTTTCTTTTTTACTGTGATGGGTTACACTCTATAGTAGTCTCTGCTGAACCGGCTTTCAGAGAAAATGTGCTGGTTGTCCAGAACCTCATCACGGAAATCCCACCACAGGCGGGAGAAAATGATTGAATATGCATATCTTCACTCACAAACGGTGTGTGTGAGCGCAAGCATTTCTCACTCAAAAAAATTTCTGAGATTTCCATGGGGCCAAGGGTGGATGGCAGTTTGTAACAGCTCCTGTGATCTCCAATAACAGTCTTCTACAGACCATCGCTTGTCAAAACAATAAATCAAGACCTTAAGTTACACACACTCACACTGGTTGGAGATGGCCTCTCTGTAGAATAACGCCTTTGCATCAAACACTCCCGCAGCGCAGCTCAAAACGGTAGATTATACTCAGGCTTTAAAAAAATAGACGATTGTTTCTGGTTGTGAGAGGTTTTATGAATATGTTTATAGGCAGAAATCAGCCATAAAAGACACAGACTATAAAGCACTGGGAACTATAGAACAGAAATCATTGTCCAAACACTTTCTGAACTACAGAAAATGATCATAAAATTGTAAAAGTTCTTGTCAGATCTGAAACGCAGCCTTAGCAAAGACTTTCTTTACACCAACATGCTGTAAAAAGTATAGATAAATACTGAGAGTAAGGAGAAATACTGAAAGCAAGGAGCCGCAGAAAAAAGGAGAGTATTTCTGAGGGTATGTCAGATTCAAATAAAAGAGCACGCTGACAACAGCTTGCATAGTAATAATATGATTTTAGATAGGCAATTCAAGAGAAAGTGCCAAGTAATCTGCCAGTCCAACACACAACTGGCTGCATTAAGGCTGCACGTTACACCCAGGGTCGAGAATCTGTGATGAAAGGGAAGAGAAAAAATGTACTGACCACCTCATTTCATCCCATGTCCAAAATTTTACCAAAAAGTACTTCCATAAACCATAGGTGGCTGCTATTATGGTGAGATCTCAATCCTACAACCTTTGCCAGACTCACACCCAAGTAGCCTTGGGATGGTGGAGTGATTCTATTCCTATTTTATAGATAGGAAACTGAGTACAGGAACCAAACTGCCTCATCAGAGGTCACAAAGTTGGCTCTGCTTCCTTGGCCAGCCCAGTATTGGCCAAACAATTGTTCTGGCCCTTTGCTAGAACTACAGGATTCTTCAGCTTCGTGTCCCTTTGGGGAGGTCTGGAGATGATGGCTATACCTCAGAAACAAGGAACTCTTGGAGTAAGGAGTGGTCATACACCAAAACACCATGAACTTTCCCAGATGGGCGCTAGAGGTCTTGGTGTCCAGTAAGCAGCCCAACGCTTCTCTCATGGGTTAGGATTTCCATCCTGAGTTCCAATTCAGTAGCAATGCAGTTAGGTCTCACCTTTCCCTCCCTCCTGTACCATCAAGTTACACCACCACGAAACTGCTCCAAGGACCTGTAACAGCTCGTTCCTACCCAAACCAACCTGTGCTACGTTAAACCTCTCGATTAGTTTGTGGTTGTTCCAAATAGTTTTTTGAGTTGAATTGTTTTCTTGTCTGGTTAAAAATATATTGCTGTTGGCACGAATGGACACTGGTGCCCGTTTTCAGATTGGGCATCTGACAACACAAATTGATGCAACGTAAGTGCTGCCAGGGAATAAAGAGCAGTCATCCCCAGCAGGATCCAGCACATCAAACTTTAAGCTTCCACAGAACTCTTAGCCCAGACAGGCTGCTAAATCATATCAACCGGCATGCTGTACATCACAGTCCATTACAGTAACGAGGTTACCCTATCAGTTTAAGCAGCTTGGGTTAGGCAAACTCCTCCAGAGACTAGAACGTGTGCACCACAGAAACAAGAGCATGCTCTGACGTCCCAAACCCACACGTCCCATGTTCCAAACCTCTGTCACGACAGAAAAACAAACCAGCGAGAGACAATAAGCCGCGGTGACCCTCGCCACAAAGGAGATAAACATCTCTGGTCCTCCCTGCTTGGAGACCAGAAGAAAAATTCCACAAGTCATCTCAAATCCTGCTGAACAATCGTTTACCCTGGGATCAAGACAACGAGCATCATCATGACACGATGATGATTTCGGGATTGTCTGACAATTTCCCACAATACATCAGAGCACCAATTTGCTCTGCGTAGTTTACACAACCCTGAACGCACCAGAGGAAAATAGCCCCCTTCAGAATACACTGGGGTAGTTTTCTCGCAAGAGAAAAAACCCCTGCAGCCAAGTGTGATGAGCTCAGTTGAAGGCAACATGAAACTCCTGTTGTTCCCCTGGCACATGAGAAAGGGGAATCCACCGGGAGTTCACAGAGTTAGTCTCTGGAGGGGAAGGCAACATTATTAGGGGCGAAGTCCAATTTCCACGTCTCTAAGGATTCAACGTATCCTGAAAAACAGCAACACCGATCTTTTAGAAAAACAGCTAATCTTAAAGGCTACCTGAGATCCATTAATGGAACAGTTCTTACACTTTCCTAAACACTGCAGTGAGCACAGAGCAATAACCAATAATTCACATAGGAGCTTTGACTGAAAATACGTTTTCTATGGCTACAGTACGGTTCAGTGAAACCGACGGGAAACTTGGCCTGGCCTGTGACAATCTGCACCTGAACCAAACCGGTACATTTTGTAGACAAATGCAGTCCAAATGCAGTTATAAATTTGCGATGTGGCTCCCAGGTTGGTGCTAGTACATCATCCGTGCCTGACCTCGGCACTGGGCCGGCTGGGAGCTCTTGTGGAGATGGAAAGCAAACAAATCGTTCAGGAAATACAGTGTCTGCTCTTAGGTCTCCTCTAGCTTGATCTGGGTTTGTGTATGTTATTTCTTAGGCTGGTGCCACCTTTTCTGGTTAACACACACATACTGAGTTGGCATTTTAACCAAGGGGAAAAAAAACTCATCAGCACAATTTTTGGATCACGTGCCCATTATTTGCTGGTGTTTTACTAAAAACGCTGGCAATTTTCCAGTTCATTAAGGATCAGCTCAGATCTGATGCTGCTGGCAAGAAACAAAGCTATTAGGGTACCAATAGTAAAATATTTAACCTAAATAAAAAAGTAAAATCCCTACTGCTTACAAAATAGTACCATAATTTTGGTGCTGGCTGAAGCTATTCCTAGTTTCTGTGCATATGCACCTAAAGGAAAACTGTTCTGTCTCTAATTCTATAGAAGCTGTCTCGGTCAATTAAGTTACTGATATCTAAAGTGGTTTGTAACGTTTACCGTTCCTGTTGTAAGCAAGGTATTAAAAGCTGGAGGTGTCAGCAGAGAAGGCCCTAGGAGAAAAGCAGTACTGACTTTGAATTACAAAATAATTCCTCCTTCAAGCAAAATTCATCCTGACTATCTAAAACACTTCCATGCCCTCGCCCTTCCAGGCAGAGGGTGCTTTTGAGCAAAGATGCCGTCCTGGCTCAGGCAGCCCTCAGTCCCGCTGCCACGGTGGGGAAGAAATCCTTTGCTGTGAGGGTGGTGAGAGCCTGGCCCAGGTTGCCCCGAGAAGCTGTGGCTGCCCCATCCCTGGAGGGGTTCAAGGCCAGGCTGGAGGGGGCTTGGAGCAACCTGGTCCGGTGGGAGGTGTCCCTGCCCAGGGCAGGGGGTGGAATGGGATGGGCTTTAAGGTCCCTTCCAACCCAAACTATTCTGTGATTCTCTGATGTGCTGTTCCTCACAAAGCCATGTATCCATGTGTCGTACGGGTGCAGGCAGGGCGAGGTGGGCATCCGCGGTGGCCGTGCTGATGGTAAGGGCAGTCCATGTGGAACCGCCACGTCTGTTCTGCACAGCACAGAGCCATGAAGCCTCATCTGATGGAGAATTCTCCCCCGAGTGCCTCCTCTCTGGACCCCTCTCCTCTTTGGGAGATGCACGCTACAAACTGCAGGCGTGCCAAATGGCTGATAAGCCACCCCATAGCAACGCTGGCCGTAGAGAAGTTTACTGATACCCAAACGTTGATTGTGGAACCAAATCCTATCACGTGCCAGGTAACGTTCAGTAAGTGGCAGGAAATTACAAGGGCTCAGAGGACTTGGAAGACTCGTGGGAGAGCAATGGAGCAACGCTGGAGTGCTGTGTGATTGCATGGGCTACATCTGTGTCGTGGAGCAGTCACACTGGCCGCTGATGGAAAGCACTTCATCAGCACTTACGCCAAAGCGAGATGAAGACTGATGGGACTAGATGGAGATAAGCTAAAAAGAACAGGCAGAATAATGAAAATAACCCACGAAATGCTGCAATTCTCTACTTCTCCCTATACAGAGCCGGTCATTCCCTGGATATAAGGGTCAATTTCTGCAGGAATCAGATCCATTACTTCAAAACAGTGCAGAGTCTGGGCCAGAGACACAGGTTTCTGTTGCTGTTGTTTCCAGGGGGAGGGGAAAATGCTGAGTTTCTAAACTGCCAAAACCCTCAGCGGGGAGTTTCAGCCTCAGGGGTTACAGGCAGCACCGGAGCCAGCCCTGCAGGGATGCGCCCCGAGAGACCTGGGGACTGCCACACCGAACCCCGTCTGTCTGTCTGTCCGTCCGTCCTCTCCCTGCTGATGCGCTTAACCCTAGCTGGTCCTCACATGAGAAAAAAAGAAGCGGGGAAAAGGGGATAAGGGAAAGAGATGATCTACCTTCATGAAAAGCAGGAGATCGCTCCTGTGAATGAGCTGATCTATACATACTGCGACCGGAGGCTGGCTTATCAGAAATTATTTACAAACCAGCTGGAGAGTGTCCAGGTCTGACAGCCCCGTGTTTCGGTTACAGCAATACATGTACAACAGCAATACCATCAGTCATAAACAAAGGGCAGAACCAGCTATCGATGCATTGCATCAACCTCCAGCAAAGCAAACATTACCCTGCAGCCTGTTTGGGAAGTCTGTGGAATAAACAGAATAATTGCAGTCATGTCGGCTCCTTGTCCAATGCCAATACTTTCCCTTAAATACCAGTATGTGCCTGTTTCTTTTCCGTACAGCCACTGGGCTAGAAAAGCTGGGTGAGGTTTGTGCTTCCAGGCACAGCTTGCAAATTCTGCAACTTGTTGCCCTGACCTTTTTTCCCTAGTTTTGAGGCTTTATAACCCCCATACAGAAGCTCTTTGCTTCATTAGTACGAAGTGGCCTACATGGACATCTCCGGGCTTAGGTTCTTCTGCCAGAGTTGCTGCCTTTGCTGGCTCGGCGTCACGTTCCCGCTCTGCCCTTCACCGCTACTTACTCAAAGGGGTCGCTGGGATCAGCCCGCTGGAGCTCCGGAGGAATGGGGATCCGTTTGTAGTACATCTCCCAGTCAAAAGCTCCTCGCATGGCATCCCCCGCCTGCGCCTCGTAGCCAAAGTGGTTGTGGTCGATGACATCGATCATGGGGCACACGATGGTTTTGTGGTTTAGTGCAATCTGGTCTGAAAAATGAAAGCAGAGAATAGGAGCCGGCACGTCTCGCCCAGCCATCCATCACGGCACTGCACAGCCAGTCCCGCCGGCTCTCCCGCCTTTGACGACTGCTGGCTTTGCTCCCGGCGGGCCCCGCACCATTTCATTTTTCAAACCTGTATCAAACCCGTATCTAAAGTGGACTTAATGCAGCTGGGCAATGATTAGAAGCATTTACAGTTCTTTAAAGGGGGGCACAATCCTGCGAGACCCGCAGGAGGCCACGCAGCTCTATCTCTGTCACTTTGCTACTCCGGGCTGTCCCCAATCTGTCAGCCGGGAACGAGCCAGCGAGGAAAATGTGAAAACCCTCCTGCAGCCGTGGGAAGGGTGAATGGCAAGAGCGATTTGTGCTCCTAAACGTGAGCCTCAGCCCTCGCGACCCTCCAGCCGCTGCTCCCGCGGCTCCGTGTGCACCAGCTTGGAGATCAAACCCCACAGATTAAAGGCAAACGCCAGCACCAAGAACAAAACAGGGCTTGTGTCCTTTTTTTTTTTGGTACTTTTTGAGATATAAAGAACGCTCCACACTATTATTCTTCCTCACCTGCTTTGTAAAGAAAGGAGTCTCTTTTTTTTTCTTTTTTTAAATATAGAACCATGAGGCTGAACCAAATCCCCATCTCTGGTACCAGGGCAGGGTACCGAGTCTGCTTTGCTGAATCCCACTGCTCAAGCCCATAGCGCTCCTCAGGAAAGAAAGAAAAGTAAAAAAGATATTCCAACTGCAAGAACGGGGCAGAAGAATAATGGTCTGAAATTAGGAGGTCAAGGGAAAATCCGTAGCTGTGTTGGCATGAAAGGACAGTAGAAAAAACTATCTATGAACCCTGGGAAAAAAACAAAATCTCAAAATTCCAAGTATAATAAAGCTTATTCCCCAAACGGTAGTCTAGACTTTTACAAAACGTAATACATTGTAGAGCCTACCTGGAAAGTTTGTTGTTTGTTTTTAAGGATTAGATTTCACTGGTGTTTAATAATACACTAAATAAAATCAGAGGGCTGAGTGCGGAACGAACACTTAGATAGAAAGGCGGGTAATGTTGGTGTAATGATTAATAACAGATTCTGCTCCCTTGCTTCTGAAGGACTGAAATTAAGAAAAAAGGTTGTTTTAACAAAATGTCTGTAATTTTCATATTTATTCTCAGTTGTTGCTTAGGGACTGTCCAAGGGGGGAACAAAGCTGACCGCGAGTGAGAGAACACTGTGCATGGAAGTTCAGCAGCTTTTTACATCCTTATCCTTTAATAGTGAAATAAATTTAAAGCACAGGCTCTCACAGAATTCCAGGAAACTCATCTCCGACATAATGGCTGCATTACTGCTGCTACTGCCAAATATAATTACATTCTCTGCTATTCTGTGTAGTGTTATCTGTAATCATTATGTAAAGTCATTTTTACATAATCTCTTCCCTGTGATGGTCCTGCTAATAGTTACAGGGCTTATAATAATCTGTCTCTGATCCCCCCCCTTCTAAATTGATTGGGGGAGAGAGACTAAATGGGATTGATTTGGCTGGAGCAGGTGAAAGGCAGACTCATAAAACATCAGCATCCTTCTCGGGATCTTCAGAGGCTGCTGCCTTTAAATAGAGGGAAGGACTGGGAATCTCGGAGTCACACACAGGGAGAGACGGGGAGAAAATTATCTGAGCAACGCTCAGACTCAATCCCAGTTTCCCTTTCTACAGCTCTGCAAGGATTTTGCAAGTAAGATGATGCTCGCCTGCCTGTTCTCGTGTGTATCTGCAGAATTGACTTCTCAGCCCCAAAAATGTTCTAGAGATGATGAGGAACCACATGAAGACCTTGACTTTTGAAGAAACCAGGGTGTTTGTAGTCATGCAAAGCAAAAGGCGGAGTGATCAAACTTGCAGCCTCAATGCCTAAAATAATGTAGTTTCATATATACTCCTTAGGCTTAAATAGCCCCAATATAAATTTAGGAAACAGGGAAAAGGGCTGCAGGGCTGGTATCACAGCTTCACACACGTGAAGATGCCGCTGCCTTTGCAGCCACTGCTCTCTGCCCCACCTGCCCCTAACGCCAGAGCCCCAACGTCACAGCTGAAACGCTTTGGAGGTTCTTTTCCACTGCCTTTGCTCATCAGCCTCTCACAAAGTCCTACCGGGCTGAAAATTTCCACGTGTTATTTCAATGCACACGTCCGGCAGATCAAGGGAGGAACAGATGGATAAGCGTCATTGTGCAAGTACAAACCTTGCAGATTTGAGGGAAAGCATGGGATAAAGAGGGAGCACTGCTCAGAGCTTTCGCCCTGGCAATTTTAAGCAATATATAGATACATATTTGAATTCAACACTTTTACTATCACACAGGGTGTACACGTGTGACAATAAACAGAAGTTTTCAATACTGGGTAAGTCACTATCTCAAAAATTTAAGTTTTATCTTTTAGAGAAAGATGCACCCCTTTGATTTCAGGTGCTTGTTTCAAAGTAATGGCAAATACTCTTATTTTCTGACTTAAATATGGGGTTACAGGTGGTGAAAACACCTGAGTGGCTCAGCGAAGGACCTCTCGTTATCTGACCTGTGGGAAGCAGTTGCACTCCCAGTCTCCACCCTGGCTGAGATGTGGAGATGGACAGCTATAGCTGGCAGGCGTCTTGATAACTCGCTAAGCCTGACCTAATCATGACATAGTTAAGCCTTGGTCAGGAAAAAAACCCACCTGTTGTTTGAGAAACCTAGTTGTGGTTGCCTGTGGCACCACTGACCTACCGTCCATCTCCCGCAGCATCCTTGGGGGGAAAGCGGTACCTGCATCTCCGCTGGTTTCCCGCTCGGTTTCCACCTGCAATAACTCCTGCTCCCCCAGGCTCAGCCTCGGCACCCCCAGCCCCAGCCACATCCTCCTCCTGTTGATTTACCCCCAGACACAGCCGTGTCTGCCCGCACCTCACACGGCTATGGCTGCCACAGCAGGGAGCAGCCGGCAAAACTCCGAGAGGCTTGTCTCAGTTTAGAGACCCAAAGCTGAAAGAAAATAAAAAAAACCAAAGCCATTTTGCCCCTGTTTGCAAGGACACAAAACAAAGGACCGTAACTCAAAACAACTGTGGCTCAGCTCCATGGGGCTATTTAGATACCGACCAAGTACTCAAGTAACTCCATCCTCCTTCCCTCTGCAAAGGGACAGTCAATTCTGACACCAAAATAACTTTGAGAACTGCCTTTATGTGTTTGCTCTCAGTTTCCTCACCACCTCCCCATCCTCCTTGACTTTCAGGGTCTGATTTTGAACAAAACCTGGCTGCAGGTACAGCCAGAGCTCAAACAGGGCAGCTCCCAGGCCATAAACACCCAACACGTCCTCTGCTGGGCTCTCCTTGGACGACACTGTCACATGCGGTGCCGGGTGAATCACAAGACAGATCTTTAGATAAACAATTGCAAAAAGTACATTAACTTTACTATTATTAGTAGCCAGGTGTCATCTGATTTCACTATAGTAAATATTTGCCACCTCCCAGTTATGAGAAAGTTCTTTCATCCCTTCAGGAAAACAGGGCGTCCTGAACCATGCTATCTGCGTGTTCACTCTCTCGTCGTCCTTCTTCATGTAACGCTCTACTTTTTCTTTCAAAACAAAGCCTATTGACTCTGGGCTTCAGTACTCCTCAGGACTGATTTCCAGGTGCCCTGGCTGGTCAGCCGTGGGTATTCTACTGTATGTAGAAAGATCTCACTCCACCTGAAAGGAGAGCTGGGACTTGGTCCCTGATGAAGCTTCCCGCATCCTTCCAGTTTTGTGGCTCGAGGCTGAGGATTGAGATCAACAGTTCGATACCCAACTGTGACCCAGCTGCAACTACGAATCCTTTGTGACCATCCTGTTTATTTTTCAGTTTTTATAGGGGGAAACCCAGCTCAATGTACCTTCATTTCAGACAAGAAAGCAAGAAAAAGAACTGGTTTTGTCACTTGCAATTTTCCCATGTCTAAGTTGGCAAAACAGAAGGCTTAGCAAAGGGTTGCAGAGGGCGAGAATGAGAATCTTCTTGAGATTTTTTCATCATTGGCAATGTATTATGTGCAGTGGGGCAAAATCAGGAAGCAGAGGAAAAGTGGAAAAAGTACATGTAGAGTACTCCAGAGCGTTTAACAGGTACTTGTGGAAGGCTTGTTGAAACCTCTATTTCCCTCTGCTCCTTTATGCCATTTGGAGATTATTTTTAAAAATGCTGATGACGTGATTAAGGGCAAAGTGGTAACAAGCGAAAAGACTGTACGGGTAATTTGATATGGAAGCTAGAAAGGATATAAACTTGGAATTTTGTACATTATCTTGTTCCTGATCTGAAGAAACACTAGCTCCTAGTATTTTGGGTTTTTTTGGTCTCAAGTGATAGTTCGTTAGCAGAGCAGCATCTCTTCCTGGCCGCAAATGCTTTATCAGCTTATCATGTGGCCAAGCAGTCCCAGCAACAAAATTCAAGAAACAATAACCGTTAATTGGTGAAGCCCTACCCTGTCATGTACTTCCCACATACTCTTTTAATTAACACAAATTTCTTTAATAGTAAGCTCAGGAATTTTCTTTGGTTCAGCTAGCAAAAAAAGCCCTGACTTCGCAAAGCACACACACTCTGCACATCGTCAGGTGTGGAGAAAAGGGGACGTGGTTTCCCGGAGCGAAATCCCAGGCTACAACAATTGATTCTTTCCACTCCTCTGGCTAATGGAGCTTCTCCAGCTGCAGCCGGAACCCAGCAAAGTCGTCAACAGCAAAGCATTCCTCCGGAGCTCCCTACTGCGACTGCTGTTGTTTATTGGATGTAACTCTGGGGTTTTGGGTACGTTTACAGCAAAAGCTGTTTTAGCAGAATGCAAAAGACAAGGAAGAGCACAACACCTGCACGACAAAAGTTTTCAGGTGTGTAGTAAGGGCGTAGCATAATACTGTATTTACCAGTGTATTTAGTGGCAGTAATAATAAAATTAATCATAACTCTAGTGGTACTTCAAAATTTTACCTGTTCTTTAGCCCCAAGAACCACAGAATGGAGCTGCTCGCCTTTCCCCGAGTTCTCTCTCGTACTGACACCTCTACCCAGGGCACGTCCTCCTCACTGTGGGAGATGGCTTCCATGGCTTAAGCTACACTGTACGCTCTGATTTCAAGGGCTGAAGAAGGCTCATGCACTTACTAAGCAAGGGAGGCAGCCAATTCACGTTGACTTCACAATGGGAATCCAGAAATGTCAAGACTTCTCCTCGAGCCAGCGAGGCTCCGAGCAGTCTGGTCCGAATGAGCCCTTCGCGTTTCTTGGTACGGACAATCCTCACTTTGGCAAAACGCACCATGTACTCCTCCAGCTTCTCTTTTAAATGTTCTAGAAAGAAGGGCAAAAACAGCGTCAGTGGTGCCAGGCCTGGAGGAGCCAACAGAAGGAGAGGTTGGCACACAACCTGCAAGCAGCTTATCTACTTCCATCTCCTGCCACTTCAAGTCCTCCAAAATCTGCCACAAATCCTCTCTGAGACGGTGGGGAAAGGGCAAACGCTCTCTGTTTTATCTCAGGGAGGAAGGCACTGACACTCTGGACCTTTTCCTGCAGTTGCTGCCGGCAACCTGCCATCCCGGGAAGAGTCATGGCCAGAACAACTGCAGGACATTCATCCACCCCCAGGTTCCTGCAGCCCAGGGCCAGGCAAACGCTCCGGTGTGCCGGTGTATCAACACTGGCCTTTCCAAGTGCCTTCCCTCTATCAGCTCATTACCAACAACTCTGCACGGAAAGCAGTTTTTAAGAAGTAAACGTTAAACTAGCACGATTGGATTGGTTTTGTAATGGGAAGGGGAACAGACACGAAGGGAGATCTTAATAGTTGGACACCAGGGTGAAGCAAACGGACAGCTTATTCCTAATAAAATTAAGCGGCAAACATAGAGCCGTTGATAGATTCTCTTATCTGCATAACCTGGCCCTGTTTGTATCAGAAAACACCACCTTTGGGAACCTTTTTTATTTCTGGCTCAAAACACATGCTAAGGATCATAAAAATAACCCAACCCAACAGAAACCAACACCCTGCAGTTTTGCCTCTTCCTAAGTACAGCTACAACTGAAACACTGATCTTTTGTCTTTGATATCACAGCTCAGCTTGTCGGACTCGTTACTTCGGGAAAATCTGATAATTTCATTTGGCAGGGAAAGAGAGAGAGAAAAGCTTAGTCTCCAATCACTAAAGCTGGTGACAAGCCACATTTGGTGATGGGAGGTGTGGCAAGCTAGGTCTCACTGAAAGAGCTTGGCCAAGTCGGCTGCTTCTTCTACCATCTTGTAATTCCTTGGACTTGGGTGGTCAGTCCAGGCCCCAATCCAGACCTGGCATCCTCAGACACTGCAAGAAGCTTGCCATGGACTACCCAGAAGGACTACCATTTCACGGGAGTGTATAATGCTGACACCATGATTGAGGACAACAAGGAAACAAGTCAGAGTGCAGAAAACACAGGGTTTTTTCTTAAAACAAAATAAAGCTCCACTGAAGCAGAGCCTCCTGCACATGCTCCTTCTTTCCCTTCCCAGCCAACCAACGCCCAAGACTTTCCAAGTCTACCTGTGGACCGGGGAGGAGCAGAAACCTTGGTGTGTAGTTGCAGGTATTTAGTGGGAGGGTCCCGCATGGGACACTTCTCTGTGCTGAGGAACCTTGACATACACTGAACAGAGAGAGGCCCGAGACCTGGGAACACCAGCCTGCAAGGACCAGAGACCAGTTTGGGCGTTTGGGACAGAGGAACCCAGAGATGCTTTGGAGACCTGCTGAGGCAAGAGCAGTCTGTGTTCATAGCCCTACCCAGGAGAAGTATGAGATCAAGTGAGGAAGGCCAAGTCTGAGACAAAAAAAATAAAGAATGACAAATAAAGAATGAAAATAAAGACTTTTCAGATAAACCTCAAATGTTTTTGTCTTCTGCTCTGTGGGTGACTGTAGAATACCCAGTTTTAATTCCGAAATAAGACTAAAAGAATTACCTATTTTTCATCCCATTTTGCTACTTCTGTACTCAGTAAAAACCCAACACAGCCCCCAACAGTCGCAACGACAAGAGATGTACAGTGTCTTTGAAGGATGACTTTTGTATCGCCGACCCCACTGAGGGGACAAGGGCCGCGTGTGCCACCCCAACTCATTCTAGGCACCAGGAACACTTCAGTGTCAGGACGGAGCTGAGGTGAAATGAAGCCTCAGATCACTTTGTGCCCATGTGCCAGACTGTCTAAAGCATGTATTTATCAAACTGGTTTTATAAGCCCCATGGAGGCTATTCCCACAGCACAGGAATATAGAAGAAGGGAAACAGACCTTAAAAACAAAGCTATGAAGACCTTGCAGGTAATATAAGAAAGCCTGTTAGGGCTGTCAACCTGGATTTTTTTTTTTCTCTGTTGTAAATTGTATCATCTTATAGCCATGAAAAATGAGCCAGTTTCAAAGTGACAGGATATTACATCTTTCCAAAGTAAATCCAATCTAATCTGTTAGATGCCATAGCTTCTGTTAGTCCTCAGGCACCACGGAAGGTGGTGCCTGAAGAAACCCTCTCGCCTCTGATCTCTTCCACCCACAGCTCTGAAGTTTGAACCAAGCAGTGCCCAGGAACCCTCCACCAAGAGCAAGACCACGTTGCTGCACCCCAAGCAGATGATTAATGAGGAGATTCAGGTGACCCAGCCCAAACACATCTCTCCATGGATGCAACTGAGCACCCAACACCTTGGCTATGGTGCAAATCCTCCATCCTCATGTGCCTCCCCTCAGAGGCGGCTTCACTGACCACTGACAGTTAAATACGGCCGTCGCTGATGGTTAAATGAACTAGCACAAATGCCCTCTTTTCATGATTTCTGATTGTTATCCCTTGCCTTGGGCCAAATAAATTCAGTCTTATACAAAGGACTTAATTTCATCCCTTTCACACCTTGCAGCCAGCAAATCCTGACAGCCGAGTGCCTGTCTCTTCAGGAAAACATTTCAGGGAGAGCTGATGAAAACTATCGTACTACGATACATTCTTTTCTGTTCTCGTATCAATTGCTAAATAACAAAAGAGCTGAATAATATAATTTGATTGTCATCAGTTGTATTGGAGCTTGAACTCCATGAAATCAATGGTAGTTCATACTGTTCTTTCATTCTTCCAGGTTCCTTGCAAACCTAGGAAAAGAGCTCTCTCAAACTTTAAATATTTTAAATTTTTTTGTGGGCCAGAATAATACTTGAAATTCTGTGGAACAAACATGAGTTCTCTGCACTACCCTCCTCCTCTCTCAGACAGCACATCATCTGATTTGTGAAGCACTGCATTAAAACATCCAGTACGTCTTTTGAAGCCAGAATCACGTAGCCCAAAATTGCCTTCACCTACTCAATTAGTCCCGTGATTGAACGATTTCATTGTTTTCTCCTTGTTGCTCAAAGAACAACTCGCTAAAAAGCAGAAGTATACAAACAAAATTTGCATGTCTTGTTCACAGAGAACTCTCAATGCATCCTCATTTAGACATATCTGGAAGTGGTCAGGAAGAAAACAGAAGTAATAAGTGTTAATTTTATAGAGTTTAGTGAGACACGTGACAAAAATATCAGGTCTACACACAAATCAAAGTATATGGATCAGTAGAGATACATAAGGTATCTAGATTAGCTACATATTAGTGATATACATATTAGTGATATCTTAACAAGAACTCATGACGCAGTCAAAGAAATGGCAGTGCCAACACCTACCGTATCTTTAGGTTTGAGATTTGGCCGAGAAAACAGTTTAGGAATTTATTTGGGAAAAGTCCTCAATAACTGCAAAAACATCATGAAGTATTTAAGTTCAACAACCAACTCAAATAGGGTTGTGAGAACGGAAATATCTTAAAAGCGAAGGCAAAAACCCCTTTTGGATTCAAAAGTAGTGATTTTTTTTTTTTTTTAACTTAAATCAGTATGATAGTGCTCTCATATTGTGTTTTTCCCTGCAAGGTTTTGTGGCACTGCCTGTTTCAAATCTTACCAATCTCTAAAAGCATAAATAAACACAGAGTAGCAGCCAGAGACAGCAGAACAGTAGTCATGTTATAGGAAACCAGTATTTTCTACTCTTTATGGAAGTGGCAGAAACACACCTTTCATGTTGAACCCCTCATTAAAGCCGCTCCCGCATTACTCAATATCCTGATTTTATCACAGGTGAGGCTCTTTAGAGCAAATGGGCAATTCTGCAGGAGCCACGGCCAGCAGTGGCCTTAAGGGCTGGGATGCAATAAAAGAGCCCGTGTTTGAGCCAGGCTGGGTCATGGGGACACAGACTCTGTGACAAAGACAACACCCAGGAGTCTGACAGCTCAAGTGTTGCTTAAAGCAGGGCAGACAAGACTTTAGAATTCTCTGTGTGGGAATAATTTTGATTAGTAAACAATCTAGGTGTTTGTGATCACTAATAAATTTTGATTTTTTTAACCTTGTCCTTTCCCAAAAATACCAAAATAAAATGCCCTTGTTCACAGAACTCCATAAATTTCCTTCACAGAAGGGAAAAGCAAATGATATTTCATTTCCTATAGTACAACTGCATGTTCTCGCCATTCCCAATTATTGTGTTGCTAATATTATCTCCAGAAGCAGCGTCACACACAAAACCTATATATTGCACAGACACATTTAGATGCGAGTGATGTCAAGTGCCGTGTAAACATGCATCAATCAACGTCAGAGCAAAACTCTAATGAAATTCTCTGAAAGAAACGACAATGTGGTGTGTAAAAAAGAAAGCAACCTGTAATTAAAAGGCCTTTAGATGTCCAGGGGACAACGCATTCTGCCCATTTATTACCAAAGGAAACGGTCCAAGCAAGCCAGCCATGACCATGAAACAGGGAGGTAGGGTGGTTTAGACTGGATATCAGGAAAACTTTTACACGGAAAGGGCTGTCAAGCCTTGGAAGAGGCTGCCCAGGGCAGTGGTGGAGTCACCATCCCTGGAGGTGTTTAAAAGCCGGGAGATGTGGTGCTGAGGGACACAGGTCAGTGGTGGGTTTGGCAGTGCTGGGTTAACGGCTGGACTCGGTCTGAAAGGTCCCTTCCAAGCCAGACAAGTCTATGATTCTATGACTCATTTATATGCTGTATTGTTACATAAATTTCACTTTCAGAGCCAGCATTTAAATTCCACAGTGAGCTATAAATGGTGCACTTGGGATATAAAGAAGCCAAAGCCCCTGTCACTAGATGCGGGGAGTAAATGTCTAATTTGTAATTTAAAAGAAAATAACATCCTTCTCTTCTGCACAGCGTTGATCAAATGAAGCCGTGAATCACAGGTCTGACACGTGCCAGGGCAGGAGCTGGCACAGGCGGTGACAAACACAGAGTGATGCCCGGGCAGGAGGTTCTCAGGCTGTCACTGCTGGGACAAGCGATGATGAAGGGAAGCGTTACGTCTCTTCCAGCGACAGCCTGTAAACAAATTCTCCATTGTAATTGTTTTGTGGGGGCTTTCTCTGTCTTCATTTAAAGCCTGGAGAAGTTTTTCTAGAAGAATAGCAGTGACGCCATCGCCTGGTCGTAGGAAGTGAAGATCTACTCCAGCAGAGCACCCAGTTACTTAATTTGGTGCCCAGAAATAAATTGGAAATCAAGGTTCTGCCTCTGTCAGGAGAAAACAATATCACAGTAGAAAAAAGCAGAACTGCAGGTCTTCTCTCCTGTAGGGATGCACGCAGGGGATATTTCATTATCACACCGGTACCCCCCCACGGCAACACGTGCAATGTTCCCCCAAGGTTATGGAGGAGGTGTTAAGGGAGACTTAAAAGATGCCGTGAAAGCTGGGGCTGGTCTTCAGGACGTGCCTGACTGTAGCACGGACCGTGAAAGAGGAAGGAAAACACGAAGAAAACAAAGCCTTCTGTTAAGCCCCTCTTCTGGAGAGCCTGGAGGGTCCATCCCTCTCCTGGGGCTGTAACAGGGCTCTCCCCCCTGTGCCACCTCCCCTTTCTGCCCCTGTCAGCCTACCACTGACCTGCCAATTAGCAAGTAATTAAGAGCAGCAACAGAGCCTGCTAAATGCCCTGATAAACAATCTGAACGAGATCTGCTTCTTCTTAACTTTAACTGAGTGAGAGGTACGCAATTTGAGCCCCTCTGCCGTCCCCAACATGAACCGCCTAAAAACAGCTCAAGAAAAACTTCCAGGAGCGGGAAGCGGGAGTGTGTTCCCAGGGAAAATTCCCAGGGACACTCTCCACCCCTTCCTCCAGCAGACACTTCTCCTGCAACACCTCAGCGTCATCTTTCGATGACTAAAATGCTTCTGTCTAGTTTAAGCTTAAGTCTTCAGTTAAGTCTTAAGCTTGACAGAAAACACATAAATAGAATTTAGTGGCCTGTGATTATTCAGTTATTATTTGTTTTCTGCTGCAACTGACACAAACGCCCCCGCCAGGGCACTGTCATTATTTTTACTTTCACCGCCTGTATAACTGCTGCCATAAAAGCAAACCCATCTGAAGAGAGAACACAAGGTGAGCACGTGAATTTGGGTGCATCACCTTCCTTTCTTCCAGTTCCCCCTCAAGTTTCTCATTTGCAGGAGGTTGGCTGGAAATGCTGGTTGGACACAGAAATGTAGCTTCAGGCAACAGGGACAGGCAAAGGTTGTGGAATCTCTGTTCCACCTCCTTGAGCCCGTGGAATTGTGACTGCGGTCACTGTCCTTCTGCCACCAGCACAGAGGCACCTTGGAGCTCTCTGTCAGCACAGTGAGCCCTCAGGTAATCCATACACGCAGGAGGTTATCCAGGTAGAAGGTGTGGTGGCTTCTTACATAGATGCCACGGAAGCATCACTGAACTCGAGGTACTTTTCCCTTCCATGTTTTGTCTCTCCAGAAGTTTCAAGGCCAGGTTGGATGGGGCTTGGAGCAACCTGGTCTGGTGGGAGGTGTCCCTGCCCAGGGCAGGGGGTGGCACTGGATGGGCTTTGAGTCCAGCCCCGAGAAAGGGGTCTCCAGCAGGGAGAAAGGTGAGGCTTCCTGTTACCCAAAGGCCAAACGACCTAATCAGTGCTTACTGTCTGAAAGCCTCCAAAGTCACAAAGCTACCAACATCCTGTTATACGTATCACAGCTCCACACTTCTAGGAATTCATCAATGCTCAATGTAATCTATACCTTAAAACTGAGGCAAAAAGAATTCCTTTACTCATTTATTCCTTAAATTGACCTTATCTACTCAATGCACAAAAATAAACAAGTTTAAGAAGCTTGTATCGATCTCTGCTTTGTGACCTGTCTTTTGCAGCCATGACAATTAAATATATTGTCTCCAAAGAAAAAGATATTGTTAACTAAAATGTTTAAAATAGAGAGAGCTACTATCTCTTTGTCTTTTCTTTGTAACGAATTTCAACATATTAAGGCTGTTCACATCCCTCTAATGTGGGTTTTGGAACTGCCTGAAGAAAGCCTAAGACCCGCTTCTTCATATAGATGCCTGTACGTATTTCTGGATATTCCCCCAATATGGCATTTCCTATGCAAAAAGCTTTGAAAAAAAAGAGTGAGGAAATATGGAAATTTGCTATTTTTATAGCTCTGGTTGTATCCAAATGGTTTGCCAGCTGTAATATGTGGAGAAATAATTCAACCAAACCGGGAGGGATCTGTTCCCCGAATCTCCTCGGCAGTCCCGAACCATGCCCATGGACATCCTGCGGTGACGAGAAGGGAAGAGGAGACGTTGCTTGAGCTACTTTTACAGACAATTTTTTTACCATGAAGACCTTACCACGGACAGACGCACTTGATTTGGCACTTTCTTACACTGCCAATTCAACAAACGTAACTGCGGCTACAGCTCAAACAAAACGTGGGCAACTGGTCAATTATCAGTGAAACTACGACAAACACACGGTAAGCTAACAGAGATACGTACAGCTGCCTCTCGGCTCCTTCTCCAGACACCGTTACGTAGAACCGACTCATCAAAGGGTGACCTCACTGCGTTAGAATTTGATTCTTTTTAGCGGTTCTGTTCACCCCACAGGTACTTCTCCAGCACCCCAGCCCTGAGGAGGCACGTCGGGAGGTCTCCTCCAGCTTGTGAGGCCAATTAGGAGAACCTTGTTTTGACGCGAATCCAGGGAAGCGTGATGTTCCCGGAGATCAGTACGCTGCTCACAAACGCCATCCTCTTGTTTTCGGAGCCACGCGTTTCCATCCTGACAGTATTAATTGTTAAAAATTGTGCACGATGACCTGTCAAGCAAGACTTTTTTTGTTTTGGAACATATTTCTCACACTGCAAACAGCCTCGCAGGCTCTGAGACCTGTCTTTACACTGACATTTTCTCTGTTTTGCCCGAAACTATCTTTGACGTATTTTTAGTTCTTCCTGCAAAATATATCACTGACTTTTACAGCAGGGGCTGTCTTCAGAGAACAGCTTTCTCTCACACTGCTCCTTTTAACCTCCCAAATGCCAAGGACAGGTTGTGCTGGAGAACCGGCGAAACACCGCTGGCGAGGGTGGCACTGACCCTCTATCTGCAGAGGACAGTTAACGCTGGTCCTTGGGAAGGGGGAAAAGAGAAGTCACACAACTCGTGTAATGACTTTTCAGGGAGCATGGAATTACAGAATCGCAGAATCTCCATGGTTGGAAGGGACCTTTGAGATCATAGAGTCCAACCACAAAAAAAACCAACAAAAAACAACCAAAGCACAAACAGACACAACCCAACAATCTCGGGCACTAGATCGTGCCCTGAAGTGCCATGTCTACATGTTTCTTAAATACCTCCAGGGATGGCGACTCCACCACCTCCCTGGGCAGGCTGTTCCAGTGCCTGACCACTCTCTCAGTAAAGTAATTCTTCCCAATATCTAATCTAAACCTCCCCTGCCCCAACTTCAGACCGTTTCCTCTGGTCCTGTCGTTATTCCCTTGGGAGAAGAGTCCAACACCCACCTCTCTACACCCTCCTTTCAGGGAGTTGTAGAGGGCAATGAGGTCTCCCCTCAGCCTCCTCTTCTCCAAACTAAACATGCCCAGTTCCCTCAGCCTCTCCTCGTATGACTTGTTCTCCAGACCCCTCACCAGCTTGGTGGCTCTCCTCTGGACACGCTCCAGCAGCTCAATGTCCTTCCTGTAGTGAGGGGCCCAAAACTGAACACAGCACTCGAGGTGAAGCCTCACCAGGGCCAAGTACAGAGGCACCATCACTGCCCTGCTCCTGCTGGCCACGCTGTTCCTGACACAGGCCAGGATGCTGTTGGCCTTCTTGGCCACCTGGGCACACTGCTGGCTCATGTTCAGCCAGCTGTCCACCAACACCCCCAGGTCCTTTTCTGCCGGGCAGCTTTCCAGCCACTCTTCCCCAAGCCTGTAGCGTTGCCTGGGGTTGTTGAGACCGAAATGCAGGACCCGGCACTTGGCCTTATTAAACCTCATCCCATTGGCCTTGGCCCATTGATCCAACCTGTCCAGATCGGTACAGGTCCCTATGCCGAGCACTTTTATATCCCAGAGCAATTCCACTGCTGTTATAACTCACTGCAAACCGCAGGCTCTGCTGACCTAAGGACGCTGGAACATGCCCATCTCCTAACAGGACATTTGAATAACCTTCTGCTGAACTGAAGACGCCACATTTCCGTAGTTCTTGTCCATTCTGCGTGCTAACCATCCCGGGGAAATCGGCAGGTCCTAAACACCGCTTGCCATTAGTCCCTTTCCTCAAGAATTCAGTGGGTGCTTTTCCCTAGTGCATGGGTTTGTTCCTGTAAATAAGAGAAGTCCTTAAAATAACGCTTTGAAACTGAGATTTCAAAACACAGAAGAGAGTTTGGGCAACACCTTGTTCTCCTTGAAGTTTGATATTGTTTCAAGAAGTTTCTCCTGTCTTCCAGCTTCTGTATTGACATTTGTCTTTTAAGAAAGCCCTCTCTGAGGTAGGAACTGGGGTTCTGAGGCACCAAGTCTTTACTCTGGAGTGATGAATTTATCTAAGCTCCACATTCTGCAGCAGGATAAAACACGACGACACTTACCAAGGTTTCTCTAACCTACTGAACGAGACCTTAAATTCCTAGTAGTGCAAATGCCAGAAATAAGTATGCAGCCATAAACTTTTAAACATCTTTTGTATCTCCTGAATTTTATTTCCTGCAGCACAGCACCGGCATTACTAGACTCTTCATAGCTGGAAGCTTTCATAAGCTTCAAGAGCACTTACTGTTGAAGCAAGTATCCAGTTTCTTCTCTCGATTGCTGCATTCCATCATCCAAACATTTCATTTTCTTGGTTGTTATTTCAAGAGTTTTCTCTTTTTCAGCTTTGTCTAGAGTGGAAATTCATCTCTTCTTCTAAAACTTTGGTACTAAAAAGTCTGTCTTTTCTAAACTGGAACTGTGGTTCTCAAAATTGTTTCACTCATTTATTTGCAGAAGTTGGCCGTGTTCTTGGTATGACCTTTGCATCCTTGCTATGTCAAGGGTGCAGTGAAGGAAGATGGAGTTAATGTTGCTGAAGAGGCTTCCAGAAAGCTGCAGGCCACGGGAATTCTTCGACAACCTCCCGGCTCAGAAAAGCAATCTCTCTGAGCCGTGTTTCTGAGATTAGATCAGGCAACTTTTTTTTTTTTTTTCCTTTTTCATTATTTGCAACAAACAGTTTGCTTCCAAAATTAGGTGTATAGAAATCTTGGACTGAAAGAACCAGACTGCTGCTTGTGTTACACACTTTGAAGCATGAGAATTAATTATCAAAAAGGAAACCAGTCTGTTCATAGACTAATCTGCTATGATGATGTTCCTCCACATAATGAGGCAAACATTGATGCATAATTAGGCATCTCCTAACATCAGTATGAGCTATTAATCAAACAATAACACCATGGCTTTCTCATGGGCAGATGACTGGCTTTTCACTTTCTATTTAAGCCAAGAAAAAGAGCAAATAAATGAGCTGCTGCATAAATCAAGCTTTGGAAGAGGAGACATCAAGTTCTTTCTTTCCTGTGTTATCTTTTTTCTCCCTTTGTTTTACAGGTTGAACCAACCTGTCTGTTCCTGTCTCTCAGCTGTCACAACCGAGCAGCCGTGTCACCGAAGCCCTCCGCATCCTCTTTAGTCTGGCAGGTTCCCTCATTAAGGATGTGAATTTAAGAAACAGAGAGAGACACACTGCATACTAAATGAAAAGCCAAGATCCAAACTTTATATAAATAAATAAATATTATATTGAATATTAACCAGCGGATCCAAGCTCCCAGCAGCTTTCGTGTGACGGCAGTGGGATGAGACCGTGCCCAGACATTTCTCTACAGCCTATTTTGAACATTCCTCCAGCCCCTTCTCTCCTCCAAAGTGCTGTCTGTCCTGCCATGCCAAAAGGATGTGACAGAGGATATAATCTAAAATTTTTTACTTTATACGTTAACAAAGTATACGCTGACACGGTCACCTCTGGACACATGGAGTGAGGGTGGCAGGGACTGTTCTGCATCCCTTGGGAAAGCTGAGCCCCAGCTCGTTCCACCCCCCCAGGGAGAGCCACGCAACTCCCGACCCAAACACAAGAATCTGTGAATTCTTCCTGTGAAATCTGTGAAAGAACCTGGCCTTTACCAGCATAAACACAGTCTCTTCCTAGCGATCTTTTCCAGTAAAGAATTAACGGGTTAGCAGATCTCAAGTGAAAGATAAATCATTGCCATATTACTCATGGAAAGTGTAAAGCTATTTCAAAACCAGACCAATAGTATCAGCTTTACAGCACTTTACTGATCCTTAAAGATGGACAAAACACTGTACTTCTGAACACAATTCTCATATCTTCATTACTGTTAAAACTACACATTCAATAGAGGAAATAACCTTCGTACTTCAGATTTCCTTAGACATGAAAAATAACTTTGTCCAAAACTGCATGTAAATCTAGAATAGAAATGCCTGAATTTAAGAAATTATGAAGAGAAAAACAAAAGATCACCTCATTTTCATTTTAAAGCACGTTTAACTTAAAGCATTCAGCAGATTGTCAGTATCTTGGCTGACCCAAGCAGCCCCCCTGGTCCTGACCAGAACTCCATGCACCGTCCCCTCACCATCCTTCCACCGAGCTGAGGCACTGTGGTTCCCACGGTGTCTCACTCACACGTCCCCCCAGCTTTGTGCTGGTGGGAGGTTTCCCACCTTTAGCAGAGAAAGACTTTTTAAAAAAAGGTGTAATAAAAGGAGTGGGAAAATTGCTGCCATTCACTGCAAATATTTAGTATTTTTAACCAATGTGTCCCAAGCTGGAACCAGGCAGGTGAAGCTCTGCTGTGGGCAGCAGGTAAGAGCAATGCAAAAAAAAACCCAGGCAGAAAATACTCTCCCTGAGAAAACTTTTTGTTGTGCGAGTCATATCAAGAGATGTGCTGCATTACAGAGATCCTCCTCCTCCTTCTCCTCCTCCTCAGAATCACGCGGGCCCTTTCCAACAGCCAACTCACTGATCTCCAGCAATGGGCTGCCTGGAAAAACCACAAGTATTTTTGCATTTTACCCACAGTTTGACCTGTAGAGTTGCTGGGTTTTCTGTGGAAATGTGGTAATCGCTTCTTTTTTTTTTTTCCCCAAATAAATTTTTAATAACCTATTTCCCAAATTTTGGGTTTTTTCCCCTTCTTAGGCCTAAGTAAAACAGGTAGAGGCCCCACAGAATAGGTAAAAAGCAGGTACAATCAAACAGAGAAACGGTGCCACCACTGACCCAGACACCAGTTTTGCATCTGTTCTCATTTAGTGGGTTTACTTTTAGAAATGAATAAAAAAATTGCCAAAAAAATATTAAATTTTACTCAATTTTCTGATGAACTAAGACACTGCTGCATTCACCTCTCCTCAGCTGGAGTGGCAGAGGCTTGTCAGGCTCTGGAAAGTCACCTCTGACAGCGCGTAGAGGCCAAGGAACACATTTAACTTAATTTCAAAGCTACCCAGGAGCAAGAGCTCTGAATTCTTCTCTAGAGTTATGTTACCGTTCGTATTCTCCGGGAAGCAGCGGAAAGGCGAGAAGAGCAACGGAAAAAAAAACAGGGGAGTAGATAAAAGTTGCAGTGGGCAAAGCTGAAAACTATAAAAACCAAACCAGCAGAGAGTACGTAAGTAAAAGGTAAAATACAAGTAAAATACAATACTCTGAAATGAATATGACTCCTATCGATACCCGGCTACCATTCTGCTGAAGGAAACAGGCTTTTAGCTCTGCTGCAAAGGGCAGAGTGCATCTCTGTAACACATCTCGCCATCTGGTTCACTTTGCCAGCAAGTCTGTAAAGTAAGAGCTTTACACAAGTGTAAATTCCATTTTCAAGGGAATTAGGGACTAAAGTGCTCGTTTCTGTTGCAGCTCTGTGGACCGCTCAGGTTGGCATCGCCGGTGCCAGCAAGAGGGGTCAGTCTTCATAAAAACCCAAACACACCAGGACACAGGACTTATGCTGTGTCTTGTATTTACGGTACCTTGATTTGCTGTATCTGTAAAAATACGTAGGAAAGGTAGTCCATGCCTCCAACTTGCTTAACGCTCTGATGATTACCACCTCACTTGCCCGTGCTGTAACACCCCGGTTACTGGTGTAGATGGGCTGCTGCCTAGCCCGTCTTTCTGAGCTTTACTTACTTTATTTGGGGTTTTTTTCTGCTGCATTTTGTTTAGCTTTGTGAGGTTGCACGGTTGTCACCCTAAAAAAAAAATCACAGCATCTACAGAGAAGGATTAAAATACCCGAGTAACTAACCCTGGGAGGAAGAAACCCTCACCTTCACCGTCATACTCCTGAGGGCGAAGAGCTCCCCTCAATGGAGCGACACATGCCAGAGAAAAGGGCAGATAACAGGATGCTGGCTTACAGCTATTATAATTGCATTATTAATAAGAACGTGGAATAAGTAGATAATTTGCATAAGTGTAAATAAACTTTAAATGACACTGAATTAACTGATTGTGGCATTTCAGTCAGGTGATTAAAACATTGGATTAACAATACATTCCAACTCTCGGATAGAAGGGTGTGCTCTTGTGTTTTCCACGACTAAACTGTACGTATAACACTTATGTGATGCTTTTGGAAGGATCTCACTGAACGCGAGAAAATCAGAAATACCTCAGGTCCCTTTGAACGCGTCTCAGTGACTTTCCGCAATCTCTCGTCCCAACACCCCGCTGCGCGTTTCCCTTCAGCATCCACGCCAGCAACACGCTGCAGAACCCTCCCCAAGCCCCAGACTCAGCACGGCAGTATTTCATATTCTTCTCAAAGTCAATATTGTTTTTACTTTTAAGACCCTCTGCAGGCCGGGAACCCCAGAGCTATCTGTTTCATTAGGCAAGGTCTGCCAGGGGACTCGGGGCTCGTTAGTGTAACGACGAAGCAGCTGCCCTGGGACAGGCGGTAGCTTTGGACACCCAGCCAGGTTAGGAAAATGCACTTCAGGATCTTCTGAAAAGGGCTTTCATATAACACGCGTAATTTGTGAACTATAGAGGGAAAACTTCAGCTATGCCGGAGACGGGGAGGCAGGATTTATAGTGCCATCTCCTTTTTGAGGAGCTCCGACAGGCAGGAGCGTCACCAAACCCCCACCACTGAACCAGGGACGGTGTCCCCGAGAGCTGCTCTTCCCTGCGGTGGCAGCGGGGGACCCAGCTTTGTCCCTGGCTCCTCTCATTTCTCCTGAGCCTCAGAGCCTCATCCTCGGGCTGGAGCATCGCCACTGGGGAGGCAGGGAGATGTCACCCCAAGAGCCCCCGGGACCGCGGGAGGCAGCAGCGGGTCCTCAGGACACTATCCCCCGCCAACAAGGCACCCTGCCTGCGTGATGGGGACACGAGGATGGGCAGTGACAGGGGTGGGAAATCCGTTCCCAGAGAACCTCCCGTCTCTCCCGGTGACTGGTGAGACACCAAAAGTGAATGAATCACCATCTCAGGTGGCTCTTGCACCCGAACCGTCTGCGGGACAAGGCAGAGCTGGAAACCAGGACTCTGCCCTCGCAGAGCGAGGCTCCCGGGGGGGCACGGGGTGACACATCCCGTGGCAGCAGCTCAATTACTGCCTCCCCGAACCGGAGATTTCTCCCCAAGTGCAACCTACATCCTAGAAATGTTCTTGCCGAAGTCAAACTGCAAAGATTCTTTTCCAAAAGACCTCACGGAAAGATTCACGTTCTTTTCACTTCGCACAGCCCGTCCCCACACGGATAACTCATGAATATGGGCTGCAGCAACAATTCCTCACGCTAACAACGCCAGACAGCTACCCATCGCGCACACCAGGCAGGAAGATTTCTCTACATACTCCAAAATTTTCCCAGCTTGGCCACGTGCTGCAGAGCATTAGGAAAAGAGATGCCATTTATCTGATCTCTGAAGATCTTTTTTTGCTGCTTTATGAGAAGTGAGAGGAACTAGCGCCAGGTGCTTTTAAAGAAGTTTCCTTGCTCACATCTGTAACTTGTCGCTAAACGATATGACCAACCGCAGCAGAGAAAATCCCTTAACAAGCAGTCCCTGTGGCAGATGAGCTAATTGGTAAGTAGTGGCCAGAATGCTAAAGGTCTTCAAGCAGAATCACAGAATGCTATGGGGTTGGAAGGGACCTCTGGAGATCATCCAGTCCAACCCCCTGTCAAAGCAGGTCCACCCAGAGCAGGTTGCACAGGAACGTGTCCAGGTGGGGTTTGAATGTCTCCAGAGAAGGAGACTCCAACACCTCCCTGGGCAGCCTCTGCCAGGGCTCTGCCACCCTCACAGGAAAGAAGTTCCTCCTCATGTTTAGGTGCAACTTCTTATATTCAAGTTTGTGCCCATTTCCTCTTGTCCTGTCCCTGGGCACCACTGAAAAAAGACTGGCCCCATCCTCCTGACATCCACCCTTTAAGTATTTATAGGCGTTGATCAGATCCCCCTCAGTCTTCTCTTCTCCAGACTAAAAAGACCCAAGTCCCTCAGCCTTTCCTCATAAGAGAGATGCTCCAGGACCCTCATCATCTTTGTAGCCCTCTGCTGTACCCTCTCCAGCAGTTCCCTGTCCTTCTTGAAATGGGGAGCCCAAAACTGGACACAGTGCTCCAGAAGGGGCCTCACCAGGGCAGAGCAGAGGGGCAGGATGACCTCCCTCCACCTGCTGGCCACACTCTTCCTGATGCACCCCAGGATGCCATTGGCCACCTTGGCCACAAGGGCACATTGTTGGCTCATGGTCATCCTATTGTCCACCAGGACTCCTAGGTCTTTCTCCTCAGAGCTGCTCTCCAGCAGGTCAGCCCCAACCTGTCCTGGTGCAGGGGGTTATTTCTCCCCAGGTGCAGCACCCTAGCACGGAGCGGTCCTTGGTAGCAATGACAGAGAAGTACCTAAATACTTTTCAAACTCGTATTAATAGCGAAAAAGCTTACGAGGTAAAAATATTCTGACCTCACTTTCTGCTATTTCCCTTCAGCAAGTTCATTTGTAAAAGCCACCTGAAAAATGGAGCTGGATGTAATTAGTGAGCACTATTTATCACCACACAGTGACTAAAAGCAGCGCACAAGGACTCACTGATCCAAGCACTGTAACTCCGACAAGGAGGAGAGCTGTGAGCAAAACCCGCGTTTTGAGTATGGCTATTAATTTAACTGATTGGATTATTACATTACGGATTATCTACGCTTTACGATTATCTTCCTTTGTGAACAAAACCGTTTGGTCACTAAAAACCTTCGCTGTGGGCAAAGTGCAGCCGTGCGGTGGGTGAGGAGCCCCAAGGGCCAAATACGTGCCAAGAACAGCCGCACCAACACCTTCCCAATGCTGGTGGGACCACAGGCAGTGAGGCTCAGCTTACCCCAAATGGCCTACGTGTCAGGAAAAATGGAATAAACCATAGTAGTGTTATGGTTACACTCGCCAGCACGTCCAGAAAAGGCTCTGTGAGCTTTCAAGTAGGTCTGCAAATGTCACCAGGCAACGTAATCCCGGTATAAACACTAAGGACATGGAAGCCCTCCATCACTGGCCAAAAATCACAGAAAGAGACTTGATCCATGATGCTGACAAGTCTCCTCAAGAAGTAAAGCGTTGATCTATACATCTTAGAAGATGCTCTTCATGAGAATGATAATCACCGTCCGTGGCTCACGACATTCAGCACTTCCCATCAGCTCCCAGGCCAACCGCACGTCTTACTGCGACTGTTGGCAGCCTGATTTACACCGGGAAAACCTCCCTCTGGAACCGCTTACAGATTGTTAAGATACCAACCATTAAAGCATATTTTGTTGGCATTTATTCAGTGGTAAAAATAGGGGGAAAGAGAGGTGGAAAAGTAACAGAAATATTTCCTTTTTCTCCAACTTGACATAACCGAGTCGTGGTGACCAAAAGCTGTTCAGCAGGTTTTGAGACAAAGATGAACAAAGCAGTTCAAGTGATGAACAACAACAAAAAAAAAGATTAAAAAAAGATACATAAAAACATTAAAAAAAAAAACATTAAAAAAGATGAACAGTGACATTTCATATGCCACAGAAAGGATGGTATCATAGCCTCCGATATTTACATATTTACCTCTGCTTTAACACATCCTACTGTTAAACTAAAATTAAAAACCTTGAAGAAACCCCTTTAGTCAGAAGTTAGTGTACTGCAAGCAAAGTTGTCTCAGTATCTGCACAAATTAACAATTTGACCCAACAGCTTTAACTCTGACAAAATCTCTATTGATGCACCTCATGCCGTACAAGGCAATTTAAGTAGGGAAATCACTTTTGGTCATTAGGCATTATCAGACTCACAAAAAAAAGTGGGCTCTTTTGGCCAATTTAGCCTTCGTTAAGTGATTACCAGGCGATATGAGCATCTGTGACTCATTGATCAGTTGCTGATAGTCGGATTGGGTGGAGGGTGAACCCAGTATATTTTTATATATATTTTTTTTAATATATATTATATATATATATATATATATATATATATATATATATAAGTCCATCCCAGCCCTTCCCCAATGTGGGCCAGTCCCTCTCCCAGGAATCCAGAGCCCCAGGAGCAGCAGGGCTGGGTCCTGGTGCCAAATTGGGGATGGAGCCAGCCAGGGATGGCCACGAGCCCAGAGACGACAGGACTCTGCCCAGAGGAGAGCCAGGATTTAGGATTCTGAACATCAATATGCATTTGCATTTTGCATTCTGCTGGGAAAAACACAGAAACAAATAGAGCAGCATTCCGGGTCTGAACCAGCCTAAGCTCAATGAACTGAGAATCTGGATCCCCGCTGGGCAGTTCAGGTTGGTTCCCCAATTACTGATGTGGGCTGAAGAAAATTTGTGAGTCTATTTAATGACCTGGGGCACAACTTTCATTATCATATTACGCCTTATGCATTAGAAAATCTGTTTCCCAAAGAAGGGCTGGAATAAGGAAAAAAAAAGTGAAATAAGAATAAATTTTGGCACTGATATAAGGTATATAATAAAGGGATTTATAAATGTTAATAAAGGATTTTCCCATTAAAAATTCAATCATGATGTAGTTACTCCAGCACCGATATGGCAGGTATTTGTCCATGAAGAGAGCTCAAAGATTGATTTATCTACACATTTCTTTGCTATTTAAGGCTCTTCACGAAGAGCTGGAGCTTATTCCAGCATAATAGTGCAACACCTACAGATACCCACTCCTTTTTTTCCCCCCCCAAACACATTCAGTTCCATAGGAAAATACTTCCCTTTCCACATCTCCAAAACTAGAGGAGTTTGTGCACTGAAGGGGCGGAGGTGATGACTTCAGCCACAACGGGCCTGGAAACAGAAGATTTGGGCCCCAGAGGAGAGAGATCCGTGATGTTTGACCCGGATACAGGAAAATAAAACGATGATAATGATGAACACATAGGATGATAATGATGATAATGGCGTTTACCATGAACCTAGATCCTTACATACTCAATAGTGATAGTAAAAGATATTAACCACTTCAGGGAACTCTATCTTAGCCACATTCCCTTGCATTACAAGCCAGAATGCCAAAAACATATATCCCTCAAAATTTAAAACATTTCTTAAGTATCTTGTGTATATCATATGTGGCATATACACAATCCCTGACGGTGTGAACCAGAGGCTTTAGTAACACCGTAACTTGGGATTCACAGACAGTCTGGTGGTTTTCTCTTGCTAATTTAAGCCTTTACACTTCACCACATCCACATGCTGTACTGTAGATCTCCTCACATCGGTATCTACGCTCATTCCTGTGCTAGAACACCACAAATTATGTCCAACTACACCTAACAATGACTTAACAGGGATGAATAAAATGTTAGTTTCTGAGAAAGACAGATTATATTAAATATTTCCCATTAACACAATACTTGGAAAATGTGGTGTGTTCTTGCAGGAGGCCAAACCAGGCTCATCCACTTTGAGACAACCATAAAAAGACTTAACGCTGCAGGTATTTATACTCAGTCTTTGCTTCAGGAATCTGGAGAGTCTCATTCAGGTAAATGGGACTTTATTGTTTAAAGTGAAAATGCTTTTTATAAGCTTGCAGAGTGTCCCGGTTTGAAGTAAAACCGAACCAATTTTCTGTTCTGTAACTTTACATCCTAGCTCGGCCTCCTCTAACTCTCTGACATTAACAGCATATTGTGGAGAAAACGGCTCATTCTCAGAATGATGAGCCCAATGTCTGTGCTCCATGCCAAGGAACGATATGCAGGGAGGCCCTTGCTTATCCTTACTGCTGTAACAACCAAGGGCAGCCAATTTCGTTATTTGCCCCCTTAGAGGGTCGGAAACAGAAAAAACGTAGAGGGGTCACATCGGTGGGGAGGAGCGGACAGGAGAGGTGACCCAAACCTGACCAACTGGGGTATTCCATCCCATCTGCCCCATGCTCAGTATAAAGGCTGAGGGATCAAAGGGTCAGCCCCTTCCTGCGATGGCCGATGTCCAGAGAGGACTCTGTCTGTTCATCTGCCTTTGATCCCGATCCGTGTGTTCCTGACTCCAGAGCTGTAATCCAGTTCCCATTCGTCACTGAGTCCAGTCTGGGACTTCCCCAGTGCCTGCCGGTGACGTGACTGTCATCCTGGGAGCTTGATACGGTTTTGTATATATTGTATCTATTTCATTATTTTCTTCTTTATTTTTATTTTAATATTAATTTTTTATTAAAGTAGTTTAGTTCATTCTAAACTTCTGAATCTCCTTATCTCTTTCTCCTCCTCTCTCCTCTTTTGGGGGGGGAAGGGGGGGGAAGGGCCATCTGCCAGTCCGGTTTTGATAAATTCAGCCAGAACCACGACACAAAGTCAGCGCTAAGACAAAGGGAACAGGCAAAAGCAAACTTCCAGTGTTAAGCTTTCAGAGATGTCCTTAAAATATTCTTACGGGGGTTACCTGCAGAATTGCATAGCCCACCGCTCAGGCGAGCGGCTGGAGAACGGGGTGGTAGCACTCGGGTCAGATACTGATTGAACATCAGGAGAAATCAGTTCTGGGAAGCTCCCTGGCAGCGTCTATAGGAGAACGGGCGATGTAAAAGCTGCAGCGTACGCACGGTGCCAGGGACTGTCAGCGCTACTCCGAACTCGCCGAGATCCAGTGTAATTTCTAATACATGAGGAGAGGGCCCCTGAGGAGCCGAGAGCGAGTTCTACCGAGTTCCTGCTACGCAGGACGTTACGCTAAGGCAGAAATCTGAAGAGACACAAAAGCCACAAGATAAAACCCAGAAGGGAGAAAGGGGGAGAAAACGGTTAAAGCTGTTGCTGATGGGAGTCTCCCATCTTTGCATTTTCTTTGTCTAAATCCTTTTAAACAGTACACAGGTAATTTGGTTACCTAATGCCCCTCACGGCAAGAGATTACCCGATGCTTTAGGAATATCCTGTCCGCATGAGAATCACTAATACCAGTGGTGGGACCGGGGGAAACACGGGTCTGCAGCACAGACCAGACCTTCCATTAAACAGGTGATAGAACCAATAGAGCTCTCTTCAATCAGAGCGTCAGGTCTAGCAGATGATGCCACGGAAGTAAAATAAATGCTAATATGAAGTAATCTGACTTTAAGGAGGCGAGCGGGATGAATTCAGGTCAGCGGTCCGTAATCCGAAGTGATACAGGTCCAAGGCATTCAGCAACTCATACTTGCAGAAAACCACAGAAGTTTCAAAAGATTCAAAATGCTGTATTTTTAATCTCTCAGCCTACAAAGCCCTGAAGTGACCCATAGAAAATAATTCATGATTCTTTCATTAAAACAGTATAATACTTTCCTTACACTTTGAAAAAAAATTTTGAAAAAAACAGAAAAAATAATGCAGAGAAATTCAGTGCTTGCTGGAACTCTCATCTGGTCTGGTGGGAGGTGTCTCTGCCCAGGGCAGGGGGTTGGAATGAGGTGAGCTTTAAGGTCCCTTCCGACCCAAAGCATTCTGTGATTCTATGATTTATAGATGTGAAAGACACTATGAACACTGCTGCAAAATAATTTAAACAGCACAGAAAAAATTCAAGGAGTGAATATAGACCTATTAGATCAAAAGACCTTCTGCTACCAAGGTTAGCAATGAATATTCTGCCCTTGGGTAAGTTGAAATAAATAGAAACATAAATACGGAGTGAGAAGAAGAACAGTCTTTGAGCAGAGGGGCTGGTGACGCAGGGCTATGAACAGTACCCTGCTGTAGATACTGGGGTAGTATTATTTTACAGACAAAATAAATACACTGCAAATTTATTTCCAGGAGGGCCAAGGAATTTTTTAGCCATTTAAAGATTTCATAGAATCATAGAATTATTTTGGTTGGAAGGGACCTTTCTGATCATCGAGTCCAACCATCAACCCAACACTGCCAAATATCACTAAGCAATTTCTATCAGTTTGAGCAGCGTTTTTCCCGTATTATTTGTGTCAGCATCCTTTGATAAAGGAAGAGATAGATGAAATGACGGCCTGGCATATTCCTTACTCCACAAACCGTGTCTGATGCTAACCTCTACACGCTTGTTATAAGCTACTGAATTCACTACTTAAATCCAGTCCTCACAGTGTATTTCAAAGTAACAAGACAAAATAGTAGGAAATAGCATAATTATTAAAAAAACAGAGAGACAAGTTTGCCTCAAAGCTTATAGTAATTGGATCTTATCGGATGTACTTAAAATGCAAATACATTTGAAAAACCAAATAAGAAGGTGGCTTTGGGGATTCACTTTGAATGCTTAAAATTTACCTGTGTGTGAAAGTGTGAGTTTTAATCCTCCAGAAATGGACCTCTCAATGAAAACACGAAATTTCAACAATTTAGTCCAAGGACCATAAGGTTTTACAATTAACAATTTTTCTATAAAACTGCTATATCATGAAAATTTGATCACAAGTGAATTCTTGGGAAGGCAGGAAGCCCCAGAGTAACGCTGATAATCCCTTTTCTACAAAAATACATGTTTTTCCTTTGCTTCAGTAGCAATAGCTTCTCTATAATAATTATTTCGACTGACCTTTAGCAAAGAGGAAACATTTCAGATCCTTTTCTCCAGGCACTAACAATCTGGGTCCCCCAGAAATGCTGAAGGAACTCAGCGCCTTTGAAATGTTTTACCTTTTACTGGAAGACAGTTAAAATTCAAGATCAATACTACCGAAACTTCGCTGTCGTAATTAGTGCAAGATGTCTTGGAAGACAACAATCTAAAGTTCGTTTGGTTTCCTATTGAATTTTTGTACTATGAATAATTACTTGACGATTTTTAGAAATAAATTTATTTATTTAGAATAAATAATAGTGTTTAAAATAATATCACAATTACAATTCAAAAGTGAATTGTTTAAAAGAATCCCAAACTTACATCCAGATTTTTAGTGTACTTCAACACAAGCTTTGTTAGTCAACAGCACTCAGAAAAAGTGAATGCTCCTCTCAAAATACTGACTTTGTGTTATGAAGTGTGTATTATTAGAATACTTGGGGGTTAGACCATCATGTTTTCTGATGGTCATAAGTCTGCTGTTGAGAGCAGTAATTCCACTCTTTGCCAGCCACACTAATATGTGGACTAAGCTGTTATTACTGAGAGTGAAACAACTTGAAAATGTCTTACACTAAGCTATGTTGGGATGAGTAACGAGCAAAAAACAAAGCAGAAGAACTTCAAATCCTGAAATTACCCCCAGGCTGGTCATTTAAAACAGAAAAACTCCCAAATACCACTTTTTTAGTGGTATTTCAAGTAAAACATTAATCCAACGTGTTTTTTAGACACAATTCATAGCAGCCACTACAAGCCTTTCACAACGAGATTTAAGTGTGGGAAAATTGTCCAAAACTCTCAAATCTCAGGTGAGGTCACCTCACCCAAGTCAACAGCAAACCTCCTGCACGTGAAGAGAAGGGTTTCTGTCTCCACGGTCATACTCAGAGATTGACTTCGGCTCTTCAGGCCAAGGCTGTAGATAAATACACACATCAGCCCACACGCAAACCGGGACAGGAGGACGACAAAAAAGATTATGCTCATGATGTGTGCAATTGCTTTTATTCAACACACTCTGAGCTTCCCACGGGTCATCAAACCTGTCCCCTCGCGCACACGAAGCAGCAGCAGAAGCCCTTGACCCAAAGCTACAGACTGACGTGCCCACTCTGCCCTCAGCAGGAGGGACAACCCAAGACTGTCCCTCCCCAGGAGGTGTCCCATGGTCGCAAAGCCAAGCACCCGCACACGCTCTGCACCCTCTCCTGCCAGCGCCCGCGCCACTTAGACTCTCGCCCAGCATAACAAAATACCAGCCAAAGTCTTTAAAAACATACTTGTGGTTCTATACAGGGAAGAAAAAAAAAAAATCATGCTATATATCTATGTAAAATTTAAAACCATTTTGCCCTCAATCAAATTAATCCTTGCCACTCACTCTGGGATCCTAAGGAATGAATACATAAATACCATTTCAAGCCAAGTGGCTTTTCCATCTGCTGATTTACTGCAGATTCAGAACCTACACACGGTGTCTTGTCAAAATTGAGCAGTGACATTAATCATGGTCTATAAATACGCAGAATATGAATACCTGACTAAAAATTACTTTTTTTTTTTTTTTAACACAACCTACTTGCAATATTTTTGTTACTAAGCAACAAAATGAACAAAATTCTTCTGTTATCCAAAAGACTTGCATTATTGCCAGGGTCGCCTTAATACAACTTTATTATCTCAATTGCTTCACTCGCGGAGCATGTGGAGCAGCAGATTAGGGATAATTAGACAGGGAATGAATGAAACTCCAGCGCAGTCACACCCTGAGAGAAAAATGAAGTATTGATTTGGATGATTCTGCTAACAGCCCTTTAATATGCACAGCCACTAAACATCTGCACCGATATGACTTCACTCTCAATGTGTTGGTAAATGAATTCTGGGTTCTGGCTGAGCCGACAGCGCTCAGCCTTTATGGCACTGCAAACCACAGAATCACAGAATCACATGGGGTTGGAAGGGACCTCTGGAGATCATCCAGTCCAACCCCCTGCCACAGCAGGTCCACCCAGAGCAGGTTGCACAGGAACGTGTCCAGGTGGGATTTGAATGTCTCCAGAGAAGGAGACTCCACCACCTCCCTGGGCAGCCTCTGCCAGGGCTCTGCCACCCTCACAGGAAAGAAGTTCCTCCTCACGTTTAGGTGCAACTTCTGTTATTCAAGTTTGTGCCCATTTCCTCTTGCCCTGTCCCTGGGCACCACTGAAAAAAGACCGGCCCCATCCTCCTGACACCCACCCTTTAAGTATTTATAGGTGTTGATCAGATCCCCCTCAGCCTTCTCTTCTCCAGACTAAAAAGACCCAAGTCCCTCAGCCTTTCCTCATAAGAGAGATGCTCCAGGACCCTCATCATCTTTGTAGCCCTCTGCTGTACCCTCTCCAGCAGTTCCCTGTCCTTCTTGAAATGGGGAGCCCAAAACTGGACACAGTGCTCCAGGTGTGGCCTCACCAGGGCAGAGCAGAGGGGCAGGATGACCTCCCTCCACCTGCTGGTCACACTCTTCCTGATGCACCCCAGGATGCCATTGGCCACCTTGGCCACAAGGGCACATTGTTGGCTCATGGTCATCCTATTGTCCACCAGGACTCCTAGGTCTTTCTCCTCAGAGGTGCTCTCCAGCAGGTCAGCCCCAACCTGTCTTGGTGCAGGGGGTTATTTCTCTCCAGGTGCAGCACCCTACACTTGCCTGTATTGAAGTACATCAGGTTCCTCTCTGCCCATCTCTCCAGCCTGTCCAGGTCTCGCTGGTTACCATCTGTGGTTATTAAACACAATTAAGCAGAGTGAGAAAAGTGTGAAGGTTGAAGGTTGCTCACCAGAGGAGCAAGAAATTTGTCCTGGTTCCTGAGGTGGGATGGAAGGAGAAGATGAGGTAAGGTGTCTTTCCAACAGGTACACCTGTCTGCGGGATGCAGCATTCCTCGGGATGGTCTGCACCATAAATCCCATAAATGTTACGATATCGGGGAACAAAACAGGGAAAAGCAGAGACGTCCCTATCCGAGCTCTGTGTAACACGATAAATGATTTATGCACCGGCAACTGTATACAAAACTGTGTTTTGAGAAGGGTTAAAGTTGACTTTCAAAGATGTTTTTCTATAAGGAGAATTTTGCCTTCGGTGATATCATTGCAAACACAGGCAACAGAAACTGGAGGAGCTGACCTGGATTTATGCTCGGGTAACTCGATGTTGTGTTTTGCAGAGGAATTGCTTCTCAGGATTAAAAACGGCCGCTCTCGAGCAGCTTAAGAAATGTTTCACAGCACATTACTCAATGGAGAGGAGAGAGGGAAGACTACCGTGCATAACTGAGAGTACAAACACTATTTTTATCAAAAAATCGCATAAACTGAAATATCCCCAAGATATTAAGGCTAATGCCCATAATTTCATGACTCTTAAGTAAAAAGATCAGATTTTCACTCACTGTACTCTAACATAAATCTACATCAACCACCCTGCCCGCAAGTCCTGCGGTCAAATATCTTCTCTGGACTGAAGCCAGAAGACACAGCAGTGCAAATGAGATCATACCCCGTTCTCCCGGGCGGTCAAGACCTCATTGCTCATCCGAAAGACTCAAGGGCAAAGACAAGAAAAATAACACTCTGAGAATCAATAGCAGCGCGCCTGCTGCATCCTCACTCCGGCCAACACACTTCAAGACCTGCTGCTGGAAGTTAACCCGAAAGCCTAAAAATGCAATGGCTTTTTGAGCTGAGGGTCAATCCTAAGGTTTATGTGTCCCCATGGCAGATTCTGGCTTTGCTCGGGCCACTCCGTGAACAGACCTGGCACCATCTGGCTCCAAAACAGGCATGATTTCTGCACAACCAGTTTGACACTGAAAGAGGGGAGACTGAGATGAGATCTGGGGAAGAAATGCTTTGCTGTGAGGGTGGTGAGACCCTGGCCCAGGTTGCCCAGAGAAGCTGTGGCTGCCCCATCCCTGGAGGGGTTCAAGGCCAGGTTGGAGGGGGCTTGGAGCAACCTGGTCTGGTGGGAGGTGTCCCTGCCCAGGGCAGGGGGTGGAATGGGATGGGCTTTAAGGTCCCCTCCAACCGAAACCATTCCATGATTCTATGACATCAGAAGTACTCAGTACTTTAAATATTTTAACAAGCTTATGCAATTCTCTATGAGGATGTGCCTCAACTGCCAAAAGAGGTGAGGTCCCCACATGGCATCATGGCACGCTGTGGTCTCTCATCAGGCGCTAGACCTTCCGACACCAGGAGCTGCTCAGTTTGTGTCATGAGTGGGATTCTGGCCCCTGGCGGAGCAGCAAACTCCAGGCAGCAGAGGCCCTGGGAAACATTCTGATACCCCATCACTACGGAGATACTTCGGATGTGCTGTATCATAGACAGGGACCTTCTAAACTTCCCTGTGTTGACAGAGCAAAAATATCAGCCAGAGACTTAACATAATTGTTAATTACATTTGGGAAACAACAGTTATGTTGCTGGGAAGACAGGAAACACCAAACCCTCCCTGTGACGTGATGGTTCCCATGGGAGATGCCCAACAGAGCGGCACAGGTAAGGCTGCTGCTCCCAAACAAGGGGACCTCCACGATGACCACAAACACAGACCCATCAACGATTTGGCTGCTGATGCAGCTCATGCTTGAGCTGGGAACCTGGGAGCCAAGAGCGGGGTTTTGAAAAGGAAAGAAAACTTCAAAAAGTTCAGCTGCCCTCGGTAGTGGAAGTGAGCTGGGGCCCAGGGCTCCCGACTTCATGGCCAGCAGCGAGATGATCTTCATCAGCACTAATGATGAGCTCCAGACTAACACCTCACTCAGCATGAACCCTCCTTCCCATAAATAAAAATACAAATATAAACTGTTGGAAACCATAGACAACAACATTTTGGCTATAAACTAATACTGTATACACTTTAGTCCAATAAATCTAATTCCCTTAGCTTTCAGAGCTGCAAACCGTGCTTGGCTGTAAGTTATATTTATATAGTGTTCAAGAAATTCACCAGCCTCGTGCCAAGAGGCCTTTCAAAGGGAGAAATATTGGCTTATATCCATTTTGATGCAGTGAGCGTAGTGGCTTTGAAAAAAACTGCAAGCGTTTTAATGCACTGCTTTTATGATAGCAGTTTGAATTTTAGAATGATTTAACAGTGTAGAAATCATTCTTAAAAAGTACTTATTGAAGAAAAAAAAATATTCTGGTAGCATGGGCAAAAATATTGTTTGAAAATGACAGACTGGGTGGTCGGATTAGTTATATCCATTGCTGTCAGAATAAAGAATACTGAATATAAGGATGCTTCTGAAATATTTCTGTGAACAACATACCCCCAGTTAATCGAACAAACTACTAGAACTTTTAGACAACTGACACAGAAAATCCTTGGTTTCGACCTATAACAATAAATATTAAGAAGAGACCCACAAAACCCCCTACGAATAGTACATACAGGTGTGTTAGAAATGTCTCGCTGCAGTAGCTGTGAGCGACACAGCTACTTTTAGTGACCTTTAGCACGAGTGACAGTAGACCATATTTTAATTAAATATGCCCTACATATAATTATTTGGATATGAATGTTTTTATAAACTTTGAAATGACATATCCTTTCGTATTTGCAGAGTGCATTTCTGGCAGACCTAATTACGACACAGATACACCCAGTGTGTAATAATACATGCATTTTTTACTTTGTTCTTCTTATGTCTGTGCAGGCTTCACTTTGGTTTTGTTCTCTTTTTAGTCCTTTAATTTGCATTTTGCCTTATATTTTTTTATTTCAGGTTTTTTTACTGTATACACTTCATCTACAGCAAAACCGATCCCGGGCTCCCCAAAATCGTTCTGGTGGCGAGTATGAAGGCATCTCATTTTCCTGCGCTAAGCAGTTTTGGCACTTTTTTGGCCATTTTTTGAGAAAACAGACAGCTTTCTGAGTGGACCGATTTTCAATCTCATTTCAAAAGATATACTCTTCATAAGCAAAAATCTGTTACTGAAGTCAAGAGTAAAACGAGCAGTATCACGGTAACTGAAGGCAGAAGGCACCAAGAAGCTCCCGGAGCCGTGCTCGGCTGGAGCCCATGGCCATGTCTATGTGAGGAACTCCTACAACACAACTGGACCAAGAAAACGGAGTTAGCTCTCAAATCAGTGGGTGGGAGTGGGGAAAAGATCGGCATGGCCATGGGACTCACAGTGAGAATTTGAGAATTTGGCTTTTTCAGAACTACTGAAAAACGTCAGAAGGAGTACCAGAGCACAGGGCCTCGAGCCAAGGAGCTTTCCTTCTGCTGCCACCTCTGTGTCCGTTTCTAGGGCTTGCTTCCAAGAACGTTCTGCTTTCCAAGCAGACTTTGTTTCAAACCATGGCACTGAAGTGGAAAGTGGGTGCTAAAGTTCAGTTCAAAATCACAGTTTTTCCCCCAAAATTATTCCCCCTGCCCCCCCCCCCAAAAAAAAAGCTTAAAAAATAATTTATATTAAGGTGAACCCTCAAACTGCTTCCACGACAGCCCTTGAAAGTGCCACAAGTACCTTTTCCCCCACCTACCACCATCTCTAGGTAGATTAACTGCAGCAAACATGGATCTGCAGAACTTTGAATTTTTTTCCTTTTGTTGGTATAAATTACAAATTTAACATGAATTTAATACATTTCCCTTTCCCCTAGTGTGTACTGCAGCACAAGCATCTCTCAAATCAAAGTGAAAATTTAGAGCAAAGGAGTCTGGTAAATTTTACTGTAGCCTGACCCAAAAAAAGCTGTAATATCTACAGCTGTTTTCATACTTTCTTGAGCTTTTAAAAACAATTCCTTGTTGCCTAAAGAGTAAAGACTTGTCACTGTTGTTGCAGTGAACTGAAAGTTTGTGCCTCTGTTTTTGCAACTGCAAAAACACGCAGAGGAAGCCTTAGGAGCAGCGCAGTATTAAGGGGGAACCATTTCTGTTTTCACTGAACATAAAAGAAAGGCTTATTTGTTCTGATTTGTGCCCGAATGAAACAAAGCGATTGCCATTACCCTTTCTGCAGCACACTTGCTTTCAGATCTTTCTGCTCATTTAGGTCTCCAGCGGAGGCTCAAACGCAGGCAGGGAATCTTCAGAGTAATTTAACACTGAAAGCCCTCCCGTTCTCCAGTAAGCTGGATTTATCCTTCAGAACTTCAACAGCGTTGGATGAAAATCAAGCGAGATCTTGCAAACCCTCATACATCAGAAGAGCTATGAGCTACACCTCTGGCCGGGAAGGGATTATAGAGAGGCAGGAAATTTTTCTTTGGCAATATTTTAAAATATTTTATCATCCTTAAAATTTAATGTTTCACACCCACATTTTCCCAGATGAATTCTTTCTGGAAAAGGGATGATAATTCCACAGATGCTAAAGCTGAAAATCATCTTCCCAACAGATATTGGCCTGGGATAGAAGAGTGCACTCGCACCTAGGAGACATGGAGATTCAGCATCTGATATGTGTGAGACCTTTCATAGTCCAATAGATCACAAAAGGAGCGACGCGAGGGCTATTGGATGGAAGGATTTATCACCCATGGGTACCTCCTGGCAGCGTGAGGGGAAAGCGAAGCCCTGGGAAGAGCCGACCCTGGTCACAAAGCCACCAACACTGTGTCTGCCCGTCACCGTACCGCCCATCAGCCTGGAGACAACACAGAAAGGATCAAAAAGCCCTGGAATAAGCTACGGTTTACGATTCTTTTAAATATTGCACTAAGCCTATTGCTCCTCTCTCCTAGTGCCCTACAGGCTGGGGAAAAACTCTCTCTCTTGAGTAACATCGTTTAGCTGGAAAAAAAAGGTCATTCCAAAGCAGAAGAGCATGTTCCAGAGACCTCCACGCTGGGCTCTTGTACTAACCAAACACTGCCCAAGCTTGCCCTCAGGCCAGCTGATGGTGGGTGACAACCGTGCTACCATCCTCTCTGAACCTCCAAAACAGCCGCACCAACCCCCAGACTCCATCACGGGAACGGTCCTCGTCCCTGCTGTCTCCCAGACCCTGCCTGGGGGCTGCTTCGTGTGGCTGATCGGCCCAGGCTAACCATGCACCAGGGACCTTCTATACATGTCAAACGTTCACCCACCCAGATCACCCGGTTTCAGTGCTCACACACGTGCCTGCTCCTGTTTAGCTACAGACCTCGCCACAAGTACTTCAGGTACCGCTTCCCAAGACAAATGAAGAGAGCCCCTTTACGCCAGCAGAACTTCTGCCATTCTTCCCAACGACGCTGGGGTTTCTGCCCCGCTTACCACAAAATGGTGCCAATTCCACAATTTGTAAGAGAAAAATCAATTTTCCCACATGCAATCAAGTTTAGATTACATGTAATCAAACTTAGAAACACTAAATGGAAAACCCTGTTAACTGTACATGATCCTGCAAAAATCTTGCCCCTTGGTCTTCTGAAGGTATCTACACATTAACAAAAATAAGAAGCACAATCCATTATATTTATCCCTTCTCTTTCAAAATTCTAATAGCTTAGGATGAAACTAGTTAAAGCTTCCTCAGCTATGACATATGGGTAAACAATTAGGTCTATTTTTTTCTATTAAGGGAGAGTGTAATTACTTTTCCAATAACTACCTACAAAAGTGGACACAATTTCCCCCTCCAAAGCCGTATGAAAAGCGAGACTAGTTTTCATCCTCCATAAAAAGACAATACTGCACATATTCTGTACGAAAGGGTACAGAAAAAGCAATGTATCTCAATATAGCCTGGAAGCAGAGCCAACAGCTGTTATGCATCTTTATAACTCCCATCCCAGCCCCCAGAAATACTGACTATTTAAGAGAGCTTTCGGAAGCGGTGCCAGTGAGTAAATCCCAGCGTGCTCAGAACCAGCGCCTGCTGGGACCCCATCCAGGTTCTCCGCAGGGGCACCCCCAGGAGCATCCCCAGCCTCCCCCGCAGCCCCCAGCGCTGGATCCCACCGCAGCGGGGCAGAGGCCTTACAGGACAGTTCTCAGGACACATGTGGAAAGAGATTCAGCTCCAGAAGGATTTCCCTCGGGATGTTTTAGAAGCGAGGACAGACCTCCATTCCATTCCCATTCAAGTGACAGAAAGAGAAGAACAGGCACGTTGACAGGAGCAATTCAATGTGCGAAATCCAATGAATAGATGAAGAAACACTAGTTAAATTAACTTCACATTCCCATCTAATTAAATGCATTTTGTACTGTTTGCGTCTTCTAAATCCTGCATGTTTTACTACAAGAAATTCACTGTAATGTTTAGGTGTTTTTTTAGTGAATGGGCCATTACTACACTGCTGCTTCTAAAGGTATTGCAGGCTCTCCACGAAGTGACACAGCTCCAGAATTAATTCCCTGAATCAGCCCTGCCTCTCCTGAACAGTAACTCCCGAGCGCTGCTGTCCCCCACGGGGGGCAGAGCCAGCAGCCCTGTGAAAAGTCCTATTTTCAAACTGGAAAAAAGTGTTATTTTCAAACAAGGATGAGGCACGAGAACAAGTCAGACTGTGCAAATGTTCTGAAGCACTTCTCTAAAATCACTGATACGATAAACCAGGAAAGCTTTATCCACTTATTTATCAAGATATGTAAATCTTACGCTTCGTTACTGGTGGTGTTTCTGTCAAAATAGTTCTCCATGGATCGAGCACGTGACCACACGGATTGTGGGATCTCCACACCAGAAATATTCAGAACTGAGCTGGACCAGGTCCTGAGCATCCTGCTCTACCCCTGAAGTCAGCCTCTTCCCTTCCAACCTCAATTACCTTTTGATTCTTAAAAAAACAAGCAAACGAAAAAGCCTCTAAATCTGGAAGATGATTAGTACTTGTGCAGAGTTTGTGTATTATCAAGCATTTTCAAGCCTGAGTGACATAGCTGTCACGGGGAACAGCCTAGGGAATTCTCTTCTTTCAGGTGAGTTAAAACCTCGCATGGTTTTTTAGACTGGACATTAGGAAGAAATTCTTCACAGAAAGAGTGATCAGACACTGGAAGAGGCTGCCCAAGGAAGGTGGGTGAGTCACCATCCTGAGTTTAAGAGTCACTTAGATGTGGTGTTGGGGGATACGGTGTAGGGGAGAACTTTGTAGAGTAGGGTAGATGGTTGGACTCGATGATCCCGAGGGTCTTTTCCAACCTAGATGATTCTATGAGTCTATGGTTTGGAGCTTTCCTTTGAATTTCAGCGAGAAGTGGCCAGGTGCGACTCCCCTCCGTGTTCTCAGGGCCCCGAGACCCATTCGAGGTGTTTCTTCATGAACATTTTCAGCTGGTGGTTCCAAAAAAGGTAATTTTCCCAGGCTTTCACCTGCCGCTGGATCCTGTGCCCTCTGTGCTGGCTCCAGCCTTTACGCAGCTGAGATGGAAATGGTTTAGGGAAATCCAGGTCAAAAGAGTTTTGTTTATATATTTATTTTTCGGTCACTTGACTCTTAGAGGCGTTAGTGAATTACTCCTGGCAGCGCGGCTGGAGATTAGGGAAGCTGATGATTTTTAGATGAGGAAAGGGAATGATGAACAGACAACGAGCACAGTGCCAAACTCGGGCATGAAAGCTGTTGGAGTCAAGAATAAAACCAAGACACCCAAACTTCCTTTCTTTTTCACAGGAAAGTGGAATTAATTCAGTTACCCATTAATGCACTTATTTTATTTATGGAACTTAAAAGGTTTTCTGCTTAAGAATTACTATCTTTTATTAATTGAATTGTACTAAGCAATTTCCAGAAGGACGTATCAATATTAATACTTGCAAACAAACAAAAATGCTTTACTCTTAGTGATTAAAGATGAATGGCAATTTTTGTTCTGTGCACAGGTCAGCTTTTCTCTTTACAAATATTTAGTTAAGCCGGAGGGATAACGCGTAATTAGATACATCTGGGCTGATATTCTGAACACAAAGCAATAAGCCCACCTGACAGTGGTAAGAAATTGGCAACATACAGCAAGCAGATGCCTGATATGTACTGTTATATCTATATACTAACTGTGTATATATACTGTTAGTATGTATTGTACATATATACATACATATACACATACTAACAGTATATATACTGTTACCAGTATATATACTGTTAGTATACTATATATACACACACTATATATACTATAAAATAAATACTATATTATGTTCTATATATATAGTATATATATACTGTTAGTAGATCAGAAAATACCTGCCTTCATTCTGTTTCAGAAAAAGAATTTTCTGACAGTTCTAAAGCTTTTGAAGAACCTTTGTCAAAGTTCAACTATTTTTTTTGCCTTCCACACAAAACCCATTCATTTCTTTGCAATCTACAATTAAAAGTGTCCCAAGAAAAATGAGCAAACAACCTGTAACCTGACATTGGAACCTGGTATTTAATGGCCAGGATTGCGTTATCTTTGAATTTTCCCTCGGATTAGTGCCTCCAGGGTATCTCGTCCGTACCCAGTGATTTACACGTGTGACTCTCTGTGCGCAGAAAGAAGTGTCTTTTCATGGAGAGTAGGAGTGACAGATCTTTGCACCATCCGTTGGAATCTTGAAAGCTCACTGGTGATGCCCTCCACAGACCCACCAAAGCCCAGTTTATTTAGTGGATTCCCTCCAGCTGGGCACCACCTCAAAGTAAACGCTTCCCCGAGTAATCTCCAAGTTTACTTTGAGTTAATGGCAAGCTCACGGAACATCACTTGGAGTGCCGATTCCAGACTTGGCTCTGGCATCTGCCGCTGCTCTCTGTGCACCTATCTCGCTAATAAACCTCCCCGAGAGTCTTCAATTAATTATTTCATTATAAAGTCATTTTTACGCGCTCACTTCGTTTAATTTAAGTGCATTGGATCATGCCATAATTTCAGTTTCGAATGAACCTGCTGGCTAAGGCTAATTAAACTAACTTCTGGGTCACAACATGCCGGTTGCCGCTAAAACCGCTATTTAAAATGGCAAAGAGTCTAACGTGCTCTTACAGGCTGCAGAAGAGATTACGTGCACGCTCCTACTGTCCATCAGCAGAGAGCCAGAGCCCGGCGTGCTCTGCTGGCCCGAAGGACAACCCTTCATTGGAATGCGCTCTGAAAGCTGCGTGAAAAGCTGGCATGCTCCAAAAATCAGGGTGCTTCTGCAAAGGTGGAAAGGATTAAACATGGCCCAGGAACACAGGGACCTGAGCCTGCTGTGCCCACTTTTGCTGTTCTTCCATTGGGTTCAAGAGGTCCACATCAGAACGAAGAGCAACCATCCCCTTGCATCTCCTCCTCATCATTTCCAAGCCCCAGCCGAGGGGAACACATGGGACACGGCAGATTAACAGTATCCCTCTGCTCTGAGGCAAGAGAAGCCATTAACTACATTTTTACAGCAGATACTTCTCTCGTGCACGCTTACAAGTACTCGGTGGTGGAAATGTCACCAGTGACAGAACGTGTCCTGGTTGATGTCGGTAGATGGAACAATCACCTCGCTTTTCAGGAGAAAAGCACAGTGTCGTTACGTACCCATTGTACAGATGAACATGAGGAGTCAGAGGTCACCTGCCCACGCCACCGGGCTGGAAGACACAGCTCATCTAGGGTATATCTGGGGACTAGTTCAAGGTTCACTGGAAGTACTACAATTTTGGGTCTAAGGAAAACAAGTGGCCATGGGGCTTTCAGAGTGGCGTGGATCGTGTTTGTATTGATAGAAGCCACACCGAGTCCAACAAGGGGCCGTCTCGCTCAATCCCCCACTGCTGTCAGACAGACACTGACTTCTAAAATACCACAAAAACTACACTCCCTTTAACGATTTTCTGAAGTGTTGCTTTTTATAGACTGTTGGGGTTTTTTTAAAACATTTTTCTTTAAAGAAAAATAAATCAAAGACTGATCTTTAGCACTGACTTTCTGCCAGGCCAGCTTCAGCAGAGGAATCCTATCTCATCTGCCTTTTGTGACCAAACTCTTTCAGGCAGAAACAAGTGCAACAGTGAAATCATTGTTGCCTGCTCCTCTTTATCCGTTACCAGGACAAACTTCCCTCTGATGCGCTCAAGGAGTTAGCAGTTGCTCTGGAAGAGGTTGCCGGGTCCGCATCCTGGGCTGTGACACGCAGACGCAGCAGTGTGGGATGAGATGGAGTAGCTCAAAGACCGGCACTTAGAGGTGAGAGAGATCTGCTTGTAGGACTCTCTTACACCTCTTATACCTTATACTTCTCTCCGTGAGGAAGGGTCCACGTTACCAGCTGATACCACTGCCCACTCTCAGGGGTGGGAAAGAGTGAAAGAATAATTACCAGCAAGAGTTGAGAAAGCCTCTAAGAGATGAAACTTAGCAGTAAACCAAAAATCAATGAGAAGAAACTGAGAAAATTTTCTAAGAGAAGCTGTGAGATGCTATTGTCAAGTGAGAAAAATGGATGCTGGCTTCCTCCATTCTTTTTTCTCCGGAATCTCCATAAAGCTCTATTATTGCAGCTAAGTACAGACCATTCTCCCTGACTACAGCCAGTGTGGCTGAGGGATCCTCTCATTTTGGAAACGCTGGACTACAACATCTGAGGGAACGAGGCCGCCTCAGCCAGTCCTGGGCAGGTTCAGGGAACAAGCCACAAAGACCTTCAGGCCTTCTAATGGTTTTCACACAATAACCTACAGCCAAGGTACCAAACGCTTAGAAGGAAGGACACTGTAAATGAATCTGAGTGGAGATGCCTTGACGGAACATCAGCCATCTCCAGATACACGCCAAAGCGTGACAGCAAATACTCATGTTACTTTTGGACATCTTCTACTGGTCTTATGGTCTTTATGCCTGTTGTGAATACAGCAACAAGACCCCTGCACAGACTTCTCCCCCCTCACCTGCTGCCAAAACTAATATATCCAGTTTCTAATTTATCAAGTATCTAATTCCTCTTACTATGTACTAGATGGAAACATAAAAACCCCACACCCAAGAGTATCAAAGTGAAATCTTCAAATATGCATTTTTCCCACTGAGCTATTATCTTCACTTCCATGGATGATTCCATCAAACTCTACAGCAGAGTTTAAAAGGCAAAATGGGAAGATTGATTGGTAAACAAGAGCCACCAGCTATGGGCTCATTATTCTTTATGCTCAAACCCTGAACTGGCCTTTAGAAGACAAATTTCTGTTCCGCTGTGTAGTTCCTGCACCATGGCCCTATGATTAATTATCAGCTGCCACATGCAAAACCCACCGTGATGGATTGTCTGCCCGCATCAGCATAATTACCAACCCCAGTCATTGACAGCCCTCGTTACTGCAGCAGCCAACCTGTAGGACTGAGAGGTGGATGAAAGTACCTTGGAAGACGGGGCAAAAAAGTGCAATTAGAAAAAGGAGGACCTACCAAAGCAGTCAGCAGAGTCCCTTAGCTATGGGCTGGAGGGATGGCTGGCAGCTGAGTGAGTAATTCAAGACAAATCATTTAGATGCCGAGTCTAGATTCTATAGTATCAAACACTTAGAATTTGAGCGTGTGGATTAACTGTTTCTAAAAATCACATCACTGTTTCTGACCCTTGATGGAATGAACCATGGTTGTAATTGTAAAAAGACCTGAAAACTTTGAAACTTTTACAGTGGTGGTGTCTTTCCTCCTAAGATGACAAAGAAAAATTGGGTTCTTAACTATAATAAATTCATAGAGTTTAAAACTGAGCTCAGCAGGTCGACAGAAGGACAGCTATGGATGGGGCCAGGCACTACCTGCTGTGTCACCCTTCTGTGGTCTACAGCAGCTTCAGCCACACAGGGTGGGATGCTCCCGAGTCTGACGTCTAACGGCTGCTCTCTGGCTTGTGTTCGCCCTCTTTGCTTGTCTTAGTGGCCTTCTCCAAGAATTCGAGGAGACTGTTCTGAGCCCTTCCATTGCTCTCTCTGTCGAAGGACAGCAGGCAGAGGTAACAGGCGTCTCAAGGAGTACATACTTTGGTTGTTCAGAAATGAATCCATGAGGAACACGAGCAGGAGCAACAACTGTGTAAAACCAGGCACAGACGCTGGTTGGAAGAGGGAGGTGAGGACACGCAGCTCTACTGATCAGCTGTCACCAGAACACAAAGGGAGGTGTATTTTTTTCTCCTCATGGATTGGCCCTCCACAGCAGAACCTTCTCTTCTCCTGTCCATCCTCCTGTGAATTTCTTTAAGAGAAATGTAACTATTGAGTGGAGCTCTTAATTAAGGTGCAATGAGAATGGTGGGGAGAGAGAAGGAAAGTGCTGCTGCGGGGAAAGCTGTGTTACCGCTTCTGTGATGTGTGATGACGGACCACGTCAACCACAGCGTGGCTGCAGGCCACCCAGTCACATCAAAAATTAACTGCTGAGAGTGGCAGGCTGAAAGGAGATGGGGTTTAGGGAAAAAAAATAATGAAAGGATGCCTTCAGGTAGTTTTCTTTCAGCATTAAGATCAACTTGCACTTGGTTACAAAGCGGACCTGCCATTCAGGACCTGGCTGGTCCATCAGGAATAACATCTCCAAGTGCTCCCTGCTTAGAACATCGCAAGCAATATCGTCAGTAGCTGTAAAATATCTGCGTGTACTTTTTCACTAATAACTACAGATGCAAAATTACAAAGTCAGATTACGTACACAGGAATTTGTACCGTCGCCTCTCAGGAGCTCAGCTGTATCTAATTAACCAGGTAAAAAATAAACAAAAAGGGCTTTTCAATTGCTGCTAATTTTGAAATGAAGGGTGTTTCACTGAAGTGGTTTCCATTTCTAAAGAAATGAATGAGGGCGCTGTCTGACGCGGGCGGTGAATCAGCGCGGCCAGGCACCAAGGCAGCGGCAGCTTGCAATTGCTCAGAGCTCTTCTGAACACTGAACTGCAAAAAGCACACATCTGATTCATTTTTAATAAGATTGCACCGAGAAATTTTACTCAGGAAACCCATAATTTGTTTATTAATATCCACTCAATAGGCATGTCCTCAGCCAGGGGGAAAAAAAAAGTAATTACTGTACTAACAGTAAAGATGATATTAAATCATATAACTCATTATTAGAAGGGATCAACAGCCTCGGATCAGACTTGTAAAAACACTGTAACTTGACTAGAAAATATTCCAAACTGTAGGCAAAGCTTAGCCTATATTTGAAAATGAGAAATGTACCTGATTATCTCCAATATCACAGGTTTATTAAATATTGAGCTGCACTCTGCCAGGGACACTGCGGAGTCTCTGCCGATCTACAGACCCGAGGAATCAGGTGGCTAAATATCAGTCACAGCTCACAGGAAACGGTGAACCCCAGTAATTAACCAAGCTTTTCCTTGCTGATTTGAAACTTCACTGTTATTAGTACTACTTTGCTATAATTCCTCGTTACTTGAGTTACTGCTCTAATCACTTTTATCACCTAACATGGCCAGATAATTTAGAAAACAACCATGACTATGAAGGGAGATTTGTCTGATTATGTCGAAGTACAGAAGCTTTCAGAGATTAAGGAGAGAGGTTTAATTATCTGTACAAAACTGCTAACTACTCAGAAATCCAGAAACACCTACAATTCTCATTCCTACATTTAGCAACGGCATACAGAGGAAGGCTGTACTATTGATGCTGATCATCTTTCACTTCCCATTTTTCCATGTCTGCCTTCTCTTTTTACAAATGGGTAACAATATGTCTCTTTTCTGTGCCTGTAAGATTCTCTAAAACTCTTAATAAATTGTCATATAGCATATAAACCAAAGAATTTTACATAGACCATTTCCCATGAATACTGTTGTACACTAGCAGAGGGCAACTTCCTAATGACATTTCTAGGACAAGTGAAAAGGCCAGAAAAAACTATTCAAAGTTCACTGCTCTGTTGGTGAACGGCACCACCTTTCTCTTAAAGGCTCCTAGAGTTCGGCACAAAGTCAATAAAAACTTCTTTAAGCAGAAATGTGAAGTGTGATTTTTTTTTATCAATATGATTACATCACTGTCCACAGGAGAAATGTAAAATGATCTTATCTAAAAAATTGTATTCTTAATCCAATTAAAGTAACTTAATTTTTGTATCAATCATTGCATACGTTATAAATTATAGCACCTCAATTATCAGTTTTAAATTACAAGTCTAACGGCTACAACGCTCCACAGGCTTCACCTGAAGTACCACGACTTTCTGTATGAAAAAGCACCTGCACCCACGTAAATACACAAAAAGCCTTAAAATAAATTGTTAAGGCAATGGCTGGGGAGCCAGGCCTTTATATTTGGGCTCAGAAGAGAAACACGCAACACACGAGCTCAATTTCTGTAATATGCTTAAAGACAGCGCCGGTCCCTGCGACCACCTGGAAGCTTGTTTTCAGCTGAACAAGCTGTTTTAACAACAGGGATCCAGTCGCACGTTTCGGCACAGAAAACGGTCACCTGATGCTCAGAGACAATTCCTCTCTCCGTCAGACTAATAATAGTCACGCACTAAACCAGAGCGCTGGAGGGCTTAGAGTATTTCTCCTGTACCACTTCAAAGCACCTACTTTTTCTTACTTTTTTTTCTTTTAAATGGTTAAACTTTTTTTTTTTTTTTTTTTTTTGGTGATGGCAGATAATGTAGATTTGCTCAGATCACTAAAACATACAACCGTCCACATTTTCAGCATAGCTGGGAATGAAATCCTGTGCCTTCATTAGCGGGTCCAAATCTTTGAACTTACACGTAAGAGCCGCACACTGAAATCCCCCAATTTAGTTCAACTAATTACTGGTTTGCTATTACAGAAAGTTGTTTGATTAATACCTTAAAACTCGAGGCATCAGATCTTTTTGAAGTGTACAGGAATTAGTGCTGCCTCTTTTTTTGGTCTCCTCCTTTTTTTTTTCCCCTCTCCCTTTTGGGACTTTCTCCAAAGTCGATCCATGGACAATAAAAAGTGAAATAAACGCGTCTGTGCAGAGACACCGGGTTGTTCCGAGAGGAAGAATGCACAGGGATGCTGCTTGATTTTAATATGGATACAGTTGTTTATAGTCTGTAATTTAAAATCACGTGAAGCAACACAACAAAGCCCATTTGGAAAATACATCTAAAGGGTTGCAAGGTCTCAGAGAGCCCCCACGAACAACCGCTTCCCCCTTCCCCACCAACCTGCCACTACATCCACTCCTGAAGCTCTTTGCCAGTCACTGCAAGCTCTAATGAAATTACCACTTCTTATCCCCCGACTACAGATCCTTTTTTCTCTGTTTCATTAGTTACATTAATCCATTAATTTTGCTTATTATCTTTTTTTTTCCACAGGAAAAAGCAGAGCAGAAATCTGAAGGACAGGGGGTTCCAGGCTGCTCTGCTGTTGCTGGCAGAAGAGCAGCAGGTCAGCAAACCCAAGGAGAACACAAACCCTGCTGCAGCGAAGCAGCTGGGACAAATTCTGTATTTTCTGCTACGCATCCCGAGATTATAACTCCAGCAAATGGTTTAAGACATTTGAAGCCTCCAGACAGCAGAGAAAACAAAGTCATCCAAGAAATTATTTCCTTCTAAAAAAAGCATAAGGGAAAACACAGAAATATGGAACTTATAAATGTTACCGATTTCTTACTGCTTCAGTTCATGCTGCTTTTCCAGAAAGGTCTGATGCAGCGAAGTCCAGAACAAAGAATGTGAAATAATAAAAAAAAAGAGGAAAAAACGAAAAAATGGAAAAACCGGAAAAAAATTCTGTGTGAAGTCTGTCAATAAGTGAAACAGTTGTGGTAAACATATATACATACACACACATATATATAAAAACATATATAATTACAGTGAATTTCATTTGTACGTGGTGAAAGTTCATCTAATTTGTTTAGAGGGCAACCAAGACAGTGACGGGAAGAGGCTATCCCAGTAACAGGCTGTTCCCGTTAAAGGAAGTGGTCCAGCTCTCCAAGGGGTGAGGACGCTCACGCTGAGCGGAGGGGAAACCGGTCAGATTTACTCTGTGATAAGCACTTGATGTCACGGTCAAGGTATTGCAAATAAAAATTGCATAAAAAAGGCAAAACTGCCTATTCAAACATGACAATTCACGCCTGTGGAGGCTAATAAACAAAACATGACTCATGTTATTAATTAGGAGAATGATACCAATGTTCCAGATTAAGATCCGGCCACCGCAAACCCACTACCTGTGCTGGCAGCGTTTTTTGGGACAGCAGTTATTTAGAAGCTGAAAAAGATGTTGTAATAAGAAATTAAGTCATATTGTATCTCCGGGGACTCGTTGCCATCCTGAGAGAAGTGAGAGTTATGGATTGGATTCATAAGACACAGACATTCTTGGCATAGATCATAAAACTAATTGTGAGCAACAGAGAAATAAATACAACGAAACTCATTGCTCTCATCTCAGGGGGAACCAAGTAGACAGAAATAGCATCTTTGGGCTATAAAGCATGCTTAATCTGCACAGACCAACGGACCTGAAGAGGAAAATAGGAGCAACAGAAAAAAGCAAAGCCACTGATAAGCGAAGTGTAGCGTTACTCATGGGTCTGGGTAATTCCTGCTTTTCATCAGTGCTCGAAATAAATTATCCGCTTGATCAATTTTGGAAGAGCAAGGACTGAGGAGGAAGGGAAGCAGAAAAACAGTGAGATTACTAATGTTTAAAATAACATTTTCCTTTTCATTCTTTCTACACCGCCATGACATCACCATCTGTACCAACCAGCCATAGCTCCTTCTCTGGCCCAGGCAAATAAGAGCTCGTAGATAACGGAGCTGTCTTCGGCATGAAATCACGCACGTGCAAAGCGAAGTCTACATCAGCACCTTCAGAGGAGACAAAGGACCTCAGAAAGATGTGCCCTTCCCTGTCTTATTCTGAGTTACAAGAATCTGTACAGTGTTCTTAAAAGATAGTTCTAAGGAACCAGTGTATTTAGGTTTATTATTCCTTAACATGATTTCCGGTATCACATGCTTGAATATACTGCTTTTGAACAGTGTGGTATAGCATGAAACTTTATTTCTAGGCAAAACAAAGCTCTTACAGGTGATCACAATGAAAAAACACAGTTAAATTAATCAGAATCAAGAGGAAAGGTACTTTCCCTCATTCCTAATTCGGAAAGTGGAAATTCCCTTTGGAATACACGTTTTTCATAATTTCAGATCACGCTTGACCTCACCTCTTTTGTTTAACCAAGCCTATTAATCAAATCCATCCCAGAGGTGGCTCATGATCTTCCGGAATTCTAATAGAAGCAGAAAGTCAAGGACAGCAGGAATTGATCCGCATCACCTCCCCTATTAAGTTTACAATGCTGACAACGCTTCCCTGGTTTCACTCAGAACTGCAGCCCATCTGCTTATTTTAAGACTTCTGCTTAAGAATTAAAACCATTTGACACACTCACTCCCGAGGGGCTGGATGACAGATTTTTGTCTCAGTGCAGTATTTCCCTTAAAATCTCTGTTGTAGGTTGTTCCCTTCAGATACGAAGTTAAGGGCCAGCTAAAGTTACTCTTATAAAAATCCCTGAAACAAGTAAGCACCTCACCGGTCATACGTGCATCGCATGTTCTGATTCAGTGGTCTCTGTGCAGATCTGCTGCTAAGAATCGCATCGTGTCTGAGAGAGGATGCCACGAACATCGAAAAGCAAAGGACTCCATTCAACAGGTGCTGAAAACCCAAGGTAGGACAAGATCCACTGTTATTCGCGTTTTAGACAGTGAACAGAAGAATGGAAAGGCAACAAACCAGAAACCCCTAAAATCCTGTGATTTTTCAGAAAAGGAAGAGAAAGAGATGACAGAACAATTAGAGATTTACTGTATGCTTTACTGGTTGTGGGGAAACAAATGATTAACAGAGCACAGAAACGTACGAGAACATGAAAAAGGAGTGAGTAATTTTTTTAAAGAAAATTACTTTGAAACTATGCCTTTACTTCAGTTGAAGACATGAAAAGTAATATGGAAGAAAACCTCAAGAACACTATGACATAAAGAAAGCCTAAAGAAAAGTGAGAGAGGAGCTTTGTTCAGAGCCCCATTAGCCAAAAGCGTTTGATGCCCCGGTTAGAATCTGGTTCCCGTTGCCCAGGGACTGGACTTAGCGCCCTAAATATTGCTCATACTCCCAGATTTGAGGTGAAAACCACTGGTTTGCTAAACACTGAACTGCTGGTTGCAGTTCTACTCACTGCCCTCCTTCTGCTTAACTCAGAACCGCAGCATCAGGGGATATTCTCACCCATCTTTCAGAAGCTAAACTAAATCTCTTAAACCTTTGTCTACAAAACAGCTTTATTAATGGCTGCCTCCTGGATGCGTTTTTAATACAGAAATGCTCACTTTAAAATCACTGCTGTAGCTTTTTTAGATCTAGAAGGACAAGCTGACAAGAAAATCTGAAAACTATCAATCAAGCACATGAAAGTCAACGGAATTCTGCGTAGTGAGAGGTGATAGACCTGAATTACTCATGATTTTACTGGAAGAAAAAATAAAATGACAATTCCTCTAATTGCTTCAGTTCTATAAAGACATCTCAAAACTGTTATGACAGAGAAAAAATTGTTGAAATAAGACATAAAATTTTATCAAATAATCTGATATAACTGGCTATGATTTGAAGGATCATGGTGCTCATCTTGGAGACTATCGGTTTTATCCTCTCCTGTCCCTGGCAGAATGAAAACCAGTGCAGGATTTCTGGGGTTTTTTTTTGCCACCTGCTCCACAGCTCCAAAATCTACAGACTGTTCACCCCGACACGCAGAACACGCAGACCTGGAAGAACAGGTCAAGGCTGGTGTTCACATAAGGGCTTTGAATTCCCTAGAAATCCACTGCTTTTAAAAGACAACTTCAGTTAAAACTTACATAACAAAAGCTGATTAAAAACAAGAGGTGGAACTTGCAGAGCATCCAAACAGCAGTTCCCATGTCATAAGCTTATCCTTTTTAGGGGAATGCCATAATCTCGATGCCGCAGTGATAGAATTTCTCTTTTTTCCCATGATCCTAGAGAACAGATTTTTAGGACGTGTTTTTATTTTATACATAGCATACTATTTTTGCCATAGAATTGGCCATTTATTGAAACTTTTTGCTCTCTATATTTTTATTTTGTTGCCTTTTGTTCTCCAGTTTTTCCCCACAATGATCAGCTAATTGGAGTCACCAACCCTGGAGATATCAACAAGCCACCTCACCTCATCTTGGGCAACCAGCTTGGGCATTTCGTATTGCCCTGTGAACAGCCTAATTCCCCACCTGCACTGAACAGGAGAATTGAATTCCTAACTGAATTAGGAGACCCAGGGCACAAAAAATTAAACACTGCGGTCTGAAACTCTAATACTGAATCAAAGCTGGAGTTTCACTGCTTTTCATAACCACGTTCACCCTGCTTGTGACAGGGCTGGGGTGCTCCCCCATCTCAGGACACCGAGATGACTAGACGACGAGCCAAACGAACAGCTCAGAATAGACAGACTAGAAAGTGTATATAGGTCTGTACTGTTATCAGTAAAATAAATAAAAATCAATCCTGCAGCAAACTCAGAAGTGATCAAATTAAGGCATACAAGTAATCAAACCATTAAACATTACAATGATTAATCCTAGCTCAGTGCTGTGTAACCTGGTAAGCGGAAACTTGCAAACTAAATAAAATTATCCATTAAAAAATATTTTCCATCATTTTAAGTATTGACATCCAGTCCCTCCAACATGATAATACAGTTCTCTCTATATTACTCAAAGCACAAATAGCTCATATTTAGTGATACTAAAGTGGTATAGGGCTACTGGTGATTCCTGCACCTTTCTTCTAGGGAGTACTGAAATGCAGCATGATTAATGATTTAAATTAACCCAAGTATAGCGATAACAAGTATTTTAATTTGTGAGAAAATCATATCAGAAGCTATGCTCTGGTAATTTAATACAATGCAATTTTTAGAACTGAATGAAAAGTAATCAAGCTACAATAAAGACAACTGAATAGGAATGTGCACGGAACTAAAGTAGTGCCACCCCCAATTAATGTCCCCTGGTAGCAAATCTATTAGTTTTGCAACTGGGATCCGGGAGGATGCAAATGAAGAGGACACCGAGGACATTAATTACATGTGGAAATATTTATATAAGTAATATTTTCATTTATATTACTGAACAACAAAGTTCCATTAGCAATTCAATTCGGAATTTTTACCAAAATCTACAGCAAAACCAAACCGTAAGCAAAGTACGGCAGGTGTCAGCATAGTTTATAAAATACCCTGAAACCAACAGAAATAATTTACATGTCCTGGGCATCACAGGCCATCTTCATAAACTATTTTAACACGCTGATAACGACCACCTCGCCACTACCAAGCAGCAGCCACCGCGAACCTCTCCATGAAACCTGACTGACCTTCTCAGAGTGGTTTGGGCTAGGGGGGACTCAAGTTCCCCTCCCCTGGCAACTTTGGTTCTCTGTGTGAATTCTCTCTCGAATTTTAAGTTTCAAATAGTTAAAATCATCTGGATCTCTACTGGTGACAAACCTCCCCCGTCTCCCCCCACAGCTTTGCTTGTGTCCACCCTCACAGGCTGTGGGGGCTGCTCTTGGAGGGCGCGGGGATGAACGGAGTAAAATCTGTCTGACCTGAAAGCCCAGGGGTTCTGTTCTGCAACCCCCAACACTATAATCCTGTTCAGATCCACTGGAATTGGTTGCGTAAGTGATAATCGAGACTACTAAGCGCTTAATAATTATATCTTTGAACTTCAATCAATCTTCACTTGGAGAGTTATCCATAGAAAAAGCCCCTGCTCCAATAGCTACATAATAAAGTTATAGATTTTTCTTCCCAATGGGCTAAATCTTATTTCCTGTTATAATAGTGTGACATTTTGATGTTCCAAACACATAAAAGAATTCTGGACCCACAAGTGCATTTCATCTCTGAGATCGAATGATCCTTTATTCTCCCGTCACATTTACTCAACAGCAGAATTTTATGCTGTTTTTACAGATACAAACCCAAAAGGGTTTAACAAAGCAAAATAAACACCAAATAGGAAGCTGATCTTAGGAACTACCATTAAAAATGAAATAACTGTCAAATATGGATGGCAATTGTACAATTTTCCTCTAAAAGCAGGGAGATGATTTTTAAATTCTGTTAAGTATAGAAAAAATTAAACGGACCCATGACTGTAATTCCCAAATGCAAACGCATTCTCACTCACTTTGTCCTCCACCAAAAACCACCTTATGACACAACTGAAAAAGGGGGGTTTATTTTAATAGGAAAAATTTAGGGGACGCAGTATGTTCTCCCTCTTTCTCCAGCTTTGGCATGTGCATAAACACGCTCTTCCAAGCTCTGAGGAGAGTCTCTCTTTGTCACTCCTGATTTTGCAAGGAGTATCACCGAGGAGAAATACTATCAAAGGAAGACGGCGCGTGGCCAACATGTTCAGCGTATCAAACATTCAGAGTATCGAACACGCTCTGCCCTTCCCCAAATCAACTCTGCAGCCCATGCTGAGCGTGTGTCGTAGACCCCCCGGGCACACGCCACCACAGAGGACAGGAATTCACAACTTTCTGTCAAAATATGTTGATGACAATATCCGTCATGGAAATCTCTTAAGCAGTATCATTATAGGGCAAGAGGAAACAGCCTCAAGTTGCACCAGGGGAGGTTTAGGATGGATATCGGGAAACATTTCTTCACCCAAAGGGTTGCCAAGCCTTGGCAGAGGCTGCCCAGGGCAGTGGTGGAGTCACCATCCCTGGAGGGATTGAAAAGCCGGGCAGACGTGGCGCTGAGGGACATGGGTTTGTGATGGTTTTATCAGTGTTGGGTTAATGGTTGGACTTGATGATCTGAAGGTCCCTTCCAACCTGGATCGTTCTATGATTATTGGAATTAGAGCGGTACTTATTTACATTATTATTACTAGAAGGATCACACATCGTATCTATATTTGGCAGTCTCAGATGTTTGTTCTTCTAATGGAAACATGCCTGCACTTAACTGCATAAAAATAACACAATATAACAGATATATGATCCTTTAACATAATAAACTGCTTCCGATGTAATAGTTTTCTTGTTTTTAATCACAAAGTTTAACAACAATTTTAAAAATCCAAATCCAACGCTGTATGTAGTGGGCAGGTTTAGCTCCAAGTATGGAAGACCGTTTAACTTCATTCTGAATTGGGCTGCTGGCTGGAGTCTCAGCTCCTGACCGTGAAATCTCTTAAGTCACTCCTGTGGTATTGGCTTTCAGAGTTGAATTGTACGAGATCTTTGATCAAGGGAGTTCTGATGCTAGTGAAAAAAAAATCCCAATAATAATAACAAAATAGTAAATAAGAGCAGTCGCTATCAGCCTCTACCCAGCAATGGAGGAAAGATAAGCATAGAGAATGAGACCATTTTTATGACTGCCATTAAGGAGCAAAGTTTTTTAGAAAATAAATCCATACTTTGGAAAGGTGAAAGCACCATTCAATTTCTTATCAGTTCTCCCTTAACCTGCAGCGTGTGTATTTCTGACCTGAGCTGTAGGGCTGCCCTGGGAACTCACTGCTGCTCAGTCACGATCTCTCGCGCTTGTTCCAACCTCTAATCTCCTTCTCTGTTAACGAGCTGCTGGCTGGGACAGTCTCAACAGGACCGACACTGTCTGCTCTCTGTGATGTACACCACGCATCGATGCACGGAACATCATGTATGATTTAGATTTTACAGAAGTTATTAGGACATCTCCTTGTGAGAATAAGACTGCATTTTCCCGAGACGAAATGAGTGCTGTAACTCACTGTTTGCCTTTCAGAGGCCCCATTTTAGGGCATCTACTGTACATAAATAAACATTCAGATTTTAAATATAAGAAGTCCATTTAGTGTGGCTTAAAATTTAAACATCTACATTTCCCCGTTACAGAATCTTTGAGTGTGAAATTGAAAAGTAAATTTTAATATTCTTAAGTCAGTGAAGTTCATCCAACAATTTGCTAGATTGCAAAGAATCTTACTTAAAAGCATAATCCTACAGAATAAACAGAAAATTAAATTTCCATCACCTGTACTTGCCTAAATGGTTGGTTTAGATTTCATTAATTAAAAAGTAATACCAGTGTTAGAGAAGAAAGTAACAGGCAGCAATATTTACTGAAACTTTGTAAGATTTCTACACACAGAGGGATCTGTCCTGAAGGAACCCAGGCCATCAGGCCCAGTCAGCAGGGGTTCATGGAAGGCAGGTCCTGCTTGACAAACCTGATCTCCTTCTGTGACAAGGTGACCTGCTTGGTTGATGAGGTAAAGGCTGTGGGTGTTGTCTGCCTGGACTTTAGTAAGGCCTTTCGCAGTGTTTCCCACAGCGTTCTCTGGAGGTGATCAAGTGCACCCTCAGCAAGTTTGCAGAGGACACCGAGTTGGGCAGGAGTGTTGACCTGCTGGAGGGTAGGAAGGCTCCGCAGAGCGATCTGGACAGGCTGGACGGATGGGCCAAGGCCAATGGTGTGAGGTTCAACTGGAACAAGTTTCCCAGAGAGGTTGTGGCGTCTCCATCTGTGGAGATACTCAAAACCTGACTGGACATGGTCCTAGGCAACCTGGTCTAGTTTACCCTGCTTGAGCAGGAGCATTGGATGAGATGATCTCAAGAGGTGCCTTCCAACCTCAACCGTTCTGGGATTCTATAACCACACCTTGTCAGCAATAACGGAACGTAGGAATGAAGGACAGGATCAGATTTGAGTTAAATGTTTGTTCAAACAAGTCACTCTGCAGGGACCAGGCCTATCAGTGCTGCAGACTCGGCAAATTTAGGCAAATATGTCCCCAGGCTGTTTCTGTACAGACTTCTATGACATCTTACTGACATTTTGCAATCTTTTCCTGGTAGGAAATGAATTTTGATATCAAAGGCTCTTGGAACAATAACAGTATGGCTGTTTCTTGGTTATTTCAATGGTACCCTGTCAACAGCAGGGTTTATGAGCCTGATAAATGTGCATTTATGCAGAATAGAGAAAAGGCCACATTTGCATTGAAATTTAATTTTTAATTGTCCTTATTCTTTATTGATGCTTGGTGAATTGGATCTATAAAGGACCATTTTTAAGCAGAATGAAATTTGACAAATAGTATAGCTGTGTAAACAATTTCAGTAATTATGGCAGCAATTATTCTCTCTTCTATCTCTCGGTAGCTTTAAAAAAGGGATAAAGAAAGCGACAAGAGACCAGCTTGAGAAACCCCGTGGAGATCCCAGCAGGATGACAGTCGGAGAAGACAGATGTCAAAAATCTATGCAACGTAGGTTTAGCACAACGAGATAAACATTGTCCCTAACCCAAGTTTCGACGAAGAAAACCTTTCTTACTCCAGGAAATCAATAGACCCAAATTAATTAAACACGAAGGAAAGATGCCACCCACACAAAAACTTTAAATGAGAGCATACAAAGTTGCGCAGCCACAAAATAGCGTACAGCACCCCGTTATTTATAAACCACCAGAAATCAGACTGGCCTTATTCTCTCTTTGGGCTCTGTTAGAAAAATCAATCGCTGCTCGGGATGATAATGAGGAGACACTGGCAGCCAGAGATTAACTCCTCAGAGGAGTTTTGCTGCCTTCTGTAGGGGCCTGTTACGCAGCAGGCCTTTTAACGTGAAATTATTGAGGGTTTGGGTGCAGGGGGAGAGAAAATACATTCCAGCTGCTGAGAGAACAATCTCAAAAAACGCATGTATACCACAGACAAGTATACGAGGGAGATCAGATTATGACAGTATTTCTTTCTAGACCTAAATCTCATTAATCATCCGGTATCCAAAGTGCAATAACTCCGTCCCAACAGAGCACCACTCGCCAGGGTCTCATTTCCCACTAAGTACAAGGGGGGCCGTGGGAGGATTGTCGCCCCCCGACCGTGGGAAGCAGAGTCCCCAGCACACCAGGAAGCTCCTCTTGGAAGAGAAAGCGCTGAAACCACTTAGACGACAAAATGGCAACCCCTTACTTTAGGTGCTTAAGTACAATGCAGGAGACACACAGAGAAAAAGGTAGACGATAAAACAATAAAATGAATCTTGCAAGCAGAAAAGAAGCCTATGAATTCAGAAACAAAAAAATAATAGCTTTAACAGATGAGCAGCAACAGAAAAAGGTATCCTTATGACTAAAAAAGGAAATGTTAATAGTCTGGAGAACACGCTATTGGTGAGAAGCTAAACTAATTAAAAAATTTCTTGGTCCTCCAGCTTTTTGTTTTTCTGAAACTCAGGAATACTCAGGAAAAGCAAAGAGAAATATTTCCATTATGGGTCCATTAAGAAGACTGAGGGAGCTGTTAGACATGGAGAACAGTACATCTTACCTAGATAACCAAACCTGAATAAATCAATCAATTCTTAAACCAAAGCTAAAGCAGTTTTCTTACTTTATTTTCCCACTGCTCATACTCTTGAACAAAATACTGAAAGACAGGTGGCATTGCAAAGACGGGATGTATACCAAGGCGTGTGGTCCTCTGTGAGAAGAGCCGGGTTGGAGGACCCTGTCCAGGAGAGTGCACCGTGTTTAAAGCCGATCTGAGCATAGCAGGGGCTACACTGGCTTTTGTGGCCACCAGCCCTGGCAGAAGGTTGCCCCTCTGAGTATTCCCAGGGCACAGAAGGGAAGCAAATGGGATGAAAAGGAATGTGGGATCCCCAGGCAGGGTTTGACCAAGACTCAGCTCTGGAAGCACCGACCAGAATCAGAGCAAATACAGCACAAACTCTGCAGGCTATGGCTAAGACGAAAAGGCCAGGAGAGGCTAATCAGGCTAACTGTGCTCCTCGTCTGACTAACCAAGCCATCAGCACCCCCAGTGGGTGAGGTATTTTGCAGGCACAAGGGCACAGGTTGTGATTTTGGAAGGGATTTCCAGGAGGACCAGCTTGAGAGCCAGAGGTGATCCATTGGCACAGCACATCCTCACCCAAAGGAATGATTTAGCTCCTGGTGGGACACACCACCAAACGTACTGCTTTGCAAGCACAGAAAGACCTAAAAGACTCCTAATAGTTAGTGTCAGCCAGCTGGCAACTCAGTTGCCTTCGTATGTGCCGGGGACCGATTTTTTCCATTTCTAAACTCAGCGTGGCAGCCTCACGCCCACCTCCTGGGCCACCAGCTTCCTGGGAGAGAGGTCCCGAGGTCCCACACTGCCCCAGTCCATCGTCTGGTCCCAATCACTGCCCACTCCACCGTCCCCAGGAGCCACCTGTAGAACTGGTGTCACCTCAACCCTTGGTGTTACTTACACCCCTTCTGCATACACAGCTCCAGGAACAGTTTACTTTTATATGGCAATATTATTATTAATTACCTGTCCAGATTAGCAGTGAAGATGTGTTTAATTAGGCCATGCAAGTATGGACTACTGCACGACTGAAATATAATTAATCTCTTAAAACCTTGGAGAGCTGATGTATAGGGTGGTCTAGTGGCAGAAAATAAAACTTAATGAAGCACAGTTAAGCATATGAGAATGCTAGTATTACCAGAGAATAACAAACAGATTGTAATATTAACAACATGAGTCTAATTACTATGGCATTTTTAATACCAATCAGAAATTGCATTCTAGCCCTCCCCTTGTAGCATAAATAACTGGATTTAATGATGTAGCTTTCATTTTGAGGGATGAAGAACTGTGATCCTTATTCACGCCCACGTTTTATCTCTCACCATCTCATTACATTTGACCTGTTCCCTATGATGCCTTCTCTTCTCCCTCCAAACCCTACAGCATACTGTGCATCAGGTCATGTAAAGACACGATGGACACAATTGTCTTTCCAATTCTCGGGGATGAGTCCTGGGCCGTTTTTCACAAATAAAAAGGCTTCAGGGAACTAGAAGCATGCTGGAGAGACAGCCTGGCCGGTTGGTCTCTGCTCATACGTCCAAACCAGATGCTCTTCGTCCTTGGGACCACCCGCTGGAGCCAGCCCGGCACTCTCACATTTCCCCACCTTTTTCCCCATCAACTACTTCTGGCAAGATGCTCTAAAGCCGTTTTTTTCACTTTTCCTCTGCTTTGAGTAGGTTGTGGCTGTAACATCAGATTGTATCAACTTTTCTGAAGTACACACTGCTGCTAGCAAGCCTTCTGGGAAATAATAATAATAAAAAATCTATAGAAGCAGGACACAGCAAATCAAATAGGGATTGAAGTTGCAGAAAAGGAGAGTGTTTTACTCAGACATAATACACAAAATCACTGCTTGTAAACTATGGGAGAAACTATACCTCATCAACCCAATAAATAGACTTCCTACATTATCGAGTTACTACAGGGAATAAGACTATTAAGGAAGGCAAAACCACTCATGGGAACCTCGTCAGTGAGTTTATCAGAGGGGTTGCTTCTCCACATTCTCAAAATATCCCATTTAGGTCAAGAGGATTAACTCAAAGACCATAACACTGCAGCAAGCAGAAATATCTAGGATCAACAGGAGTTCAGTATTACTAATGAAGAGATAATATTGAATTACTACAACAAAATACAACACTTTCTTGTTTTACATAACAGATACCAAGTAATTTCACTGGGTATATTACTCTACCTCCATGAAAACATCTTGTGCTGCCCATTAGGAAACGAAACAGAGAACAACTGTTGAGCAAGACTTGACATTTCAGAGGTCCTTGCACATCTAGGCTTTAGAGAATCTTATGTTCTGTGATTCTTGTTGGTTTTGGATAACTTGGCAGCATCCGTTCCTGGGGAATTGTAATTAAGCACACTCCTATAGGTCTGCTGTGAAAAACTGAGAAAATAACTACTGTACTCTGGAACTTTTGTTCCATTGAGAAATTCCTACCTGTGTCACTTTTGAACATTTTTTTCTCTCAATTTTTATGTATGTCATTAGATTTGCAATTCTGGCATTACTGTGGTTATTGACAGCATTTTAAATACTGCAGCTGCTGTTGCATCATGACCATGTCTACATTATAAGCACTATGAGGCATATTTCCTCCCCTCCTCAGCAAACACTGAAATTTCATGTCAAGGATCTTCAAAACATTCTCTTTTCCCTTCTGATTCAACACTGCCTCTGGCAATAGTTACTGGCACTAACTGACCTTGAAGGAAGCAAGTACCATGCTCCCTTTGTGACACCACACAGATTAGACTGGGGCTGGCAAGTTATCTCCAGCAATTTTTCTCCCTTCAGCTCATTTCTAGCTACTTAAGGGTATCTAAAAATACAGACAAAAATTCCAGCTTCAAACAGGGTTTGAAGATCACCGGCAGCACAGAGCGTCGCTGCTGGTGTTAGACCTTCCTCTGCGCCCAGTGCCAGTAAGGGCAGTTCCCCTGGTTAAGCGGCGCTGTCTTTGGAAGGTTGAGGTGGAAAAACAAACAAGGGCTATTTCACAAGAAATTCAGGCTAAATAATCAGTCATGCAAATGCTGAAATGATTTTGCAGAGTCAGGCCACTGAGGAGCCAGCCGACTTCCAGGTACCTTTGGTTATCGACATCTGCACTGTAACCACGGGAACAGAGCTTTTTCTTCAAGAAAACACTACAAGCTTTTCCACCCTTTTCTACAAGCTTTCTACGAAGCTCCACGTGTTCCTGCACTGAGCATTATGATACACTATTCTCTATCATAGGAAAATCATTGGCAACGAGAACATAACGATTTATTTGTGCTAGTTGTTAAAGGATTCAACAAAACAGAATTTATCGGTATTACCGTATTTGTCTAATTCCAGCTTAATTCTTAGCATTCTTAAGCCATGCAGATCTCAAGGGGAAAGAAGTTTCTTTGCCTTCCTTCCTGTACGGAGTGTTCATTTTGGGAATCTTCATAACCACCAGGAAAATGTAGTCCTGCAATGTTTCTGTATTAAAAAAAAAAATCATGCAAAGTCTCTGCTTCTTCAGGTAAAAGGGCTCGCCCACCTCAAAAACCGATGGCTTGTATAGTATGGATGAATAAATGCTTGAATATTGACATGACATTTCCAATTAACGTACTTAATTATTAAAAGTACTTTTGTATCCCTTGAACATTTTTTATCCCTTGACAGCCACTGACACTGTAAAGGCCTGATCTGAGCGGTACTTGGCATCCTCTTCATTGGAAGCTTTAATTTCAGAAGATTCTGTCTATGGCTCTGGGCAATTCAGACTCTGTGTTTCATGAATATCAGGGTAGGATTTAAAAGACAGAACTATGTATTAAAAAAAAAAAAAAAGAAAAGGCTAAGTAATTTGCTACATTAAGACTTTCCATAGAGGTCACCTGCGGCGAGAGCCGAGGGACGGCAGAGCCCCGGAACCCAGCGCGGGGGGAGCAGAACCCGGCGTCCACCCGAAGTATCACACTAGCCTTTGAAATATCTGCCAATTAGCAATTTCTAAAATTACCTCCTGATGAAAAGGAGAAGGCAGAATAATTTTAAACTCGTGGATTTACAGCCTTTGATTTAACCGGAGGTGGCAGACGTGAGGAGCAGCGTGGAAGGGAAAGGAGATCTGCCTTTGTCTGGTCCTCACAGCAGGTCAGGAATCGCAGCCCGAGGGATGCAGGGACGGGGAAGCAGCGATGCTGCAGCGTCTGCTCTTCATATGACTGTGTGCCTCCAGCACAGTCAAAAAAACACAGGATATGAGAGGGGAAATTCATAATTAATGTTCCAGTATGTTATTTCTTCAAACTCAGCTAAATAAATTCTTGGATATAAAATGTCAGCATGAAAAACTGGGAATTATAGTTTAACTTGCCATAGAATTTTAGGGACTCTTTTCACAAAGAAGAGACAGTTGAAGAATCTATGACCTTTTCAGAAGGAAAATTTGAATTTGAGTATTCCCTGTGAAAAACTTGAAAGCTACCAGAAGTGTACCAGGGTTAAACTCCTAATCACACTAATTGTCAGCTGCAAGAAGGAAGGAGCAAGGGCACAGGAGATGTTTGCTTTTGGTTTAAGGGTAAGTGAATTAGTCGTGTTTTTCTGTCCTCCGTTAAATCGTGTAACAGCTCATTTTGGATTTTGTACATATCAGGCATCTTTTATCTTAATTTTATTTGCGTTAAGAATTATTTCACGGATATCGAATAACTTCAGGACATTCTATCTCAATGGCAATTTGTAAATCCTGCTTTTTGTTAAGAAAGCACTCGTACCTGCTTCTCTAGAATACTCAGAAAGTACCGGGGTGTTTGCTCCCCGCAATGCGCTTCAGCGGGCCATTACGGGCCCGGCACAGACACCTCTTCAAGAGCCAGTGTCAGTCAGGGAAACTCCTTAACACGTGGCAGACGGAAGCGGTTCCGAAAGAGCCGCTAAGAACTGCTTTAGCCGGATTTAGAGAAGAGGCGTTTCCTCCCCCTGAGCAGCTTTATCCAGTCTCGCTATCCCGAGGACTCGCTACTGGTGGGAAAGCAGCCGGGAGCACAGGGCATCAGGGTCGCGGTGCTGGGGCCGGTACCAACACACAGAATTACCTAATAACAATGCAGCTATTTTTTTTTTTTTTTTCCTTTCTTATGTATTGAAGTTACAGGAAAGGTTGAAGAACATCCCTCCGAGACCAGCTTTTCTCTTTCCTCACTCACCCCAAGGAGCCTGGGCACCTGGAATCCCATACGGCCACGGAGTAGGTTACAAGGGTCCCATCCCACACGCCTGAGAGCTGAAGAGGAACTTACTGAAACGGACCACAGCTGGAGTTAACCCACAGGGCTACACCGAATTAAACAGGTGATACTCATTCATACAAAGTGGGAATTTAACTCATGGTCTGACGTCCTTCCCGCCTGGCTGGGTCCCGCCTGGCAGCACTCCCCCTCACCTCGGAAGCCGAAACTATTTTGCTCAAACTATTCTGCAAGATGCAGAATGAGCTCAAGACCTCAGCACTGACAGTTCATAAAATAATTTTAACCTAGAAATATTCAACAAGAATTAAAAACTATAGAATTGCTTGCACCCCCCCCCCAGGTGACGTTCTGTCTACTCAATGCAGATATGGGTTTGGTTTAAGGTCCCGCACAAAGGGAGAAATGAAGAGCTGCCGGGGATGGGTCAGGTCTCTGCAAATCCTAAAGGAGAGCGAAGAGAGAATTCTGTGAAGAAAAACTCTGCTTCCAAGTGAGGGCTGAAACACAACAGACATCAAAATAACGGAGAAAAGAACATTCTCTAAACACGGCAGGGAAATGGGAACAGGGAGAGCAAGGGAATTTACTGAGGTTAATGGAAAGCAAAGTCTGTTCCCCTGGAAATTACAGAGCAGTAAGACCTTTCGGAAAATAAACGTGTGGAGTATTTTTAAACGTGTTTTTCCTCTTAAAAGGCCTTGTCCATTGTTAATATAAACACTGTTACTTCAAAAGGCTCATCTGGTCGTTATGCTCATGGCCACAGCCAAGGAAAGAACCCCAAGCACTGAGGTCTGTCAGACCTGCTGAAGAAAAATCCTTGCTACATGATGGTACTGTCTCCTAATAAAAATATTACATGAGAAATAAAGATCCGTGTCTAAAAACCTCTGCAGAAGCATTCAGAGACATGCGGGAGGAGACCAAAGCACAGCTAACCCTGTAGCTGGGAAACTGCACGTTGCAAGAAACAAAATCTTATCAGAAACCCCAAAATCTAGTACTGGTGAACACTACCAAAAATTCAAAGCCAGTTGTAGATATCTGGGATGGAAATGTCATTGTTATTGTTTTCCATATCGAAATATTTACTGTTTTGATTTCATACCAAACTCCCTACCCGCCTGTATCTTTCCAAATCCCCCCCAGAGCCGAGAAGGCCATTGGAGATGGGAAGAGAGAAGAGGGGGAGCAGCTCAGCTCCCAGGTTCCCAGCTTTCCTCCAGAGACAGCACCTGATGACGGTCTCCACCGAAGGCTGGGAATTCCCCGTGGGTCTCTGGGGGTTTCTCAGCCAGCCGCAGGGACGGCGCCAGCCCGGCACAGCCACTTCTGCCGAGCCCTGCAGCTCTTTGCTGGGAGGGAGGAGGCTTTCGCCAAGGGTGATTACAATCAGCAGCTCCGCTATGAGAAATTTAGAACCCTGACTGAAATATAATGGACTCTCTAAGAAATTATCAAGATCCTTCAAACGTACCCAGGACTGAAAACGCTGAGTGCCTTCACCGGCACCTGAACAGCTTGCCCCGCAGCCTGGGAGAGGTGCTTTCGTGCAGAAGGCTCAGGGCTAGCCATGTACACCCTTTGTTATCCACTAGATTTCTTTTTATCAGAGCAAATATACAGAGATTCATCTCCTTTTTCCTTCTAAAGTCCTGCAGGGAAACACTTTAAAATGCAAATCATTAGCTCTGCAAAAGCATCACCTTTGTTGCTCTCCAGTCTTTCCCGGACTGATTTGCTTCACTACGGTAAAAAATATGCTCAACTCTATCTTTTTAAGTGTATTTGGGTTATTTTATGGGGGCAGCCACATGTGATGCACAGAGACGGACAAATCCTTGTCCTTACAGGACGTGTGAGACCTTGAGGCTCATTAATCTTCTCGCTCCTGTGACATTTCCAGAAGTGAGTCCTCCACAGACTGCTGGAGAGCCTATTGAAGTGCTTAGTATAAAAGTAACATATTTTTGACACACTTGGTTTATTTTGTACATTATTTATGATTGCAATTTTCTCTTCTATTATCTCATCTACTCAGTAAGTAAATACTGGAAAACTATTATTAAAATAAAAACCTTCCTCTGATGCGATTCAGCACTATATAGTTGGAAAAGCCTCATTTTTAGGATCTGAGACATATTCTAACTCCATAAAAATTTAACTTTGTAAAGACCAAAGAAAAAAGGCACTTCAAAACAGTATTTCACAAAACGATTGGAACATTACTAGTTTTTACTCTTCTAATCTGCAAACTTACGAGATACGTATCAAGGCAGTTCTCGGGAACCCATGAGAAAAGAGCCACGGAGGAGAACTCTGGGTAACGGGAACAATGATACCTGCACTAAAAACTCCTTTGCCTTTCAAAAGGAAGATCAAAGGAAAACATTAATCAAAATAAGTTTTTTTTCTGTTCTTGTACAAGTAGCATGATCCAGGGCTTCAGTTAGTTCAGTATTTTCATCTAAGGTTAAGGTAGCTCATGAATACTAGAATTCCATACAGTCATTCTGAACTAATTTAAATTTCTTTTTAATTTTCCCCCCCTGTGATATTAGAGAATGTATGCTGCTGACTACTAGCTTTCTAATCAGAATGAAAAATAGTAGGAATAGTAGGAATAAAAACTTATCTTATTCTATATCTGTAAATAAGTAAGTATATATGAACTGTCACGAAGTAAGAAAAAAAGTAAAAAAAAAAAGCTCAAAAAATGTGATTCTTTGCTCAAGGCATCATCCTGACTGTACAGGGGAGTCAAAGGGCGAGGAACAGAAAATTTTTGACCATTCTACCGGCTATTTTACAAAATCCCTCTCTTAGTAATCCACGAAATTCTGGATTTCACAGGTTATCTACCTATTAGAAGAAAAAGGTATCACACTAACGCATAGTGGGCCTAAGACATTACTGCCAAAAAGTGGTCAGTACATGCTGAAGAGGAAATCGTAGCATTACTTACTAATAATGTTTCTCAATATTTCTTTGTTAGAAGACTGTTTTCAGTATGTGAACCTTACCAAAACGTAATGATCCATACTGAAATTTTCCATGTCATGGACTTAATGAAGATTTACTTACTTTTTTTTTTTTATCATCGGAGTAACTTCAGAAAATAGTTCAACAGCTTATGACTAACTAGAAAAAAAGCTATTATTTCTTCGAGAAAAACAATTCTCAGCATCTTTGCTTTGGAATAAAAAAGAAAGGAAAAAATCCCCTGCTTCATGGCGAAATTGAAGTTTGCCAGATGTGGGTGAGGCTCGTGTCAGAGGTTTCTTTTCTGCCATTCCTACGGCAGTGTCTTTAACGTAGTTTGCGTAACCTCCCTAGAGATGGAGATCTTAGTAGCTCAATTCTTTGGGGCATCCCTTCTCTCTTTTCACTCAATATTCCCTGTGATCGCAGCTTTAGCGAGTATTCCCCAAACCCCTTCTCAAGACCAGCATTTTTCAAACCCAGCCCGTAGCGAGCTGCATCGTCCCGTTATCTACTTCATCAACCAGAGAGTAACGTTCGCATTAACCCAAGAGGAGGTCGCAGTCAGGGGGCGGCAGCGGCGCTTGTGCTCGCCCTCCACAACTTCTACAGCGAAAACTCAAGCTGCCAGCAGGGCTCCGCTGCGTCGGGGAGTTTGCAGGGTGCCAGGCAGAAGCTGCTGCACTCCCCTCACATAGGTAGAGAGATATATATTTATATATATTTATTTATATTTTATATATTTATATTTATATTTTATATATTTAATTTATATATTTATATATATAATTGTGGTCTCCAGGCCTTCTACTCGCAGGCCGTCACTTCAGAGGGAAGGCAGCGACAGCTATACATCTACACCTGCAGATTTATTGCCCCACCACACAGAAAAACCCTCTCTATACACACACGCGTAACCAAAAAAGAAAAGGTGAACAGGACAAGAAAAAGGGGGAACCGACAAATCACCTTTCCAGTAGTTGAAAACCAGTTTTGATTAATGTGAGCAAACTTACAGTAAAGGTAACGCTCCCATTGAAAACCTGCATCTACCTTTATTTCAGATACTAGAACACAAAAATTCATGTTATATTCGAAGGTTTTTTTCTTATTTTAAACATTCCTTTATAAAATAATAGAACTTAAGTTTAAGTTTAATAGAACTTAAGCAGGCACCACACACCCGCCTCTGCCAGACCAGCCCCTCGCCACCCAAACAACGGTGGGTTCCTGCACTCCCCACGTACCTTCCTGTTCTACGTATTCAGCACCCTCGGGGGCGCAGAAAATACTACTTAAATTCCTAGGAGCTTTACAGTATGAGTAATCCAAGCATTTCGAATGAATTCATATGTGTAGCTGATAGTGAGTCGCATTAGTGAAATTAATAAGCCTAAACTAGGACTTTTTATGTTACACTGAATGTGAATTTGCATAATTCATGTTCAGACACTCAGTCGCAATTTGCACTTTGAAAAAATAATAAACAGTAAGTTAATCATATAATTTTAGAACAAACCGAAATGAAAAACTGCAATTTACAGACGAAAGTGAATATTATAGCAGTACAGAAAACCACGAATTGGCAACTTCAGTAAAATTAATTTTTACTGGAGTGAGGAAGATGACAAACTCTCCTGAACTGAACTGCGCTGTACATGGGTTACAAACCCCAGCGACGCTGGACGTTTGAGATGATTTAAGCTCTCAGCGAAGCACGATTTCCACAAAGGATAGTTCAAAAGGCAACAAACACAACATTAATTCTGAGGTTACACTGAGACCGTCTCTCTATTTCCAAACTCTCCCTCACATCGGCTGCACGAGACACTGGATTCTGAGATGACAAGAGGGGAATTCAGGCAGCTGGCGGGGATTTTGGCCCAAATAACCAAATGCTCTCCTGCTCCAGCCCTTGCTGGGACGATGTCCATGGAGGGACACTTGCAAGAGAAGATGTGAGAACCTTTGGAACACAGATGCACCAGCCAACAGCTGAGACACACGCGAAGAAAGTCAGCTCAAAATGCCTCTCTTTTGCGTCCCATTCTAAAGCCCACTCTCTTTCTCAAAAGAAATAACATCGTGGAAAAACTAACGTATTTTTGTAGAGGACAGGCTCCCCATGCCATTGCGGAGAGCATGTAGAAGCCCTTCTGCTCAAAGAGCTTCTAAAAGCTCCTCTCCCTGTGGAACTCCAAGAAGCTGCTTTCCACAAGAGTAAGGTCTAACTCATGCCTTTGTCCTGGCATAAAGCATGAGTTTATGTTTACCAAAATGTAAGGTACCGCTCTGAGACAGACTGTCTTTGACACACTATCCCCCCACCCCAAAGAGAGTGGAGGGCGGTACCTAGTCAATACTACGGGAAGAAAAGAACCCAAAAGAACCCACAAACCCACCCCACGCTTCATGCCGAGATTGGCAAACTCCTCACTGAAGCAGAAAAACGTTAATGAATTTTTCCGCTCAAGTGTTACATTCCTTCTTTGACATGATGCGAAGGAGCTGAGAAGTCTGTCTCAGTCCCAAGAGTCACCTTGCTGTGTCATTAATCCACCTCAGACCGCAAGTTCCTAAAACTGCCTTTTCAGCGAGTATTGAAACGCCATTAACCATGAGTACCCTAAGCGAATGGAAATCTAAATCTAATTTTCTAGCAGGCTCCATTTGTAGAATAGAATTTACCACGTTACATTAAGTTACCTTCCCGCTTTAAAAATGACACCACTCATAAAGAAAAGGTCTAGAGATTCCATTGCGCGGCCTTTCAGCTCGTGTACGTTTTCTAGGTAGCACCTGACATCACCATGTCACTGGGTGCCAAAGCTGGGGAATCAGAGTGAAAGAAAACATTGACAGAAGTGACATTTGTGGCACGTTCCGGAGCGCAGGCGGGAGGGCAGGCTGGGACCCGCAGCCCAGGATGGCCAAGGGATGAGGCATCTCCGGTGAGGAAAGGCTGAGACCCGGGTCATACCCACACTCATGAAACCAGATTTCACACCAGGTTGAGACGATCTTTATATTCTCAGGTACGTTAAAGGAATAGCATTCAAATCACAGAAAATAAAGGGGTTTCTGTGCCTAAGCCTGTCATCCTAAACCGGTCAAAACCATCTGACTTAGGCTAGTGAGGCGGTTTATTTTTAGGAACAAATGAGTGGTTTGGGAAAGAAATTATTTCTTTGTTTTGAAATATTTTTAATCTGCTGTTGGAACAAAAGGGATTTAGATCCTCTTGTATTAAACACATCTTCCTTTAAGAACCAGAACTTCCAAGCTCCTGCTACTTCATGTGTGAAACCTGTAACTTCCCGTGTAGTGGACACCATCCCTTTGCTCTTTCATACCCACGTAATAACAGCAATTAAGCACTGATTCTTGCCAGTACTTTCTGAATTAAAGCAATTAAGTGTGAGTCTAAAACTCCAGTCACACAGACACAATACAATTGCCTCCTTATGAAACGGTAATGAATAAAAATCAAACAGCAGGAATTCCACTGGAAACAATGAACAGCAGCAATCGACTTCATCTCACATTACATTGACTGCTTCCTATAATTTCATTTCATTTCCACATAAAATAGAGGATTCTATTGTCTGCTCTGCTGCCATTTCTCTTGATATTTGAAATATATTTAATTATACGAGGTCACATCTGAAGAGATAAAGCTCTCTGGAGAGAAAGAAATTGAACTTTTCCATATCGGATCACTTCTCTCTCCAGAAATGAATTCTTTATTACCCCAAAATTACATGGTATTATCCTGAAATGACATGATATGTCTTATTTCTCATCTAGCACATTCCTGGAATTAGGCTGGAGTATAAAAGAAAACTAATGGTTCTGAGAATTGGCTGCTCCAAAGGCTTCCCTCTTTCATTCCTCACTCCGGATAATTGGCAGCCGCAGCGGGGGCGCGGGGAGAAACCCTGCGTTTAGGGACGGGAATTATGGCCTCCCCTTCATGATGCTGCATAAAAAAACATGGCAAATTATAACAGCTGTTAGGGCTGCGTCAAACCTGCCAAAGGGCTGTTTGTGCCAAAAGATTATTTTTTTCCCCCTCAAATTCTAAATCTGGAGTTCTTCAGGCCTTCGAAGGCCTAAATGGAGCATTTGCAATGGGGTGGCACAAATGGAAAGGGAGTAATTAATGGGAAGGAAAATGGCACTGAAGGTAAAAAGAGGTTCAAGAATTTCTGAACCTTCCTTTTTATCCACACCCTGAGTACGTCTGAAAGACACAGATACAGTTCATTGCTAGGTATTTTAGCTATTAGTGCATTTCATAATATGTTATAATTTTTGCATTGTATCTAATACCAACAAAATGTGTAAATATAATAAAACCTATTCCATTTTTTTCTCTAGAATTTTTTTGGATCTACTTAGTATGGTTTTATATGGAATTAATTGTGTTACAAGGAATTTTATCATATTTTTAATGACATCCATTTGAACTTTGGGAAAAAAAACCAGTAATAACCTATACAGAATATGATTTCTGCAGTTTATTTATTTGGCCTGTTTTGCTATGATAGTAGACAGAAAATCCCAGAACAGGGAATGCTCTGGAAACACACAAAATGTCATCGACACAGACGCATACGTACAGATTGTGTGAAGCGGCTCCTGGAGCCTGCTCTAGGAACTGCTTCTGCCAGGTCAACCCACAGTTATGGGAATGAGCAACTTCTCATCGCATTTCTATTTTCCACGGGCTGTTCAAACCCTAACAGGCACTTTGATCTGAAAAAACAGGTCCGTTTGTACCTGCCCGAAACACTCGCAAACTCAACGTTCTGGATAAAATCCACGCTTCATCCTGTTTGCACAAGCAAGTGGTGAGGAACCTGTAAAATTTGCGCTTTGGAAAGCAGTAGGAGAGCAAGAGACTCTCTCGAGCTGGCGGGGCCCTGGCGATGTTGGTCCATACGCTCCTTGGGCTGCCCTGGGCAGACCTGGAAGGTGGGAGCTGCCTGGGGGGGGCTGTACTATCCAGGGGAGCGTCAACTGGGCCCAGAGCCACCTCCTGCCCCTTCAGGCTCTTACAGCCCCTTAGCAGAGTCTGCAGCGTTCTTCAGAAAGCACTGGGGGGTTTGGTTCAATGTACTTTACATTATATATATCTTTTTTATATATATATATTTATATAACATTTATATATAATAGTTCAACATTTATATGTTTTATAAGTATATAAATATGTATTTATATACTTTTTATAATTTTATATTTAAAATTACCCATTAAGGAGGAGTGACAGCTGCAGCACAAACGCATCTGCAGGTCCCAGGTGCTACAAAAATCCTATTGAAAGCCCAAGAAGTGCAGGTAAGGGGAGAACAGCTTTTCCAGCCCGAGCACAAGATTGCAATGTTCTCTTTTCAAATTGCTGGTGCTTCCCCAAGATGTGCAGAGCTGGCAAAATCCAAAGGAAGTTTTATGAAAGCTGGAACTATAAAAGCCCGTGTTCTGACAGGTAATTCCCAATCGCAGGCGCTGTGACAGGACACAAACTCAGCACCTACACCACTAACCTCTTCTACATGCACCGAAGTTTAGTTTGACTTTATTTAAACTTTAATTAGACTTTAATAAATAGTTGGGAACCCCGTTTCCCTTAATATATTGTTCAAAAAACAGACTTCCCAAGTCTTAAAATAGAACAAGGGGGCTGCTCTGTGATACGCCTTTGTTACAAAGCTCTCACGGCGTTGTGCTGTGCACAAGTTTGTGTTCAGATGTTTCATAATTTATTAGTTTCTTATTTCTATTCGCCTGTTTTGCAAAGCTAAGCAAAACAACAACAACAAAAAAAAAGAAAAAAGGAAGGAGCTGTAGGGATAATTACAGGCTGCCTTCTTTGAACAGCTCCAAAGCTGTTTAGCAAATCTAAAAAGTTAAAGTATATGCAATCCTAAAATCTGGGAATGGGTCACAATTGTTTTCATTTCCAAGAGTAAACTACGATTGAAGGGAAAGTGAAAATGGTTTTGAAATTGCTTTTCATCTGGTTTTTTTTTTTTAATTTTATTATTATTACACTGTTGAAGGTTTTCAATGAAAGCGATGATTCTTCAACAGAAGAAATGACTGACTTTTCCAAAGGGGAAACATTTCAATAAAAAATTACAAAGACTTTCTATATTATTTCCACAGCAGAAATTATTTTCCTTCTCTCGGCTAACAAATGTCAAAATTAAATCAGCAGCTTTGTCATAGAATCTGTAAACGCCCATCAAAAATACGATCCGAAAGACAAAGAGGAAACTCCTGAGGCAAGAACAGTCCCTCTGTTTTTATAATGATTAACGTGTTCTGTAGACAACTACAGCAGGAACTCAAAAGCAGCAATAAATAAATGACAACATCTAACCTTGGCATTGTGAAAATTACGTTTTAGTTTTTATTTAAAATTCCAAATTCCCAACAGTTTCTCAGAACCAGTCTCAGATGCACACATTAGATCAGGTACGGAGAACAAAACCAGAAAAAATACTGATGGAATAATTTATATTTCAATAATTAGAAAGCGATTGTGAAGTTTTATCTCGTGTTTCTTTCTAATTTTAATCCTACTCCTTTACGGGCTTTCAACACACCACGAGCTTGGCCTCCTCTGTCTCCAGTCCAGCTCCACTCCCTGGCAGATAACTTTGGTTTGGATTCTTTGAATTTGCCACGCCTGCCCCCGCAGCCGTACTGCTTTCTTAGCGTGTTGTTCTATTACAGCCCATCCCACACCAAAAGGAAAAATGACCAGTACTTTTATTTCACAGAAGCAAAATACGTCCCACATTTCATGGAACTGGAAAGGGACCAGAGTTTCGAAGCCCCAATTGTCTACAATTCCTGTTGTGACAAAGAAAGGGAGAAAAAGGCAAGGAAAGACTTGAGAAAACACACTAATTTGAACTTTTTTTCACCTTTTAAAGAACAGATTAATTTTTGATTACTTGAATAGTCTAAAATTCTATTTTGTATTATTTAATTAATCTCTTTTTACCATGAAAAGAGAGACTCAAAACTGGACCTTAATTAACTTGGGATAAACCTGCAATAATTTGAGATGAATCTCCAGATTTCCATTGGCGAGCAGCAGAATTCGGGCCTCAATCATTAAAATTTAAGAGTTCTCATAAAGAACTAATATGCTGGTCATTTAACAGTAAATCTTCACCACGCCACCTCAATAACAGCGGGAAAAACAAAAAGAATAGGTTTCCATTAAGCTCAATCCTTTCCACTGTCTTAAAACACCACCATCTCTTTCCCCGTAACTATTCCATAGGGCACCCCAACGGCACCACCATGGCTCTGCGTTCTTCACTCGGCTCCCTTCCTAACGGGAAATCTTGGCCGCTGTTTTAGAGTCAGCCCTTCAGTCGACATTATCTGTGCCTTGCTATATGTCTAAGGTGGTATCAGCAAAGTACACTGAGAAGGGAGAAAAAATAAAATCTTTAAATCCCTGAAGTATAATGTTATAACTCAAGAAGGACTACATCAGAATAAACTGCAGGCACGGTGCACGGGAGTAATTTCAGTCAGCACAGCTCCGTCTTTTAGTCAGCAAAACATCAGAGGGCATTTTTAAATCGCTATCTATTTTCTGCAGCCGGTTCATTTTTAATAGCTAAGAAATAACCACGCTGTCTCCCTTCGAAGAAGTTGCCAACATGAGAGGCACAAAGAGGATCCATCAGGTCTCTGCCAGTAATAGTGTTGCATTCCTCGGATAACAATTCCTACTCCCGCCCCATGAGAAAGAGTTATAGAACTTTTCAAAGCTTTGTAGAAATTTACTGAGCTAATTTACTGTTACTTCCCCTTTTAGGAACCTTGGATTTCTGGAATCGTCAGCATATCTCGGGCAGCCGGGGCAGCTGGAAGGATTGCCTTTGATGCCCGCCGGCAGAGCGGGAGGAGCGGCATCGCTCCCACCACCCCGGCACCTCCACCGCCTCCTCCCTCCGTCCCCCGGCGGCTGAGCTCCAGAAAGCATCACAAACCCCCAGCTCATCTCCAGCTAGACTTTCTCCTAATGAATTTGGCACATCGGCTTCTACCAACTCCCAGGATTCAGACGCTGAAGGCATTTTCTATAAAAAACCTGCCTCCCCTTGATAAACCATCCTCTCTTAACGAGTAAGGGGGGCGCAGGCTCATTCGCCGGGCGCTGAGCACACCCCAGCCCTCCAAACCACAGTCTCCCCCAAACACAGCACCTCCTCCTCTCGCGGGCACCCCGCTCCCTGGCTGTTCTGAGGACCAAGCAGCGTTATTCTCCCCACGGCTGCTGAGAAGACCCCTGGTTACCTCCCTGTATCAGCAACACATTGCCGTGCCTTGCGCCTGAAGCGGGCACCGCAGCTGGAATTCATTCCAGCTTCTGTATTTTAAAGTCAGTGAAGAAGTCTGCCCCAGATACCCCCACCTCCCATCAGCAGAGCAGGAGCTTCCGTGAGGATGACCTTGTAGATGGGCAAGATCCACATGGGAGTCTGAAATTCCCCTCAAAAGGAAATGCGTTATTTTGTTCAATGCTCAGCGTTTGTTCTGAAGATCCAGCTCCTAACACGCTCAGGGATTTAGAAACACGAACAGAGCAGTTGGCCGTTCTCTTTAAAACTCCTATTAACATCCAACATCAAAAGCGTCTCCTGCTCATGCCCCACGCAGGAAAACCAGAGCGTGGTCCCGCGTGCCCCGGTCCCCGCAGGACATGAGCGGCAGGTTTGTACTTACACCCACATACAGGCAAACCCAGTTATTTTCACCCAAAAATTCTTCCAGTGTGCACAACAGAAAAAAAACCCAAGTAATGTATGCAGATCTTTTGGAAAAAAAGGAAAGAAAAAATCCATCTGTTGCAATCGCAGAGAGCCGGCTGCTCTCTCTGAGCGACCGTGCCAAGAGGACAGGTCACCCCATGCTCCTGCCCCTCACAGGCCCAGAGGGACCGCGCTTTTGGAAGTTCTATAAGTGAGTCCATTTCTAGGGAATCAGGTTATTGAAAGGAAACGGCACAACCTTCTTAATACTACGGTGATTTAAGCTATTGACTACAGCTGTAACCACAGCACACACACACACCTCCCTTCTATATTATGATTTCTTTCTGGTTTATAGACTTGGAGCACATCGTGACGCTGGAATGAACAGAACTGGGTCACAAAGGCATCCCTGGGCACAGCAACGCTGCATCCAAAGGCCAGAACACCCAGTAAATCCAAACGGAAGACCATGATGCCCTTTGGAACCCACTGGACCAGCCAGAAAGAGCACGACCATTGCCACCGTCACCAAGAATGAGGAACTGGAGGAAACGACAAGACGAGCCCGAAGGAAGAGAACAGAGAGAGCAGCTCAAAGGAGACCGTAGAGACTTCCAGCAGAAACACAGTTCTATGAGTCCCAGGGAAACCCTGCCAGAGATATCCCAGCCTCCGCTGGTTTAGTGATGGGTTTTGTCAGTCTGGGTTGATGGCTGGACTTGATGATCTGAAAAGTCTCTTCCAACCCAGATAATTCTGTGATTGCCCATTTCATAAACAAGGAAATTCCACATTCAATATCCATGAAAAGCATGAAAAAAGCAGGAAAATTCTCGGGATGCTATAAGAACGTACTCTATCTCTACTCTACCGTAGTTAATGCTCCTGGAACCTGGCCACTAGCACTCGGACAAGAGCTGGAAGTTGTTGAAGGCATCAGAAGATGCCGAGTAGAAAACATCCCAGCTTTGCAACCGACGCCAGCTCAGCTCTTGGGAGTCAAAACCAACTACTGCCACACTGGGGGAAACAGTCAAAAAGGTAATTCCTTTTCCAAACTCTTCCAAACACCATCACCAACAGAGCAGCAGCCCCCGGCGGCAGCGGTGCCCGTGGACAACTCCAGCCCGTTCAAAGAAGGACACGGGGCTTGGAACAGCCAAAGCCAAGGGATGGTTTAATCTCATTAAAGTGGGACTCGAGCTCCGCCGTGTCGGCCAGGATCAGCTCAGCCCATCCTCAGCCCGGGCGGCTGCTGTTCCTTCCCTTCACTGCCTGGGCAATTTCCCATGCAAAAAAGCAGGATAATTTACATACTTCCAGTACAGTTTGATATGCAATCTGGCACAGCTACACCCTGATTTCTGGTGTGGCTCTAGCACTGCTCTGCTTGCCGATAATTATTTAATTAATAATATAGAGCTCTCTATTCCCTCGGAGGTTCAACTGCAGTTGTTTTTCTGAAGCTCGGGATATCAAACCGATCAATGTTATTAGAGCAAACAGCTTCCACACACACTGATCCTTTCCTCCCAGGAATATCACTCCACTGCTGCCTTTCTCCCTTCAATTTTGATTTCATTTAGGGGATTTTGGTGTCACCATCAAACCTGCAAATGCTTCAGCTGCATATTCAGCTGCATAGTTATGCTGAGGTTGCTCCGAACGCTTCACTCTGAAGATTACTACCATAATTAAAAATTCAAGGGACCGAACTTCCAGATTTACCCAAAATACCTGGCAGGGAGTTGTAAACCAAAACAAACACAGCACCAGTGACAATGCTGGGCTTTGGTCTGGGTTTTTTTTATTTTTATTTTTTTTAATAAAAGTTACACTCTGGTTTGTTTTCTTCTGCATAGTTCTCGGCAGTGTTCTCCAGCCAATGTATTCTCCAGCTCTAAAGTGCCCGCTCAGGGGGTTTCCACCCGCGTCTCTATTGCAATGAACCCGTAGAGGAAAGATTTCTGATATAATTAAGCAAAAGACACACACGTCTTCCCGGATCCAAATATCTGCATTCAGATATTTTTATTTCCTTTTCCAATATGTTTGGCTTTTCAAGTGAACTGGGCCAGGAGACAGCGATCAGGAATTTGAAGGGCTCTGGGGGGCTGGCAGAGGGGTCGGAACGCTGCTGTCGCTGCCATTTTCCCATCCGTGCCCAGTGGTAAAAACAGCAGGGAGTAAAACCCGGAGCGGTGATCAGTGAGAGAGAAATCTCATGTAAGCGAGATAGAAATCCGATTACGGTTTGAGTGCTGTAACGCTGAACCCGAGTTATAAACTGAACGATGCAGATACTGAAGATCATTTCCACCACCACTTCTTTAAAAGGAAATTTAGTGTGCTAGTTCTTGGGGTAATGGAATAAGCCTTAGAGCGTTTTGCAAAGGCTTTCAAATAGATGTGTGCCAGAATTAGGAACAGCAGCATTTCGAAATTATAAAGGCAAAAAAACCCCAGAATTCATGTAACTCATACAATCCATTCCACTTCGTATGTAAAAGCAAAACTGCTTCATTTTAAACCTTGTGCTGTTATTTCATTTTCAGTTCAACTCCTAAAAGGCTTATTTCCTTCTGAAACTGCTCCAGTTGCTCTCTGTGGGAAACTATGGAGTTTATATATTATTCATCCAACTAAAAACCCCGCCGCAGGACCCCTATGGAGCCTCTTCAGTAATTGGTCTCCAGATGCCGGTGATACACGGTGCTCTAAAAGTCCTTAAACGTCAGCAGAACACAATTCCACCTGCTCTTCAAGCCGTGTGTCTTTACAGGAACAGCACCCACTGCTCACCCACATTTTCACCCGGCTCCTCCAGCACCTCATTATTCAGGAAGGATTTTGCGTTTATACCCCGGAACAGTGAAACAATAACCACATTTACACCTTTTCTCGGTCTGAGTCCAGCACGGGCGTTCATGCAACTCACTGGAAAGGGCCCTGAAGCTGGACTGAAATTGCCTCGGTCTGCACTTGAAGGGTCAGGCTCTGTATTTCCTTAAACACTCAACCTCTGAATAATAAGCAT